>NW_028277174.1:21236041-21559583 GCF_051122295.1 Plectrocnemia conspersa
CAAAGTTAGTAACGATCTCGGAGGAAGCCAAAAGTCACAATAACTTTCGGCCAACGGCGAAAGTGTGTCGTCCCGGGTTGTAGCGAGCAATATTCTTCGGCAAATATTTATCGGCGCACATTTCGCGCCCGGAGATTATGTACAATTCGAAAAGTTTTCCAATTGGAGTATTCGATCACGAGAAAATCCGATCCGTTCGGGGGGTCGCAGCCTCCGCCGCCGAAGTTTAATTCGATACGCGCTCATTCCGGGGCGTCTTTCCCGGTAATCCTGCACAATGGGCTCGCGTAATCTACAGTCGCGTTCGGATCGTAAAACCTGAAAAGTAACGACTTTGGCGGGCGTTCCGACCTTACTACCCACTAGCTACATACCCTACGGGGCCTCCTTGATAAATTAACATTTTTCGCGAGACAAAACATTTAATCCTCTCAAGAGAATGCGTACCTACTACGCGCGTCGAGTTGTCCCAAAAGAGATGTCCTTTTACCCCCCAAATCCTAAACGCTCTCGTGCCACGTTTCGTTTGCGCAAAAGGAATTAATTGAATGCGTAGTGTGTTTGTTTCCTTTCGCAAATGTACACAAATATATTAATGCGGATATAACATATTTTACGCAGTGAATCTTCCAAAAATATATTTAATACAATATAACACACAGCGTGATCCATGAATTTAATTGAAAGATTACTATCACTATAGAAAGCAGCAATCAAACATTTGATATTTAATCCTAGGACGTGAAATATTAAAAAAAGAATTGAAAATTCAAAAAATATTTTTAAATTAAAAATTAGCTTTTAATATTAAAACATGATTATGACGTGCTTTTTAATTTTGCAATATCTATCTGCAGTATATTAAAAATATATACATACACAAAAACATTATATTATGGGTTAAACTTACAATAAATTCATCTAGAACACCCCTTTACTATTTTTTTAAACAGTCGTAATAAATCTCAATGCTATATAAGTCTAGCTTTTTATTTTGTAACCTTATTGAAAGCCTTCAAGACGAAGAAGGCATTACCATAAACAAAAACAACTATGGATTTCAGCAGCAATTTTTACTTTAGCAAAAAAAAATCAAAACGTCTTGCGCACTCAAGCGTAAATGGTAGTGATGCCAATCGAGTGAAAAAATCGCTGAAATTTTTATGAAAATATTTGAATCATTAAATTTTATGGACTATAAGATGCTGGATTTGAGTCTTGCCCCTTTCTAATTGTTGCATTTACTACGTGCTTACAACTACTAATACTAAGTAATAAAATACTCCAGATTAACGATGAATATAAACCAGAGAATTCTAGTAAAAATAGAACCACTTAAACACATACATAGGCATGCTTTACAGCGCAGCGCACAATTGTTGTGTATGCTTTGTTAATGGCTGCGCAATGCAACCCAATAGGACTCATATAAAGTCATAAAATGTAATTAAAAGAAACCATCATATATCACAATGCAGCGTTTAGTGTAAAACTACGGTAGCAGCCGTTTAAAATGTGACGGATAAAATTCGGACAATAATGGTCTCTGACTGCATTAGGGGTAAAAAAATATTTTCTGGTTATCTGATTTCTTCACTTACAATTGAAATATTTTGCGCCAATATATATTCGTAAATGAAGCGCTATCTCTTTCTTAGATATTGATAAATAAAAATGAGATAGCAATATTTGCATTACACTCGTATAGTTTAGACGTATGTATATGTATGTATAATACATATATACAATTAATATGATCATCATCATTATATTTGTATTTTAAGCGATTCTATACTTTAATATTACGTCAGTTAGATAAAAAAGAGCCGCTTGATGTACAGTTTATTACAAACAAATAATATTTATACGGACTCTCTAGTATCTGGTTCATCGTGATTAGCTTAGTTGAATTGGTTGATATTAGTTGTACGAGAATGAAGCACAAGAGGACCAATAGCATTATTATTTAGCTCCATCTCCGATACATCATAACATGTTATTTCCAGGTGGTCGTTTGTGGGCGATCATTACGTACAATTTATGTTATTTCTAGGCGTGTCATTCGAAGTTTTTGATGTTTTGATAATTGATGCGGATTGCTTTCGAATATTTACGTGGCTATTGTGAGTAAACTTGGGTTACAAAATAAAAAAATGCATGACGATTTCTCTTGTTTTGTTCAGTCAAACTTTTGATGTTCTAGCTTTCCATAAAGTCATTGTTTGAAACGTCACAATGCAAATTAAAATTACTGATATAATTTATATGGAAATATAGTAAAAATTATCAGTTATCAGAATCTAATAAATTTGTATTCTTTATGCTTAAGAATCATATGTTTTAACCATTTATCTCTATCATTGTTTATTATTAAAACAATGTATAAAATGGCATACATGAAATATGAAAAATATAAACTACGTAATAAACAAGAATATGTTATACTATAAAATGCCTTATTTTTGAATATGCAGTTTTTTAGAACTCCAGTAAAAATAATACTAAAAAATCTGAATAAATATTGCCATTTACATACAAACTCAATATTGTGTCATTGGATTTCAAACTTTTGAGAAAGCAGGATACAATATAAGAACATCTAGAAACAATTTGTTTTATGAAATATGCACTTTTTTAGAAAAACGTTCAAGTATCGAAACAATTTTGGCGAAAGTGCTTTTGTTGAATCCTGCCAATTTATTGTTATTTACAAATAGAGTAGATATTAATTAAGTTACAAATCATCAAAAAAACTGAAAATTTGTAGACTTTAAAAATATTTTTTATTTAAAAATAAAAAATATTAAAAAGCTAAAGTTTTGTGGTATAGTACAATTTTACGTTTTTACTTCCAAACAGGAAAAAAAAATTATGATTTTGGGCGCAAAAATCCATCAAAAAGAATAACAATTTATGGACTTTGTTATAACAGGCCATACAATTTAACAAAAAGGCTAAAAATTTGTAATTTTAATTTTTCGTTTTTTTTTTATAATTTTTCTTTAAAACTGGCCCTACATTTAATGTTTAGTATGAAAAAATCTATTATTAAAGCTGAAAATTTAAGGACTAGTAAAATTTTTATTTTTTTTAAAACGGGCCACAAATTCTGGAATCATAAAAAATAATAGAAACCTGAAAATTGTGGACTATCATATATTTTTTTTCGATTTTTTTCAAAATAAGCCTGGATTTTGAGCTCTAAAATCCATAAAAAGGCTGAACATTCGTGGAATTTTCAGTTCGAAAATCCATCAAAAATGGAGAAAATTTTTGGATCAAAATTAATAGCCCTAACCCTAAATTCAGGGTTAGTGTTATTAAAAATATCGTAGATTCTTTGGCAAAAACAAAATATTTTATCATCAGATAAAAAATAAAATGCATTTTTGTAAAAATCATATTAAATTTTTCGTCGTAACCTGACAGGCGTGAAACCTAATACGTTACAACGGGGTAAATCTGTACCAACTGAGTAAGTCAATCAGATATGAATACCTACAAGTATTAACCACCAGTCTGGGAATCGGCGACCTCTATATTAATAATTATAAATTATTATATGTAATATAATTTATAACCAATAGATGTCTCTGCAGCTGGGGCCAGTTTTTTAATATTAGCGCATTTTTTTTATAAATAAAAATTCGAGTATCGCTGCCGGGGCTTGAACCATCAACCTTAGAGTTACTAATCTGAGACGTTACAGACTACGCTATTCCGTTTCAAATAATATTGTAAATACATTGTAGATGTTTTTTCCTTTCAGTGAAAGTAGTCAGCATTCAATAGTAATAAATATAAATGCGACTGTGAAGTTCTCTTTTTTTAATTAAGCATGACTCACAATTTTGGGTGATTTTTTTTGCCAGCACTTTGCATTTCTGTTGGTTTTAGTCATATAGTATTCTTAATTAGATCAATGATATTATTATTTTTTTACCAATGTTATCAATAGCTTCAAGTATGTTCAAAGGAATTAATAATTTTTCACTCGTATACAAACATTCATTCTTAGGTAGTAGGCATTATAAATGGTTACTTTTTAGAAATATTGAAAATGATTGAAATATAAATAAAATCGCATAACACGATTATTAATTGTAAATTTTCCGTTGCAACATGACTTGCGTTATACTAAGTAAGTAGTGAGATAACAGACTAAAAGCAAATTCTGTTAACAATGACACATATTTTATTAACTATTTTATAAACTATTATTACAAACACACAATTAATAAATGTGCACGCCCTGTTTCTTTTAGTAATTCATCACGATATTGATGCGTGAGATAAGGAAAATCTAAAAAAAAACCTAATCTGTGATGATCGATCGGAATTAAACACATTCAATATTCAATAATCATTAGTTATTATCTGCCAGACATAATGGGAATTGAAAAAACCTTGGTTTTTCAGGTATTAGTCTCTGATTTATACCACTGTTTTTTTTTCAATCTAATATATGTGGCTTCTTTGTACCGTGATTCCATATAAAATATACAGTTTAATTCATTAATAACGGTAGTCGAATCGTACAGGTCGATAAAATGTTTTTGCAAAGTAAGTTAAAAAATGTCAAAATCACATATTTTACATGCTTTAAAAAACAAGGATTTTAACATCCGATTAATTACACACTACAAAATCTGTTTTAATCCATCCTCGGCGGTCGACCAGCATTGTACATTAAAAAGAAGCGTTTTTATACTGGATCGTGTTACATGGATACGTCGTACAAACGTATCGCGTTTCAAAAGAGTGAAGCCGTTATAAACGAGCCCTCATAGTTTTATATTCAGCTCTCCTCCTACACGCGGGGTCTGTCTATACATATTTATGGGGCGGTTCCTTTTTCGACAGGGGGGCCTCCGTATATATTTGTACTGTAGGGGCGGCTATATGTGAGTCGCTTTTCGCGAAATTGTATTCCGCACTTCGGCCTCGGTGTCGATTACATTATCTCGCACCGGATACGGTGCCGATTTGACCGGAAATAATTTTCCGCCGGGAAAGATCCGCGCCGATAATTATTTTACAGCACCAGCCAATACGTGCCAGGTAGATTGGTCGTGAAATTTCGAAACGGAAATGAAATAGCATATCGATGGATGAAGGTACGCTACGAGTTGAACGTACATTAAATATTTTATGCGTACTATAAAATCGAGTTTTCAGACAGAATGTCAGGATATTCGCTTGCACGTAACAATGCAATTGTTTATGTATAAAGAAGCAATTATGCTTGCCGGAAATGTTTTCGTCCCAATTGAAATTTCAATAGTTAAATACCAAAGAGATCAATCACATTTACGTGCTTTTGAATAAAACAAAAAAATATTGTAAAAGAGTGAGAGAAAAAATGTCAGATCGGTCATAGATATCATAACTAGAAAAACCATTGCTAGATTTTTGAATATCAATAGATAGAAATGCTGCTGGGGATCGTTAAGTAAAACTACTTATTATTTCCTACAGCGAAAATTAAAGAGCCTTAAATAATATTTTAATAATATTGCTACCTGTTATATGGATGACTAATCATTTAAAATTATTGATGATGACAAAATAATATTGCTTATACAAAAACCTACAATTAAATATTTTATTGTTAACTGATAATACACGAGGTCATCTGCTATGTCACTATATTGAAAACAAAGGCAGGTAGTTAAAGCTATTGATAGATAGAACGTAAAATCGTTAACACAAGTCTTGAAAGAGTATGACATTTATAATGCTGTTAAAAATATTGTTAATGCTTGGAGTGATATTTAAATATCTACGATGAGTAACATATAACACAAGTAGTTAGGGGATATACAGACTAAAATTGGATCTGGATTGGATTGGATATACAGACCAAAGAATTGGATCTAAGTCTGGAAGAAAGGAATTTCGTTTTCAACGGAAATGAGCAACGAAGTTCTAATTAAACTAGATAAAAAAAAGGTAAAAATTGGGTAAACGATTTTTATTTATTAAGAATATTGCTTAATATTTTAATAAGATCGAGAATGATTTGCGAAAACTTCAAAGGAATAAAAAAAAGGGCTACAAAGCAAAAATTAGATATATTTTATTTTAATAAGTAGTTCAATTTATGTATTATACATACATACGTATTTTTATAATATTTGGGCACCGATTATCGCATTATTTATATTGTTGGCTTATTTAAGTGCCTTGAAACTGTTAATGGATACCAATTAATTGATATCCGCTCAGATACGCAATTGTTTGTATAACGAAAATGATATAAAACTTCGTTATTAGGAAGGCAGTTATAATAGTACTATAAGCTTTTAGGAAGGCATTACTTATCGATGGTCTCGATAGTAGTTTACCACACCCTATAGAGTCCTCACTTCTGTTGTGGATATAGTGTCTTCTTGTGGTCAACAGATTATATTTGTCAGATAATATTTTTATGTTATAAATTAAAGTGTTTCGGTGAAGCTCACCGATGCCACCAATTTGATGTTGTTATTTCGCGTATCGTTGATAAATCTTGTGGTTGTGAAGGTTTTGAGGAGGGTCTGAAGCTTTATAATAAAACTGTGGGTAATTTCAGCTTCCAGGTTTATTAATAAACTTTATTGATATGCTATAAAATAATTTGTTTTTTCCACGAGTTAGATCGATAGAAATCTTCATGACGAATGTTTTGAGCAAAAGTTATTTGATAAATTCTCTTGAACAAAAGAGATTTATATCGTTATGCTAATTAAATATGTTGATCAAGGAAGATACCATCAATTCGCATTCTCTTCTAAAAACAACCATGAAACGTCTGTTGCTGACCAAATGCTATTGCCGAACGAGTGACCCTTAAATAAGCCCATATATGTATATTAATGTCCCATATTGTTCGACTTCAATTTTTTTTATCGTGAGAATCAAATCATGGAAGCATAATTAAACCAAATTTTGCTTAAAAGTTGTGTGCAAAATATAATTATTCCTTCTCAGAAGTAAAAAATCCACGTCAAAAGCAATAAAATCGTGTCGTCGCCGTCACGATTTTATTGCTTTTGACAGGAATTTTTGACTTCTGAGAAGTGATAATTGTTTTTGCGCCCTCCTATTAACCAAAATTCACTTTAACCAATACTCTCATATCAGAAGTCCGTAGTAATATTAGTAAGGATAGCTATCAAATTTTAAAACATAGTGTAAAGTCGAATTTTGCAGCAGTATACGAGATGTAACGTCTGTCTCTAATTATTTTTCTACTTATTTGAAAATTCAAACGAAAAACTTAGTGGCTCATTGTATGGTGAGTTTATTAATAAACTAGAAGTTATTAATTTTTATATATCCTCATTATTTACAAAATTACTATCGATTTTTTTAGATAAAAATGGCACGAAATTTGATAAACAATGAACATATTTTTGCTCTTAGCAACCGCAAAAAAAACGACACAAAAATCCGTCACTCAATAGCGACACTAAAAATTGACACGACAAATGGAATAAGCATCTGATTTATTACAAATTCATGCTTCATCAATCGGAAATTTACAAAAGCATGTTCTATGTTCCTAAGTTTCATTATTATAATAAGTAAATGAATGAACGTCACTCGGTGCCAATTTTTTTTCTCATCAATTCGGCACAGGTTAACATTATCCTAGAGAGCTTATATTTCACTAAGAAGCGTTAAGGGTAAAATATAATAAATTTCGAGGGTATGCATATCGGATTTCGTAATTTAAGATACAATTTTAGCCTGTATAAGAGACACCCTATCGTATATAGCAATATACAGAAGTATCGAAACCATTTAAATATGCCAGTATAGGTTATTTTTCCATAAATGACATAAGTGAGAAGTGCAAATCAAAAATTATTTAATCCAGAAAAGTCTATAGTGCTTAGTATGAAAACGCTTGAACAATATTTATTCTTGACTCATACTGCCCGAAACATAAATCTCGGTTTATTTTCACGCAACTCCCAAATCAAAGTAAGTCTTACGTAAAATTCCAGGGATAACGATTTTATCAAATTGTGATACTGCAGAAACAACGCTGTACTATGGTATATATACCCCCACCTGTTTCACAGAATTACGCAGTATTGCGTCATTAATTCTGATCAAATAAAAATACCGCATTTTATGGGATGGCCTGTTATTTGTGTTCTCTCATATAAAGTTATCTGATATATGTATTTACACACATACATACATGTCTGCTCTTAAATCAAGAATTCATAAATGTTCTATTCAACACAGACAGTATTTTCTAAGGAAAAGTGAAATTTTCATTCAGAAGGCGCAAAATAACGCCACACTAAAAAAACAAGCTAAGAAAAGGTCCTACGAAAAGTTTTTTACCGTATAAGTAAGGTTGATCCAAATGGGTAGAGCGCTTTAGGGGGAAGTAGATAGAATATAAAAGCAAACTATTTTTCTTTATCAATCATATGCTCCAGTGCACGTTTTAAGGTTTCATTTATGAATCATGCTTGACCTACAATCTTAAGTGAAATATCGACTACCTGACATTGGCAAATTGTTGTCAGTTATATTATCTGGCATCCAAGTTCAATTCTTTTGCCATAAATTAATCTTGATAATATTGCGTTGTCGTCAATGTCGTTGTCGCAGACGCCGGTCGTTAGCGTGGGATGACAATGTCATCATGGCCTGTATGTCTAAATGCAATATGTCACGGCATGCGGTCACGTTCCAGAGCCGAGTTAATGGGACATTTATCTCTGCGGCCCGCCGAAAACATAAGCCGTCCACCGGCCCAAATGAATTGTTCCGTCGACGACGCCGGAAAACCTTTATCTTCGCGCGCACAACCAGCCCCTCGAGTGAAAACGCCACCCTCTCCAAGCGAAGAAATCCCCCTGCTCGCACTGGTCAATGGCGAAATTCACCCTGGTTAGGATATGACGTCATTGTGACTCATAGGGAAATACCCGTCGTCACGCGAGTGAATCAGACAACGCAGACCCTTCAGCTGAAAATGGCGCCAGTCGATTGACTCATTGAAGTTTATTCAGGGGCACATGTATGTTTTGAATATCATTAGACTATAGCCGCATGTTTTAAACGTTTAACAATTAGCTTATTTCGGAACGTTGGAGATTTGATAACACGCGTTTATTTAGAATAATAAAAAAACACGCGTTTTCGGATAAAATATCACATTTTTTAACCCATGAAAATTTAAACGAAGTTTCCTATTTGTGTTATTTATAAAAAATAATAGCCAACAAACAAATTAATAAATTAAAAAAAACACTTTTTTATTGACGAAATTCCAGAAATTATTCATATTTCAGAGTTAATATTATGCATCTTATTTTAATAAGTATTTAATAAGAAATAAAGATGTACATAAATATAATACTAGAAATAGAGAAAATTTAAAGAAAATTAAGTATAAGAAAACGAGTACGGCTAGGGGAATTATGTACGGAGGTTTTGATTTATATAATAGTCTTCCAAGAGAAATCCGAAACAGCAAAAATATAACGGGTTTCATAAATGGAATAAAAAAACACCTTCGTACATATAGAAATAAATTATAATATTAAGACTTTATTATTGTATTTTTTCATTTTTTCTTTCTGTTATGTATTTTTTATATATTTTTATATATGTTTACTAAATTTGTTAGATGTAAAGATTAGCTATTAAGCTAAATAAATTAATAAAATAAATAAATAATCTGTGTATTTCCTCAATGACTGATATTGATTTTTTTTCAAATATTTTTTAAATCAATACAAATAATGTTTGATTGTTTAAGCCTTTCTAAAATAATTTATTATAGTAATATGTTTTTGAGCCTACTGAAATGCAGTCTTTTAGGCAGCAAAGATGAATAAAATTGAGCTTGATTAAAAGTTTGAAATACTTAATGCTCATTTTAAAGTTGAAATAATTGATAATTTGCATTGTTTTTCAATAACATATATTTATGTGAATATTCATAATTAAAAATGCAATTTTTGATTCTTTATCACTTATTAAGTATTTGAAAAGTTTAAAATAACGAATATTTTGAAACTTATTACTAATAGTAACGCTGCACTTTTTTTGTAAAAAATGATGATCGGTATTTTGCTATTAAGCTGTTTTTAATTTTAATAGTCATTTAAACATGTAGGGATTTTTATAAAATATTACATAATAAATTAATTCGTGTAAAACTTGATTTTTAATTTTGTTACTAGTGACTTGAACCATTTATTTATAATAGTAAGAAACTAACTTTCTTATATGTCGCTTAATTTTATAATAAGAAATCAACGATTTTGTTTATATAAGAAAAATAATATTTTTGATATTTTACTCGAAAGCTAGACAGGTTTTACGATAAAGCTTATTTAGATCTTAATGCTTTTAACTGGCTTACGAAACCTAAGAAAAAACAGTTGTTATATGTCACAATATAATATATTTGGTTTAGAGTGACATATAACAACTGTTTTTTCAACTCAAAAATTTGTGAAATTTTTTGGGGGTAGATTTCCGTTCTAAAACATGTTATTTAATCGAAAAAAATATTCGGTATTTTAAACTATTCAAAATTTATTTGTATTTGTATTTAAGAAGCTCTTCCGGTTTGATTATATTAATTAATATAATATGAAATACGTTTATTTATTTCAATATTAAATTTATATTAAAAATTATTTGACCCGGTATTTCACTAATTGGACTAATGGTACTAATTGGAATTACTGCACAGCAAATTAATTTACTAGTCAGATAACTAACAAGATAAACAACAAAATACAATGATATTAAAACCACAATAAACTCTATTCGTAATTAATTTAATTTAATTAATAATAATAAATCGCGGATAGAGACTGTTTGGAAATGTACATGAATACACGCCTAATCTGTGGTTATTATAATACATTTTATAGCTCATTAAATTTAAGTAGCAAATATTTTTTATATTTATCAACTCTCATGGTAACAAATTTAATGCTAGTTAAAAAATAATAAATTGTGAGTATAAATATACCGTATATAGATCACAAATCAAAGGAGCTGTATATACATTATGTAAGTAGCATTTTTAATCATATTTTAGTGCAGATTAAAAATAAATAAATAATAGTTAAATAATTAATATGAATCCATATGTAATGTGCCTAAACCTAAGCATGCTATGTTAAACTATAAATATAATATATACATAGGTTTCCTTATAAGTGATTCTTTAAACTAAACCAGTTAGATATAAATATAGCTTTACTTTTTAAAGCTATCTCGTTTGTAGCTAAGCGTAGCGTTCACAGTAACGACGTCTACGTAATCCTGTTTGGAAACGTGCAAGATTGCAGCTTTCCACAGATGCTTCTCGTAAAAATCGTATACCATACAATACATTTGTGGAAAATAATCCGTCCTTGCATTAACCAATGTCGACAGGGAAGTTTAAAAGAACGTTTGTTCACTAAGCGTACACGAGCCGCCCTTTCGCTAACAAACAAAAACACGTTTTGAAACATGTCACATGTCGAGCATGAAATTTTATTGTTCCGCATCTCGAGCGTTTAGTTTTCATAGCACTAAAAAATAACACACAATTTCGACGTAATTTTACACGTCGTTAGGCATCTAATAATGTCAAATATTATAAATTTATGAATATAAAATACAATATGCGTCGAGAGCGAGATAAGAGCGTAACAGAATCCGGGTTTGTTTCGTCGTAAATTGAACAAGAACAACATCGCCCGTAATGAGATACACAGAGAGGCATTACGAAAAACATCTCGCGTAAAGCGTAGACGTACAAATAAAACAGAGAAAATGAAAAAAATAATCCGACCGAGTTCGGATCGGGAAATATTATAATAACGTTCATATAGAATTAGGCTTGTTTTGTACATGATTGTGTATAATATTCTGAGCTTTCGTAAACTAATTGGATGAATAAACTATTAAACAGTGTTCAGAGTGGAGTGGTTAGGTCTGGTGGAAGTTTAAATATATTTTCTGATCCACTTTTGAGCCACGTTTAAGTCAATGGTAAATTTTATTTTACGTACCTTTTTACAATAGTCGAGTATGTCCATCTTGTCCTTCATGCAGGACGACCCCGCTGTTGGCTTGGAAGTCAAGTCTGTCTCCCAGCGACCTTGATCGTTCATAAATTGAGGGTGATATGCCGCTCCGGGGTCACATAGCGCGGCTACTTGGGGTTCGAAATGAGCCGCACTCCCGCCAGAAGACGCAGCTAAAACCTGGAAAATAGAAATTAAATATTGTTTATATCATATAAGGAAAGAAAAAATATATATATATTTTTTTTAACAGAGTTTGCTGCTATGGCTCGAACCTGTGGCCACAGGTTACGAATCTAGACTTTACGGAACCAGGGACATCATTTGGGTGAACAGAAAAATATGTAATTTAATTAAATATAATACTATGTATCTAAATCAATGATTAAGGAATCGATAAAAAATATATTTTATTTAACAAGTTTTTAAATTATTACAAAAAATAATTGAAATACAAAGTAGCGCAGGCCACGAGAAAAAGCAATTTTGGATTTGACGAGGGTACTGTTAGTCAAAGAACTGTTATGTGACGGCTATATTATTCTCGAAAATGAGCCCCGTGGAACACATTAAAACACCATTGAATACAATTCACGAACAATTATTATATTTCAGTTACAGGACATCTGAACTCCATAAGGTGGACAAATGGTACCACAGAAACTGACTGAAAGATAAAAAAAAAAAAAACAGAAACGTTTCGAAATCTGTTCTTAATTAGTTCAATAGGGACACATTCTCAAAGAGAATCATTATCTGCGATGAAAAATAGATGCTATATGATAACCAAAAAAAATCAGAACAATGATTAAACAACAAATAAGCTCCAATGCTTCGAAACTAAGTTTGCATTACAAAATATATAAGCACAATATGGTGGTATTCTGGCTGAAATTATTCATCGATCGTTTCTTAAACCAGGCGAAACTATTACAGCAGAATCAAGTTTAAACTATGTATAGAAAATTAACCATAAGACATCCAATATACGTAAACAGACTTGGAGCGATATTGCTCTATGATAATGCGAGATATCTACTTCACTAATAACTGTTGCAAAATTAAATAAATTACAATTTAAGATTTTTTTCTTACATATTACTACATTTTTGAACATTTAGACTTATTTATATTAAATACAAAATTTAATAATCAGATTCAAAACAATGTATTGTAACTTCTACTATTCAAGTATGAGCGTATCAAGTGTAGCATATAGTCGGGAGTATTATATTTGTACAGTTTGCGAGTTAATCCGTCATGACATACTGCGTCGAAAGCTTTTTCTATATCTAACATTAAGAGGTCCATACTATTTTTCATATTAAAATTAGCTCATATATGTTCCGTTAAACTAACGTATATGTCTTAATATACATTAAATCGAATAGATCTAGATTTAATTATTTAATAAGTGAGTAGTTATTGCTATGTATAAAAATAAATAGATGTATCTAAATCTTAAATATATTCTCAAATAATAATATAATTGTTAACATTTCACATTTCAAAGAAGGATATAATGTCTAATTACCGCATTTAATTTATTGTGTGTATATATTTAATGTATATATTTTTGGTAATTTATCTCAAACTTGAGGGTAGCGCGATGTATTTTATAATGAGTTTTACAGGGAAACAAGGTGTAGCGGTTTACCGCTACTGGATTGTAGGAAGCGAAATACAAAGGCGTGCTAATTAGAGATATTTGGTATTTGCAATTATAATTTGTTGCAAACCAGACAATCTAGTCTGTGCGTCTTATTAAACATTTAATGTTATTATAACATTATAGGTCTGAAAATAGATGCTATTTAGTACTTCACTAAATGGATTTGCGAAAGCAATAGTTATTCAGAAAAACGTGTGTGCTATTTTCCATAAATGATTTTGTAAAGTAGAATTGTTTCTTCCGTTATTTTACTCTTGTTATATCTGCGTTATTGTACATTTGATATTCTAATATTAAAAAAAAATATTTAAAAAAGCGACAACTACGGCCACTAAACACATATTAAGTGGTAGTTGATTCATTAGATATCCATAAATGTAAAAGATGGTTAAACAAATTTAACGGGAAATTACGATAGCAAGAACATTCCTGGATGTGGGAGACCAGCAAAGATGGACAATGATGTATTGACTGTAAACTTGGAAGCAAATTATATCCAGATTAAACATTGCATTACATTACATTATGAATATTGGGAAGGTTTGGAGACAAAGTGTATAGGTTCCATACGAATTAAGAGAAGAAAACAAGTCGGCGTCTATCCGCATATTCTAAGAGGTTCTGAATATTAACCGGAGATAAGAAATGGGTGCTGTACGACAACAATCGCCGTAGAAGACAGTGGTTATCAAAAAGACAAATAGCAAAACTTACTTCGCAGCTTCGAGCTCACTGTAAAAAAGGTATTTTGTGTGTATGGTAGCATTGCAAAGGGATTGTGTATTACGAAACTCTTAAAAATAACAGCGACCTTGTAATGTGGTCATCTGGATAGAATATATAGTTCTATAACATGACAATTCCCATCTCCATGTGGTGAAATTTACTCTCGATAAAATCAAGAAACTTGGCTGAGTTTCGGTTTTATCTCATCCACCAGTTTTTGCAGACCTTGCTCTTTCCGACTACTATTTTTTTTTCGATCGATCAAAAAATCAAAATGCAGACGATGTGAAAAGGGGGCTATCGAAATATTTTGAGTCATGCCTCCAACATTTTATGCTAATGGAATAAAAAAATTGACAAGAGGTGGGGGAAATTTATATTTATAAAAGTAAATACAAATTACCTAATACGTATGTTTGTCTTTAAACGTAAATTTAAAAATAAATATGTTTATAACCCAATTCTTTTGTAATGCATTTATAAATAAAATATGTAGTTTTTTATACATATCTACATCAAAGGGCTTTGTGAGTAAATTTAAAGGTACACGAAAGTCAAAATGCGATAAGTTGGCACGCGTGTGCGCGATGAGAATTTTGGGAGGGATTACGTTCCATAATTGGAGGGTTTAGCGACGCGCGGTTTCTGGACCCGCAAATCGACTCTGGCCGCTATTAACGGTTTTATAATATTAACTTTAAAATTGGATAGGCGTCGAGGATTTTATTAGCGCATTTTTAATGCGACCGTCTTATTTTATAAAGCGATAATATTACGTCCAAATATTTTGAACGCGAAAACATCATAATATATTTTATATAATATAAGGTTATTCGATAAGAATTTTCTTTTTATTAATTAAAAAAATCTATAGAAACAAATTATGACGTAAAATTAATGACGTACATATTGAAGCCATAAAAAGTGTTTGGTTGTTGAAAAGTTTCGTAATAGGGATTTCAGTTTGATAAAGCAATCGTGAAAGCATATCGCTATATATATATACACTTACACATACAAGGCTTGATTTAATATAATATATAAATAAAATCATATTTTATTTAAAATTACTGACGCTGAAAGCTTTGATGTATGACGTATATACTTTAATATAAATTATAATTAAAATATAAAATATAAATAATTAATATAAATTGGAAAAAAGTGAATAATCCGTGAAAATAATACATTTATTATGCAGTTATTATGTAACTGGTTCATTATATTGGTTTACCCCAATACAGCTTTGTTTGTAATTAATATGCTAAAATATATAATGCAACCAGAATATTTTAGGTATGAATATTACATTCTACATCAAGGCCTGCGAGTCATACGTGGTTGATTATTTGATGCTAATGTAGCAGTTTTTGGGTATGTAACAATCCATATAGCCTCCAAATTTATAATATAAGCCATAGTCGAGTCGAGTGCTGCTCTCCAAGTTGAGTGTTGATGTAAGCAACGTAAGAAAGGGCTTATTTAGAGCAATGGCGGTACTGTTTAGCACCACCTACATATACACAACCCCTCTAATAAAATAATAACATGTCTTCCGGTTAACCATTTGTAGGCAACAATTGTGGTCGCTTCCGATTATAATAAACGATTTAATGTTCGAGACAATGCTAAATGTTTTAAGCGTGTTTTAAAAATAAAGATTTCTAAAGAAAGACTACTTAAAATTATGATTTTTGTTTGACTTTGTTCAATTGTAACCGTCTATTGATAAACTATGTAAGAACCTCTATACCAGGCCTGTTAAACTCGATCACTAATATGGGCCAGGAAAATAAGATTTAATTTTGTGGGAGCCAAAAAAAGTCACACCAGAAATTTTTGTTCGTAAAATGTCAGGTGTATCTGACTTTTTTAGATCCCGAAATTTTTTTGAAATGATATTTTTTGCCTGAGGCGCTGAATGATAGTTTGGACTGCAAAACAATTTTCATTCGGTCGCATGCGGCCCGCAGGCCGCGAGTTTGAAAGGCCTGTATAGCACAGAAATACATTTTTAATATATTTATAAATTTTTGAAGATGATTATTTGATAGAAAAATCGCAGTACCTAATACTTTTGTTATTTCATTCCAAGTTACGCTTTTAGTTTGCCCTAATGCCCGCACTACACTCTCTGGAAGTTGGCCAAGGTTGGCCAAGGGCGGAGAATATAGTGGGTTACTTCGGTCGAGTTCGGTTCTGCCCGCTCTAAAATCTCTCGGAAGTTGTCCGAGGTTACCGAGAACGGGAGGTAAAGTGGGGGTAATTCAGTCGACTTGGCCAGCTTTGAGCGCTTCCGAACATTGTCGGCAAACGGACTGAAGTCAAAGGAACCGAAGTCGGAGCTGCTATTTCGAGCGCAAGCGGTGAGATATTTCCCCTTTCGCTCTCTCGCGTGTTAAGTGACGAGAGTGAGAGAGATAGAACGAGTTACTCGCTTCAATTTCAGTATGCGCGTAGGTGTCTCATGGTTAACACGAATGTCGAGCGCTGCATCGTGGTCACGTGGTCAAGTTATAATACCACATGCTTATCGGAGACTTTAACATACTCTTACTGACATCTTTGAATATTTTAGGGCACCACAAAGGATTAATTATATTTTTGATAGTATATTCTTCTAATAGATATCGTTATTATATTTTTTTTCATATAAAATTAAATAATTAAAAAATAATTAGTAGTACTTGATTTTGTTAAAAAAAGTCGTTTCGATTATCCTTATGTATTTTCCTAGATCGGTTTATATAAATGTCACACCATAACGAATTCTCATTTAGAATCGATGGCGACAATAGGATAGTCACAGATGTGGTGTTCGTATTCTGAAGTATCATTTTTATGCCTTATGGCATTTTGCAAAAGCCGACAAAGATTTTGCGTAAATTGAATATTTACGATCGAAGTTTTCACTGATATTGTATTGGTGAGTGCCAACACAAAATTTTATAATTATCAGTAGCGTAATTTTAATAAGAAGACAATTTAAAAATTGCGATTATTTGGCACATTTTTTGATCGCGCGAAAATATACCAGCTGTACGTGACAGAAGCCGCCGTCCGGACGGCATATGAAATTTGCGACAGTGTGGTCGCTTACTCGAAGTCGTAGGTCTAGGCCGACTTCAGTTGTAACTTCGGTTCGGACAACTTCCAGAGAGTAGTGCAGGCATAGCGCTTGTTACGTCACGATGAACTCGATGGTGATATATAACATAGAACGAAAATTATTTAGTGAAATTATATCAGTCGAGAGGATTTATTTTTTTAATAGAGATATTATGATTGTTTTATTTGTATTAAGGATCCCAAAGATTTGTTGTGAAGGAAAAAAAATACTATATGGAGAATATCAGAGCTCTTCTTGCATCTACTTAGCTCAACATCAAAATATTTTTAAAGCTATCATGTTTGTTATTTATTTATTTCTTTTTAGACGTGTGGATAAATGGCGTGTTACGATTAGCAAAACCTTTGATTTCAAAGGTTGATCATTGATTTTGTTTTCTCCGTTTCATCCATACAAATGAATTGACTATTTTTATGCAATAGACAGAAAGACTATATTAACAATATCAGATGAACTCCAATACCATTTCCACGTTCCCGTTTAATCTATACAACCGAACCCTTTTCGCTCGAGCGCTCAATTTTTTCACAGCAGCGCATTCATTGTTACCTCGGCCGTATTTAAGATATTCTATAGCGCGATTCGATTAATCGCGCCAGAGTAAACACCGAAGCGGCGTCACGAAAGTTCATTTCGTCGGCCGAAGCTCATCAGCGATTCCCTTTGGCTCTTGGCGGCTCAGCCCCACCGCACTCTCCTGCCTTAATATTCAATCTGTAAAAGCACATATAAAAAGTTGCCAGGGCCTCAATGTCGGATTCATCACTTATGTAGTCAGCAGCCATTGCACCGCACGGATAAATATTTCATGAGGGCAGGGCTATGTTTTGCGGCGCGCGGACCTTCCGCATTTCATCGCACTTTCACGATACACGAGTTTATTTAGAATGATTTTATGCGAGAGGCTGTGCGCCATAAAAAAACGATCTTATCGCACGAATCGTTTGCTGACGATATCGAGGGGAAATAGTCGGAATCAATGTCAGGCGGAGAACTGAACAAATTGAGCGCGGTTAAAATATTGTTGTACAATAAACGAGTAGAACTTTTGATTAAAAAGTTATTCTACAAATAATTCTTTACACATATATATTTAAAATTGCAATATACGCGTAATATAAATATCATTTTATGACACATAATTTGTATGGACAAAAACACATATATGAATTTGTCGCTGTAATCGTGATCGATAAATACATGTCCATTAAACATTCGATAAGCTTGATCAACGAGGTAAACACGAGCTCTTAAAAGCGCGTCCTTTAATATTAATTCAGACAAGAGTGCTACGGTCGGGTTTTCCTATCACGTTAACTTGCATTAATGAAGGCGTGCTCTGTTAAAATTTTACAATCAAACGGCGACGCGACTATTATAGCCGAACGCGAGAAATATGCGCAAAAAGTTGTAGATGTATGCGCAAAGATCGCGGGAGGGAAATTTTCCAGAGGAAAATTCAAAATGGTATTATGGGGCGAAAAAACGAGGAAAAACCAAGCGCAGAAGAAGGTTTCCGGTACAAAGTCGGCGCCGGCTTGGAACGATAGAAATAAAAGCGGGTTGTGTAAAATCGTTTAAGTGCATTTCGGAATCGAGTTGCATTCGCGAGTGTACTCTGTGGTGGTAGACGAATAAGACGTTGTATTCCACTTGACTACTTTTGCATCTTGTTCTTTTCTTTACAACTGGCGCGACTGAATGCAAAAATCAGGTCGTGTAGTAGTTTAATTGTGTTTTTGAGAGAAAACGATCCGACTCTCCAAAATTAAATTTCAAGACTGATATTATTATTTTGTTCTGTGACAAAACAAATAAGCAAAAATCGAGTTACACGTTGCTTTAAAATATACATATTATTGATTGATAACAAAATAAATTCAGACATTGAAACATGATATTAGGGTGAAAATTATGTATTTATAATTGATTAAATAAAAAATATCCCAACTTAATCTAACATTATATTAACTTTATAATAAATTTCGACGGCATATTTTTTGTATGGATGAAAATAATGGCGATATATAAATTGTTAAATAAATATGTATTGTTATTATTAATTAATATTTCTCGAGTATAATCCTTGAGAAAATATAGGGTTTTATTTATACTATTACGTTGAAATTAAAATTTAGCTTCTGCAAAATGACGGACATTTAATGGTAATGATATAATAAGGAAAGTAATGAATAATGTAAAATAACATTACGTAACATGAATTAAATTTTTATTAATAGATTTTGACTCGATTATTTGATCTCACTATTGTTATTTTTTGTAACTTGTTAGTTTAATAAAACATCACCTATTATTCTGGATATGTAAGAGAAAACTGAAACATTAAAAGGAACACAATAATAATAGAGAAGCTTTGCAGAATGATAATAAAAAGCAGCAGTAAGGATAGAATAATACGTTCTGTATGTTATAATGTTGGCAAAAAAAAAGAAAATGGTGTATACGATAAAATAATAACATCTTGGAGCTTTTCAACGAAATATAAAACAGGTTCGATAATAAATGAAATCTACATTTATTGCCAAATGCAAAAGAGTGCAATATTTAACAAATTATTCACAATAGAAAACGCAATAAGTATGAGAAAGGCATGAGCGATAAGAGAAGCTCTATTAATGTTATTATATATACATTTATGTTCTTTGTAGATATTGAAAAAAATTGACAAAGTTCAACACCCGAAACTTACTGAAAGATAAAGGAATTGATGATAATGACATTATTATTAAAAATCTGCATTGCAATCAAATAGCCAATATTAAAATTAAGAATGAATTTAGTGAAGATATCACATATGTTATACAGAATGTACTCCGAAGCAATATTTAAAGAAGTTTTGGAGGGGGTTCGAAAAATGAATCGCCCGCAATTCACCGCCAGAAATTAATCGCTAGCGGTTTTCCGCCGCGTCAATTAATCGCATGAACAGATGCTGGCTGCTAGTTGTTAATTGCTGGCGGTAAATTGCTAGCGGTGAATTGCTGGCGATAAATTTTCCTAGACTGGTTTTGGAGATGCTAGTGATTGGCAAACCAATAAATAACATTAATTTTGCGAATGATACATTAATTCTTAAATATTATGCCAGCGACCTTTTAACACTAGTAATAAGCATGTTGTACTAGTAATAACATTTGTAAAACTTAATTATTAATCACAGCAAGAAGATCATTTCATATACCTAACATAATCATAAATAAAGAGTTGCACAGTACAAATAATTGGATATATGAGTGAATAAGAAATGGGACTTATCTTAAGTAACTTAAGTCTTTAACTGAAAATGCGCATAGTTTGTTGTTATAATTTTGCCATTCTATTATACGGAGTAGAGGTATGAACCTTGAATCAAGAATTAGTCCGAAAAATAGACTTTTGAGATGTAGATCTATGCTCACAATTTACTGTATTGATAGAATAACGAATATTGAAATTGAGAGCGAGAAATACTGCTGAATATAATGATAATAAAACTTCAATTTTGCGGCAATATTATGAAAAAATCAAAATACAAGTTGAACTAATTTATTTTTCAGGAGGAAATGAGCGGTATAAGAAGTATAGATATTCATCGCATTCATGGTTACGCAATTTGAGAGAATGGTTTGTGTGAAATTCATCTGAAATATTCCGTGCAACAGTAAAAAAATTAAAATTGCCAATATGATAGCCAACCTCAAATTGGAGACGGTACAAGAAAAAGACCATTAAAACTCAAGGTGAAAAAATTTAAGTATAATTTTTTTAATTGAAACAGTGCGAAGTTTTATATAAAGCACAAGAAAATCTGAATGGCGTAGTCTGAAAGATCTGAATTGACAGTGGCTTCGAATTTGTATTTATAAAAATGCGCTATTATTAAAAATCGAACCCAGTTGCAAAGTGACATCTATTGATTATAAATTAAAATACACAGAAAGTCTGTTCTTAATTAGTTTGATAGGGATATATTTTATTTGCGATGAGAAACGGATGCTATACGATAATCAGAAAAGTCAGGACAATGATTAAATAACAAATAAGCTCCAATACATACTTCGAAACTAAGTTTGTATTAAAAATATAGCGATAGTGTGATGGTATTTTCGACAAAATTATTCACCGATCGTTTCTTAAACCAGGCGAAACTATTACAGAGGAATCAAAGTGCAGGGAAATTTAAATTATGCATAGAAAATTAAGCATAAGACATCCGATGTACGTGAACAGACTTGGAGCGATATTGCTTTATGATAATGTGAGACCTCACACTTTAAAATCGAATATTCGAAATAGAACCCTAGTAGAGTATAATAGTTAACATACTGACGGCGGCCACCTGAGTAACTCGAGAAAAAGACAACAAGACCGTTTGAAAGACAAAAGTTCCTGAATGTTCGAAGAAGTGCATAACAAACTTTTGAAAATCGGTAGAGACTACTTCGATCTGGATTTTTATTTTAAAATCCTGATTTTAAGAGGCATAATATGTTAGTGACAGAGTAACGACAATGACGAACACCGTGTTGCTGGTCCACTAAAGCATGCAAATACTGATGTATCGATATATATTTGTGAATAATTGTATCAAACAATTCCACAGGTGTCGAAAAAAATCAGTCGGAAGTTTTTTATACATATTGACAGAAATCTATTATTAATATTCTCTATCAATAGTCAGTGCATTATTTTGAAATCATGTTGTATGATACTATTTCTCATCTTGGTGCTTATAATGCGCGACGTACAGCCGCTTTGGTTGTTTTTTATTTGTTTATTTATGTTGTTTTCATGTTTTTCATTTTTGCGCGTACACACATTTTAACGCACGCGCGTGTTTGCTTTCGCAAGCGTCGCAGGCTTTATATGCAAACAGCCAGTTCACAACGGGTACGACTTAATTAGAACGGCGAGTCGAGTGTGGGTCGCCCCTTTGCGCTCTAGGGGCGCGGGGCTTTACGAGAGCCTATTACCATAAGCGCAAATTTGTGCCTTTAATATCGCGCCGCGCCTTACGTAAACAGCGTGCATAGTTTCTCGCCCATAGACTGATGCGCTAAGCTGTTTAACTTGATGGCGTATGGCGGCAGCATCCTTCAGCGAAACAATTCAATTTCACGTGCAATTTCGCTAATGGCCTCCCACACACACAACACAATTGCAGCAGCGCAATAATTCTCGCGAGTTCAACTAATTAAACCGCCCTGTCGTCCGAGGCCGTTATCGCCTTTTTCCTCGACCTTATACAGCCTTAAAGCTTCGCGCAGACGTATCTCTGATAAATTAAATGGTTGAATTAGTAATGCGCGAAACAATTTATTGCGTTCACTAAACCCATTAATTATTTAATGCTACTTTAATAAGGAATGCTTTTAGTAATTAGATGGACGAATACC
Organism: Plectrocnemia conspersa; assembly: GCF_051122295.1. Taxonomy (NCBI): domain Eukaryota; kingdom Metazoa; phylum Arthropoda; class Insecta; order Trichoptera; family Polycentropodidae; genus Plectrocnemia; species Plectrocnemia conspersa. The sequence continues at coordinate 21,259,016 of NW_028277174.1, forward strand.
GCCAAGAAGCATATCTGTCGGTTTTATCTTTAAGACCACTGGAAGCGTTAAAGCCTCAAAGGGGTAGTTGCAGCGTTTCTATTCGCAATGTTATCGTTTACTTTATGGATATGTTCACTTGTAGGAAGTCTATTTTATGTATGTATAAATAGTACCGTACTCTTAGAAAAAACAACCAAGAGTAAACACAACATACACATTTACTATTATTATTATGATGCATATAAACTGATATATCACAGCACTCGCGTACTAAAGTTATCAAATGATTTACTGCCTATTTTTTATTATATCTTAATAAATGTATTTATTTCATTCTATTAGGTTAGATCTTGTACGAGTTAAAATAATCAGGATTGCTACTTTACAAAAACATTGGATTATCCAAAAAAAATAAAAAAAATCCCATGCTTAATTTATTCTTATCGGAGCGGGTTCTTAGATCACCAATGCAAAGATAAAACCGCCGGCCGGTTAAAGTAATAAAAAAAGCAAAAAAATGTTATTCAATCAAATACTTTCAATCTTCCGAGAAAGTATGCATATTTTCAAACATCTGGCACAAAACACCCATGTGTCTTATTTTATTATTTAAGCAAAAATAAGGCGAGTTCAAGTGTTAAAATTTGTAAGCAATTTATTGTAATTCCCAGACCTTCCAAAAAGTATGCATATTAGGCATGAACCCGTATTTACCTATGCAGCGTTATAAAAAGGGTAGTAGTTGTAAACCTTTTAAAAATATTCGTACAAATTAAATTTTATATAATAAAAAATGCTCTATAAAATTAAGAAATGAGAATTCTCGATTTGACATTTTTTTTGAGAAATTTTCGAGAAGAAACGCCTTTGTATTTTTACAGACGGTGCAAGCGTCATGGTATGCGTTGAAAAACGCCAGAGCACCAATTGTGCCTATTTCATTAAAGTCGTTTACAAAAATATTTGAATTTAACTTTTGGAATTATCAAGTTATGAGAAGAATTTTAAATAGTTTATAATGACTCTAAAATAGTCGATGTTCAGCATAGCTATACTTGGCGTTAATTCAGAGGAACTCTTTTGTGTCCCAAATCGATATCAGATCGAGTTTCTTAATGGAAGTGAATATGATGAACGCTTATATATGCTTGGTCTAACTGGATGAGGTTTCCTTACTCACTCGCTTTCAATGCGACGATTTGAGAGTGTTTCCGTCGTCTTTTTTATTAAAATATTTGCGTTACCGCCATGAGTTTAGCAGCCAATGTAATACAATAGCATTAGGGACCCGGAAATACCTGGCTTTTGTGCCGTCTCGTGTAACGGAAAAATATTTTTTTCCTGATTTTCTACAGCTAGAAATGCTTGCAGCGCTGGAATTAAAATTTAAGAACGAATAAATAAACAGATTATTGGTTTATTACATTTTTTACAAAAGCCCGACTATGTTGCCAATGAAAATTATTTTCGAAGTTGGTCATTATAAATATATTTTAATAATAGGAAAGATTTAATAGAACGGCGTTCAAATTTTAGATTTATATAGTTTATAATTCGATACTGAAATAATTATTAAAGATAATACAATTTATTTTTTATGTCGTTGAAAATCGAAGAATAATTAGGCAAACAACTAATAAACCACCAGAATATTCTTCTGTTAAAAATAATATCAAATTTGTAACCAACTGGAGAACATAATTTAGATCTTTTGAATAAATCTTTGCTCACAATTAACAGAAAAGAAGACATCTTTTCAAAAGAACAATCAAATGAGTAACAAAAGCATTAACTCAACTAAAATTATCTTCGATAACATGGAGTACTCTGGTTCGCTAGTATTCCAGACGATAAAGCCGGATTCAAGGACGCTACGAACTAATGCGAACCGCTGATAATTTATTAAAGAGATAGGCACTTCAAATAATTATCGCAAGCTTTAACGATGGTTAAATCACATCTCTTCTAAGACCTTTATAGAAATGTTTCTAATTAAAACTACACATAGAATTTAAATGTTTTTTTCGTAATGAAAATATCATATATTAATAAATATAAACGCGGACACCGCTGCTATTAAACGGGAAAGAAAAAGCTTTAGCGTAATCGGGAAAATGTAACGATGTCACAGGAAAATTCTTGCGAAATTGTTTGCATATTTATTATATACTGCGTGCGTTGTAAGGGTTATGCCTCTAGGGCGTAGGGGACGCGAAAAGCTTTCGCTCTATGTACTAAATGCTTAGATAGCGTTAGACCGCACTTGCCACCGAATAAACTTAAGGATTTCAACGTGAAAATGTCTAAGCCGCCTCGTCTAGTCGGCGTCTGTGAAACGAAATTGATCTTCAGTGGAAAATCTTCAAGCGATATAATTGATGGAATGTTGCTGAAACACGCTTTTATGTTTAAAATATTTGCTCAGACGAAAGAAGGAATTTTCAATTATATTATATATATATATATTAAATATAAATACAAGTTTCAAAGAGTTAATGGTTTTATACGTACATAATATAACAGTTTTTTAATAAATAGAAATGAAAAATTATCATATTGTATAACAATGAAAGAATATCGACATAGGCGAGAGAAAACTGTTAAGTGTTATTATAAAATCAGCTTCTTGAAATTCATCTAGAGACCAGTAAAAATGTCACTGAACTCAATGTATACGCTGCTTAAAACTATACCGTTGGAAAAGTTGAAAGAACTCTAAAATAAAATTTTACGGCATAAGCTTTGTTATTTTATACTTCGATCATATTGTGTATCATTAGTGAATCATCCATATTTATAAGGGGAAATCATGAATAAGTCCAAAGCATTAATGGTATGATTTCGTGTCTTGGAATAATCAATCATTTCAGTTGTATATTTTTTCTCTTTCCAAAGAAATGCAAATTGAATCGTGGTTTTGAGAAAATATTGCGCCTCAATTAAACCACACAGAGATGAATTATAATACAGTCTAGTCCGTGAGTCGCTTTATCATTTACAAAAATATTATTTTAGTATAATAGAAAATATACTCAATAGAAATTTATTAGAGGAAAATCCAAGACGGAACAACGCATAATAATTAATGAATACGTTTATGTCATTAGACGTTTCTAGCTATAGTATTTCACCACAATATAAAAAGTACATCTAGAACAGACAAATATTGAACGTGTTATATTAAATTAGAGCTTGAAATCTCGAATGCTAAAAATTTTAACAAGTAATTCAGATAAATTTAAATTGACCCGTTTTTTCATCAGATACATATCTATTTAAGTTAATTTTTAATATATATTTTTTTTAGATTTTGTAAAATTTTAGTTAGTATAAAAATATTTTGTAAATGTTATTAAATTGAAGTCTATTCAAAACACGGTTTTTGACTTGTACCTAATTAGTTCCTGGAATGTGTTATTAAAATATGTATTCTGTAATGAGATGTATCTGGTGTATAATTTATAAATATATCAATATCTAGTTAAATAACAGTTAACATAAAACAATGATCAAAACAATCTTTAAAAATTAATGCAGTATTTGATTTGTAGATGACTAAAAGCATTTCTTTATATTTACTCTTTAATGCGCTGAGATTTACTGTTTGATAAATTAGCATTTGCTTTTAAATTCACAAGCTAAGCTTCTGCTAAAAAGAAATGTTAACATATAAAATTAGATCAATATTGCTCTGGAATATTCTGGTTTTAAATTATGTATGAAACAATTACCAATCGTTTAGCATACGTGAATTGTATTGTGCTCTTTGATCTTCCGCCAACGTTAATATTACAACAAATTAGAGAAGAGCTTCATAAAAATTGGTATTGCGCAATTAATAAGTTTATGCAGAAATAAGGAAATCAATAAAGCGCAACAAAAAACATATATAATTATTGTATATTGTACATAATTATTTTTGCCTGGGGAAAACATAAAACATAGTGTAATTAAAAATATACTATTCCATCTTAAAATAATTAAGTTGTTAGAATATATAATTAGTAACGACTGTATTAATTACATGGTATTCTATATATTAACTTTAAAAAAAGGCATAAAAATGTCCAGAAGCAACCAATTCTTCCTTTATAAAGTAAGTACGTACAGATATTTTTTGTAATATAATCTTGTCTCGTTTATATTGATTTAGCAAGCTATTATGTGATTCGGTAATTAGTAACTTTCCTTAATGAATTCAAAATTAAGTCAAGAAGTCATTATTAAAAAATGTTATTACAGCCTTAAATTCTGTGGAAGAATCTTTAAAAACTGGAGTTTTCAAAGTAAACATTCATAATTTATATTCTCCTACTAAGAGGATCTTTAACCTTTTATGTGCTAAAATAATAAATGCTACTTGCCAAATATGCTACTAAAATAAAAATATTAAAAAAGCGATCACTGACTAGCGAACTTTTGCCCCCCCTCCCCCCTCCCCATGATAAATCTGAAATGACGTCCTTGATTTAAAACCATAAATTATCGGGCTATTCTTCAAATAAAATCTAAATAAAAACAGTCTCAAATCTATCCCAAAAATATTTAAAAAAATTGTATCATTTCAATGAAATAATATCAGAATATATTTTCACTGGTAAACATATATTTTTACAGTGAATATATAATTTATCTGGTAAATGCTAGTAAAATTATATGTAGTAATACATACATTTACATATTGATCATTATTTATTTACATGCGATGTGTAAATGTTACAGTGAATGTGTTTATTAGTTTTATTTTCATTATTGAAGGGAAAATACATTAACGAAAATATAATTTAACGCTAGTGAAATTATATACTGTTTTCAAATGTCGATGAAAATCAATTTGAAAGTTGCGAAACGTCGGTTTGCTGTTCAAACCCAAACCTAATCTAATGAAAGCTCTAAAACTAATTATATATTTAGCGCTTTCATTAGGTCAAGTCTAAAATACAAACTAAGCCAACTCATCTCTTAGAGGAAAATAAGCGGAAGAAGAAGTACAGACAGAAGTTTCATCTCGTATATTTCTCCATAGTTGAGAGTGATAATCAAAGTATATTCAAACCACTTCTGATATAATAGTGTTATATCACCAAATTTTGGTCAATAGGAGGGCGCAAAAACAATTATTACTTCTCAGAAGTCAAAAATTCACGTTAAAAGCTATAAAAACGCGACGGCGCCGGTGACGACCGTTCCCATTATTTTTTATAAAAATGTAACATTCGGGAGAGTTCCCACCAATTTTTATAAAAATCTAACCATTGAAATAAGAACGTATGTAAGTTAAGAGTCGCTTGTATTAAATACAAATAATTTTATAATGGACAGCTATTATCGAATTAAAATTTTATTCACATATTCATGATTATTTTTCACCTATATAAAATGCAATTAAAATATTTTATATTACCTGTTTTTTAAGTGTTCTTTTGAAAGAGAATACGAAACTAGTTTTTAAAGTAAAGATTTATAATTAATATGTTCCTACTTTGAGGGTCTTTAACTATAAATGGCTTGTAGCTGGATTAATAAACTTTTATCTTTTTGCAATTTTTCAACGGATGATATATTAATACAGTATTATACTTTTTACAATAAATAAAACCAGAATTATTTATTTTTTAAGCAATGAAGCTACTTAAAGAGCATATTATATATATTTTTATGATAATTATGGAATAATTTGGTATTCATGTTTTCAATTATTGGAAACTGGCAATCAAAACATACCACACAAGGGCTGTTTATATTTTTTAATTAAAAACAACACCCCGTTTAAATTATTCAGCCGGTATGAAAGACACACATGCTGATAACAGAGGTATTGTTTCAGCTGAGAGCAATTTCGAACGACATAAAAAACGAAGAGTGTGGAAGAAAATAAATTCATCCAAGAGACATGTTTCAATTATGGCTCGGGGCGAATGGAGTCGAAACGGTTCACAGAGGATTAGAAGACTGCTCGTCTGTTGGGGACGTTGACGGATTCGCGGGAAGTGAACCTCGTTTGACCTGAATCGGGATTAGTTTATGTTTGAACTGTAAAAAAAGCTAGGGGAGCCAAAATGCAAAATCGATACGGCGCACTACGTACGTAAATGGCTCTTTTATAACTGAATTTAATTTGACGTAAGCCGATTAGGATACCCTTCAACATATTGGGTGAATGTGATTACGTCCGGGAAATGCGCAAGTTTTTTTTTAGCGCAAGTTAGATACGACGCTCGCGCGCCGTTAAAAAGGTTTATCGGCCCAGAATTTTCGGACCTTCATAAACCTCGTTACAAGCGCGCAACAAAGTAGTTACGGATGAAGTGTTAGTTTCAATAGAAATACTTCTCGAGTTAAAACTTTCCGGCCACTCTCCACTGGTTGCTTTTATCGTTATTGTATTTTTGGGAGTGTTAGTGTGCCCGTAATCGTTATATGAAAAGCTTTTCGGGGGTTGCGACGATTATTTGCTTAATTAGTTTAAATTTATCCAGTCGTTTAGTTGAGATTAACCATTGGGAGGTCCATAAAGGACGCGCGTACGTGCGATGATGCGCTTTTGTGAAATTTAATGGGTTTTATCCATAAACAAAGTCGATAATTGGGGTTACGAAATTTTATCAGCGATCATTATGGCGTTTGCGGTATATCGCGGGGATTTTGCCGCAAGTAGGTTCGACAACATGAAATACGTATATTTTCTGGCGGCAGATTGCGAAAGTCGGGAAAAAGGACACGGCGCTCAGCACGTATACCGAAATGGGAATTTTGCCAAGAGCGGTTCATCTTTACATTTTCGCCATGGTAAAAAAAAACTTATCCTCGGTAGTAAGCAAAAACAACACTTTCATTTTAGACGTGGTTTATGAAAAACTAGGGATGGCTATTCCGATATGAAAATATGGTCTGTAATTTGTTCCGAGGGAAATATAATTCAGTTATTTTTTTGTCTTGTAAGAGCAAACTTTCTTAATACTTATGTACATATAATATATACAAATTTAGTGGCTTTCCAATTTCCATTCGCATCAGAATACGCTTTATCATATTGAGTAGTAAAAAGAGCCTATGCTTATAAATTTAAGGTCGTCAGGTCAAATATGAATTAAACCAGTTTATTATATATCAATATTATTATCATATAATTAAATATACTTCACATATGATTTTCCTAGCTTTTTTTAATAACAAGCATAAAATGCTTGTTACTTTTAGATACAAATTACTGGCAAATTTTTGGTAAATCTATTGTTACTAAAATCTACTGTAAAATATGTATGATTTCAGTATATTAAAAAGGTGTACTTAGATGGGCTAAAGAAAACTTTGTGATGGAGGTCAGAAGATGGATAAAGAATGAAACACAGTATTTTTCTCCAATATGTTTGTACATAGTTTGTGTCAATTGAACAAAATTGCTGTATAAACCATAGAACACTCAAGAACGAGAGTTTGAGAATACGGCATTATTGCTCCAAATATGTATTTTTCACATATTAGAGGTAAGCAAAAATAATAAGATTTTTTATTACATTTGGTTTTCATTAATTTTTCACTGTCAACAAGTATTATCTTTTTATAAAGAAAATATTACATAAGTTTGATGTAACTGAATATCCTGAATTTTACTATTCCAAAAGAAAATTGATAAAAAACCATGACATAGATACACAGAATTAAAAATAAGCCACTCTAAGATATTTTGGCTATCGATTATTCCAGATATGCAATCACATGTTTATAAATAATATATATATATATATATATATATATATATATATATATATATATAGCGTTCCCACTGCGACAGTACCGATTTGATCGGCATTAAAATTCAATCCTCATACACACTAAGGATATTTTACACGTTCACGTTTAAAACGTACCTGATTAATTTGCAATTCGTTCAATCTAACGAATATGTGCATTAAATCAGAAGCAATGATAATTTTTATGTATTGTAAAAGGAAAAACTCACTTTTCGGCCTCGGAGCCCGTCGATGGGAATTCAAAATTTGAAGATTTCATTAACAAGATTGTTTACCTAGATTAATCAATGTATTTATATAATCCTTACACACATTATGTATATATTTCATTTTCATAGTTATAACATACCTAGTTAATTTGCAATCCGATTTTTTTATATTCAGTCAAATCAAACAACGCGCATGAGAGATTAATGAAAATTACTGTCGCATAGCAAAATTTTACTAATAAATAATAATTATTATAACCGTTGTCACGTTACTGTCGGCCATTTTATTTTATGTTTGAATACTTATTTTTCATTGGTCGAAACAACAGAATGCTTTACCTTAGATTTGAAAATCAATTGGAGCAAATTCAATTTTTATTATTATAATTAAATATATTTCTTTTGTTTACGTGTATTATTATACACCGTTAATACAAAGTAGAAGATTGAGCATATAATGTTTTATTTTAAGCATAAATATACATATTTTATTAATGGTTTTAAACTTGATTAGGTATATTTACAGAAATTATAATATTAGCTGTTAAATTTAATTATAAATGATTTTACATGGTATATTTTATGGCAATTTTTAATAATTTATAAAACATAATTCGCTTCGTATGACATTGTATAATATACGAATGGATAAATAATTTAAAAAAGAGAATTACAAAGTTAAAATTTATAGTCGAAGATTAGTTTATTGTGTGCTGAGCAGTCGACCATCTTTGCGAAATCAAGCATTATAAATTTGCCTTTAGCGAGAGCAATTCGAAGACTAAGTTAAGTATTTGCAGAGATAGATATATTTTATATTTTTGTCGAACATTTATTACTAAAATATTATAGAAATACATAGTGTTTCTTAGACAAATTGTAAAATTAAATTAGGATATAAAAATACAAGAAGGATTTTTATTAATAAAAATATTGTGTTAATTCTAAAAATTACGATTGTAATACATTTGCATATAAAATATTTATTATTTTGTTGTTTATGGTAAAAATAATATTCACTTTGAGGAGTGCCCTAGCTAAGTTATTCCAAATTTAATATATTAAACCTAAGATTTATTTAAAATCATTGCGAAATCAAATTTTACTGAAAATTGAAATATTTTAAAGTTAAAAGGCACGTTTTTATGCCTCATTTAAAAGCAATGTTTTGACGCACATTTTTTTTGACACACTATCCATTCTTGTATCTACATGTTTATATTTAAAATTGAACACTAAATGTTATGTTTGTTTGGTTATCATTTCACCAATAGCAAAAATGACAAAACATTTAACGTTTCACCGATAAAAAGTAGCGCTATAAAGCTATTTGGATGGTTTGTAAGTATTGTATTTTAGTAACCGAACTTTAATAGAGCATGCGAATTTTATAATATAATATATGTGTATATCAAGAGTTTCAAGATATTATTTTATATACAGGAAGCATTAGTTATACGCTAAGACTACGATCTATAATAAAAGAAAGCCGAAATAAAGTCTCATGGCTCCATCTTGAAATGCAAGATTGTTAGGATAAGATCTTAGAGCAAGAAACTGCTTCATAGTGGATTTACATGTTGCGATTCGCCATACTGATGCAATATTCATAGGGATGTGTGCCTTTCTCATGTTCGGCTTAATCTCTCCATGTGAATGGAAACAGGTGCAAACTTCGGTGAATATTTCTATGATTCGTTTTATATCACCTATATCCATAAACATTTACTTGTGACATAATTCATAAAAATACGGTTTTGTGTATTATAATATTTGAAGATGAAATTGGCGGTTTATTGCCAATTAAAATACCGTCTTTGAACTATTGCAAATTTATTCAACCCCACGAAGGTAACTTATGAAAAGTGTAGATTCCAGCGTCTGCATATTGTGAGCGGGATATTAAAGATTTATTGTTTTCGGGCAACCTGTGTTTCGCAATTATTTGGCACGGCGTTTGACCCGAATTAGCCCTCTCGCCGGGACACCGCGGCACGGGGTGGGTCGAGCGAGGGAAATAACAGTAAACGGGTGGCGAGGTTCTTTGTGTCGATTGCCAGCCAGACCCTGACAAAGGTGGCCGGTGCCCTAAAGGCCTCTATCCGCCCCATCCCCTCGTTCGGGCGTTAGAACCTTGCCAAATCGACGGACGTTAAAGTTGCGATAAGGCGCAAAGCCACCCCCTACCCCCAGCGTTTAATATGTTGAATAAAATTTCGTAAATTACAACACCGCAAGGCTTCTGTCTCTGACGCTTAGAGCGAGCGAGATGGAGTGCCTAGGTTCCGTTTTGTGACCTTTTATTTTATTTCCGTTTCCGCGCTCCGAAGATGCTGCGACGTCGAGATTATGTATAATTTTCTGAACAGTTTCCGTCACAATTACCTTTAGCGAGCGCCAGGGCAAAAGAAAAAATGGCACTCCGCCTAGAAGTTAATTATTAATATTTCAAAAGCGAGGAAACGGTAAAGTGTTATTGAAAACATTAATTTTACGTAATACATTTTATAAATTTTATATAGGACACAATTTAGTTGATTTATAATAATGGTTTAAATTTGGTAAACATTATTTGTTATTTATATATCAGGGCTACAACGAAACATTATGTTTCGTAAGAAACGATAGACATGTATATGATGTGATTATATTGATTTTTGGTACACGATGTTCTTTTAAAGTACTAAATTTGCATATCTGAAGCTAAATAAAAAGAGCTTGGAAAGTTTTTGGGTATAGATATATGCTTTGATGGACTGTGGGAGTAAAACTTTGAAGATGAATTCGCGCAAGAATTTCTCAAATTTTCATGTCGATTCCAATAAAAATAATAATTTTCAAGTACAGTTAGCTTTTACATTGTTCTTGCATAAAAAGTATACATGCGATATCCGTTTCTTATCATAATCATTAATCGGTTATTTATGAATCAAAGATAACATTCAGTAAATCAAAATATTAAGGACGAACCATATAGGTAAGATGCTAGAAAAGTATACCGAGTAAATATAGCAATCGCTGATGTACATAAATATATCTCTTCATATTATACCACTTCAATTATTGTGCAACAATATTATATCATATATGCGTAATAAATTAGATAAAACGATGTTGCAAAAAACATAAAATAGTAGTTTTAAATAAAAATAGATTTACTAGTTGTAGAAGAATGATTTATAGATAAGAATGGTTGGATACTCAAGAAATATTAAAGATGAATGTTTTAGTATTTATACGTAAATTATAAAATAATATATTCCAAGAGTATTTTAGTAAGTATTTAATAATATATAATTGTACATATATTTAATACTAGAAATAGAGGCAATTTAAGGGTAGTTAGGTATGAGAAAAAGAGTACGGCCAGTGGAATATTGTACGGAGGTGTGAATTTGTATAATAATAATCTTAGGACAATCCGCAAAAATAAAAATGTAGCGGATTTCTTTCATGCACTAAGAAATAAGTTATGTATATGAAATTCTTTTTTATATGTGTGTTTTATTTAAATTTGTATAGTGTATAAATAATAAATTAATAAAATAAATTAATATCACGAGCTGTAAGATTCACGCAACCTCCCATTTACAATCTTTGAACTACATCCTATCTTAGATACATAAAAACAAAGACACGCAACTTGATGGTCACAAAGTGGTAAATCCCCTCGTCAACCGACCTTAAGAGTCAGCTGACTTCGGTCATACGCTGCACACTGACAGCATCACCAAGCAATATTCTTGAGCTTTTGATCTACGAGGATACGTTGACACCAAGGGACGATCCTCTTTTTAGGATCACTGAAACATTCGACCAGGTCAACGTAGGGCACGAAACTAATATATTTGACTTTAATGTCCAACGTAACAAATATCTACAACCGATATTTTAATTAGCATTTTTTAATTCGAAAGGATAATTATTAAGTAAGGTAGCAAGAAAAGTATATACACACCCTTAAGCGTATTTTTTGTTGATCACTATTTTTTGTTACATTTATGTTAATAATATAACCCTTAGCAAAACATCATATTGGGTCTTGTGAATGACTATATAAAAAATGTTTCAAAAAGTAACAGAAAATTTACAATATTCTATAAAAGAATATTCCAGACAATTGAAACTTTCTGTAGAAAAAATATAGCAAATCCTTAGAAATGGTTTTGATAGTCCCAGAATGTATGATACATATAAAATAGCAGCGCCTTTAGCTGTTTGCACTGTGGAGGAGTAGCGAGCAATCATCGGATTTTTGAGGTAGAATTTAATGTTATTCATATAAAAATGTTTATGCGCCGCTTAAAGATGCTTGTAAAGTATGATGTTACGAGTAGTAGATGTGTTTAAACATTAATCCGTAACGAGTGCTGCTTTGGTAGTCCTGTCACTGATAAAAATATTCGCATTTCTTACGAAGTTTTAACCTGGCAAGAAGATATTATTGTCACTGAGGTTTTCGAGTATCATAATTTTTGGGCACATTGCCTAGGATGATAATTTATAAGCACAATATTTCAAGGCGATATAACGACATAGGAGAAAACTTTCTGGGACGTATGAACACAGGTGACAGATGCGGTCTCGAGTCATCCGTTCGGGACAGATATTCGTCCCAACTGGGAAGTTGTGTTTGAATGTTTTAATATACCTGACGACGTCAGGCTCCTAATATAACTCGACTAGTGCCGTCTTCTTGCAAGAGGTGCAATTCTGGCTGAAAGCGCAAGTAAAAGTTGGTACAACGGTGCGAGAAAAATATTGAAAAATATTCCCTCTTCCTGATATGATATGTGCTGTATTCCAACTGTGTGTCCTTGTACTTTTATTTGCATAATATAATTTTTGAAACGAATTCTTAGCTCTCCGCAGTACCGTGCAATACTCTTACTCAGATTCTGGACGAACTGTCGAACGGTTAACCCCTTCGCCGCCATCCGGGATTTTACAGTGTACGTAATTGTAATTGGAAAAGTTTATCCAGGCGCGTTTTCTTGCCAGACCGCAGAATCCGCTCTCGCCTTGTTTATTCTCGTTATAACTTGGCGGCTTTCTCTTTTATGTCTCGTCTGGTAATATGGCCGACGCGCGTGCTGAAAACTGCTCTCTCACCACCCCTCAAACAACAGAGAGCGGACGACGACTAAATTTTCAGTTTCACTATTTGAGCGGAAGTCGGATTAAAAAAGTTCACAGCGCAACTAGACGTGGTGTTTTTTTTACAACGCTGAACACGTATCATATTGCGGACATATCGGACGTCGCTTTTCATTTAGGTCAATAAGGTTGGTGTATGGGGTTTGCCATGATATATTTGAGCTTGGTATATTGATTGTATCGGAGTGGAAAATGAGTTATTTATTATTATTATAGTATATAATAAATATATAAATATTTTTCAAATGCAGAAAATAATGAACTCTCCCTCGAATTTGGAAATACCAACATTTAAAATTAACACACAAACACAACTGATTCGACCTACCGTTTACGTTATCTATTGCCACCGACGGAAACCAACCCTAGCAAACTTTGTTAAAATAATAATTATCGCCTCGCAGTATCACCGTCGCAACTTTGCAAACGTACACGACGAGGGTTCAAAAATTCTCGTATCAAATGATCAAAAGATCAAACGGGCAAGTTGCGAATCGTGATTAATCCCCGAAACTCGCCCCGAACAAAATGTAATCAATCCCCCGGGCGCGAATTAAATAAATTATCGGGTAGCGGTTTCTTGGAGAGGGGTCGGATGGTTAGTTGTATGTAAGTTGCCGCAAAAGGGTATCATCGCGCCATTACCCCGTCAAACGATAGATAGAGTTTAAGCCCTAGGTTGTTTGCCCAGCGTCCTAGGCTGTGTAAATTAATCGAGAAAGACCTGTTACCGAAACGACACTCCAGACATGTTAGTAAGTAGATATAGTGTATAAGTTCTAGTGGCAAATAAGCGGCGATATGTATGCGGGGACGTCTCCGGGAGATAACCGCACTGGGATGGGAGAGAGAGAGAGGGGCCCTTCGCTCACTAGGATGCGGGATATTTGCATGCAGGATGCTCGTGTATTCTGGAATTATTTATGGAAAAATGAGCGAGGGTAAGGCCGATATGCAAATCGAACGACTCTGCGCGGCCTAAGTTATTAGAGGCAAACGAATTAAAAATCGACGAGTCGATACGCGCGATACGCACCTTGTTTATAGGCAGACGTATTGCGTGAAGTTTATTTAAAAAGTCAGAGGTGATGGTTTATAAGTGGTAAGATTTTGGTTCGATTCGAAAACATAAATATTTTCGGCTATACATAACTCTAAACAATAAGTATCCTTCATATATTTGGTAAAGAAGGGAACAATTAAGATTCAGGAAGGGAATAGGTACATGAGAAGCACTCATCTTCAAAGAAGTTTGTAAACCTGTTTACACCCGTCTTTAGTTTTTAAACAAGCTTTCGATCAAGTAAAACACACTAATCTTATAGAGGGCTTAAATTTGATTGGGCTAGATGTTCGAAATATAAAAGTTTATAATATGTTTTATATGTATATTTTGATTACATTTGTTTAGTGAATAAACAATTAGCTATATTAGCTACATATAATAATAAAATAAATATAAAGTAAGATCTGTAAGATTCACGCAACCTCCACCTTACAAACTTTGAGCTACATCCTAACAAATACACGCAACTAGATGGTCGAAGAGTGGTAAATCCCCTCGTCGACCGATTTTAAGAGTCAGCTGATTTCGGTCGCATGCTACGCGACTGCACGCTGCACACCGACAGCATCACCAAGCAATGCTTTTGAGCTAAAGGTGTATTGATACGTCGACACCAACGGACGATCCTCAACGGATGATATTAAGCGGCACTGAAAGGTAACAAACAGAAAATATTGCAATAAAGAGGAGCGTTAAACATTGATAGGTTCTTTCTCCTACTATTTTAAATATATATTCCCAAATCAATTTAAATAAGCAATATATAAAATAAAATAAAATAAAGTCAGTGGTGAGACAATTAGCAGCATTTATTATGCTGATTGTCTCACCACTTTATTTATTAATATTATATAATAATATTATTTTAATTATATATTTGTTGTGTATTGAAATAATACAATATATTGTTTTCAACCATCGTGACGCATTGGGGTAGCCTGTTAGGTCACATTGATCTTAATTTAAATAAATAAATAATATAATGAAGCTACTGGGATTTTTTTCAATGGGATGCCAGATGAAACAAAACAATAGCAGGTATTGCAGAGATGTATAATACATATATCTTTTATCAAAGTACACACTCTAGTCCCCATTTAGATAATTTACTCAAAACAGATGTTTCATTACCTCACCGGTAGTGTCATACATACATATATCTTAAACCTTAAATAAATATTTTGCGAAGTGGAAAATTAAAATCAACCGGATTCAAGCATAAATTTAATAAACATATTTTAGAACTTCGCTCTAAAAGGCTTGCCGTCATTGCGGCCCTTAGTCCGATATTTAATAGAAAAAGCGCGCTAACTAAAAAAATATAAATGAGATAAAAGGGCTACATTTTTAAAATAAATAAAGTGTGTTAAGAGATGTTGTATACTTTAAACTTGGATTTATTTGTTTTTAATTTTGTTGTTCTATTTTATAAAATATGGATAATAACCCTTTTTATTAATATACACATAATAGGGAGCACATGGTTTTTTTAATTAAAATAATATATACAAGCATTTTTCAATAAAAAAAACGCTCGGAAGTTTTCGCATATTTTATAAGGCAAATTTATTTGGCATTAAAAGGGTAACAGTACAAAATTTCGTGGAAAAGAACTGTTGCAGTGAACTAAACCTATTCAATGACAGTGCAAGTAGAGTTTTCAGTCGAATTATTCACCCGATTTTGAACTATATGAATATTCGAATACTCGTTTCTACTATTTCGAATGAAATTTTAAGAAATCTCAGAATGAAACAATTTGTATACTTGAGCAAGAGTCGTTTTTTCTCTCAATATACCAGAGTGCCGAAAACGATTGAAAGGGTCGTTTTGCCAAGATTCAATATGACTTCGTAGAATTATCCATTAGCAAAAGTGCACTTTCGGTAAAACCTACAATGGTAATGGTTTATTCTTTATCATAATGGATCTTGGAACACCTGCAGTATATTTTCTTAAATTTTGTTACTGTATAAGTACATGATGAATTTTCATATTTATTAATTTTGAGATACAGGAACGTCATTTGGGGGGTGCATTTACCTACCCTATATTTTGCAATAAACATGCATGTCATTTGTTAAAATTTAAGTTAAAATGGAATACTAGAATTTTTTTTGAAAATATTAAATCAAAATGATGTCAAAAATCTAACGTTCAATTAAAAATATTAAATTTTACCGTAAAAATTTTTGTTATAGAATAAAAAACTCATGAACGATTTTTAATATGCTAATAACACTATTTGCTTAAAAAATAAATGTCAGTAAAAACCAAGAAAAAAATACTAAAATATACAAATATTTGATCCATTTTTTATACAATATTCTATTAGGTTAAAACTATGAATAATTGAGAGCCCTAAATAGAAATGCCACATTTTTGCCAAATTGGATAGGTTTTTACAATAATTAATGTTCCACGAAAAGAAAAATATTTCATTGAGCTCTAAGTGATGGACAGCTGTGATTTCTATAGGAATAAATAAAATTTTTTTTTATAAAATTGTACATAAAAAAAAATTGCAAATACACGTCTATTTTGTATTAATTATTTATATTAATATTTTTGGGCTTTAGAACGAATCAACATAAGTTTTCATTATTTATTATGGAGAAATTTGATTTGATATACTAGTGTTTTTAAATACTATCACGTTTACGGAACAAATTATCCTCATGATCCAAAATTCCACTATAGTTACTAATGGAGTACCACAAAGGTCACACATTGAACCTATGTTATTAAACATATTTTTTGATGATGTAAAACTACATAAACTAATTCAATCTCTCTGTATAATAATTAATACTGATCGTGTAAATTTAAAATACAAATAAATAATTATTGTTTTATTATTTTTTTGTCAGTATAAATCTTTTTTCTTGGCATATATTCAAATAAATATTTACCAATATACATTGTAGTCTATCCCAATAATGCTCATAAATAATCAGTCATTGACATTTATTTACAAAAAGGGTAAAATCATAAACATTTCATCATTATACTCCATTCGCACAAGTCCACGAACCCACTACACGCTCGATATTATCGTTCCGATAATCACGTAAGCCTGGGGCTCGTGCACTCGTAAATATATGCGAGTACATGTTTGCGTTATAATTTTTCTTTGATAAAAATTTATTTGACCCCCGAGGCCAGCGGCCGATACCCGTTGTCGTGTATGGCAGCTTTATATTCCACTAACTCGGTGAGCCACTTTTACTGCGTGTCATTTTCTTTTATCCGCTCTCTCGCGTTCACATACACACATACACACGTTTCGTCCTTCGAAGGATACACGTCGAAGTGGAAGGACGGAGATGTGGAATAATTTCCCGTCCCTTCCCTCGACGTCGCAAAATTAAAATTTCATCAACGGCGTATTTTTTCTTATTATGAAGGACTCTCGTTATTATGTTGTTCGGAAAATGACGACAGTCTATAAATATTATTAAAAATCGATATTGATAATTTATATTTGTGTGAATACGCCGAAATTAGCATAGGAAAATATATAAATATATGTATTAAGATTAGATTATAAAAAGATTAGCCATTAATCGTATGCCTGATGTTTAAGGCCAAAAAAGTAAAATAACGAGCGCACGGTCGGAATCGGCGCTGTTTTTTCCGAGAACCTAATAAAACGACGCACTTGACTTTGATTTTACTACCCTCAAAAGCCGACCTACAATAATTATAATATTATTTATACAAAATATTATTTTATGATATTTAAATATTTTTTTATATTAAAAAATAAATGAATATCATTAAAAATAAATATTTTTAAATTAATATAAAACTATTTAAATTATAAATATATAATTTAACTTTAAAAGTTAATTCTGCCAAATAATTAAAAATATTAATAAAAAAAATTTTGACTACAAAGGGTTAAGGTGCCGTCGGTCGTTGTACTCATGTAGTCACGCCAGTGTTTCCAGAATGACGCCTAACTTGTGGCCAAGCAAATAAATCGCCCCCCACAATTAATTTATGTTTTTTTTTAAAAACAAATACAGCAGTTTGAACCAGCATTTAAATAAATAAGGTAATCTCGATTGTGCTACAGAAAACAAACATATATATGTACATAGTTCCTTAGCTTAAACTGACACTACATATACGCAATGTATAAACCAGTATAACCATAGCATTTCTTTTTTATTATAACTACGATCATTATGACTGAAAAGGTTTCCCTAATACGTTTTATTAAATTAAAATATATGTGAAGTACAGGGAATCATAACATTCGATATATTTTATTAAGCGGTTCTCAATATGATCTTGGAAAACTCGATAAAAACCATAATGGTAAAAGTCCCGCAGCGAAATTTGTTATAGGCACATTTTCGTGAATCATTGAATCGGCCTACACTGGATGGAGAGGGAACAAATATTTCATTGTACACACAAATTTACATACAAATATAAATACACGCGCTATTTCACAAGAATTACTCTGAAAAATATGCCGCCCCGTATATATCGGAAACGTTTTGATGAAAATTTGGATATATCATTCATTGAAAAAAGCACCCTTCAATATTCCACATACATTGTATTGATATATAGGCATACGGGAGAATAACGCAGAGCATACGTATACATAAGAAAATATCAGGTGGTTATTCGTTGTCGAGAGCTGAGGGTGACGCGTATTTTTTCTCCACGCGAAAATTATTATATGAAAAAAAGCTTCGAGGGGAAAAAAACTTGTTGATGTGCAAGAAAACAAATGTTTACGATAAATAAAAAAATGTCAAGCTCAATGGTGGAAGTATTTTTAATTTGCTCGCTGTTTGGGAAATGTGAAAATATATGTATATACATATATATATAAATATATAGAAAAACTTTTTTTAAGAATGTGAGCAATTCTTAAATAAAAATGTACACACACATGCGACTCAAATCGTATAGATCCGTTCAAAAATCAAGTTTAGACTGAAGGAGAAGCGGAACGTAAAAAAAGGAAAATGAGCAATAAAATAAGGGTTGGTTGGAGAGCCCTCGAGAATATCTGGTCTATTTTTTTTTAGTCTTCTTTCTCGCAGCACCACTTTTGTCGAATACCCGAGGACAGACGGAAGCTCCACGGACCCCCTCTATATAGCCTATTACTCACCGAGCTTTTCGAAAAGACCTTCCACAAATGTGAGGAGGCTTTATTCGGCGGCGCGAATCAATACCTACCCAACTCTCTCCAACAAGAGGGTGGATAAGTCACGCCAGCACATTTGGAATCTCTTTTTTTGCTACACACTCGTCCGCATCGCGAATTACTAATTTCGAGTTTTTGGAGCCGCTGGGTCGAAAAATCAAACGAACGCCATTTTGCGTGTACATAACGTAATATATGTATGTATGTACGGAGATATTAATTTCATCTTGCGCTGAGCACGCACGTCGAATGATAAACAAGTCGAGAATATGATTTTCAACCGCTAATTTACTTGGCACATGTTTGCGTAACATTTTTTGTACATACATATATGTATGCGTATAAGGCAAATATTTGGGGGAAAGTTTGTTCTTTCGTTTGGTAATAACATCGGCCGGAGGGAAACTTTTCAGCGATATATACGCCTGGCTTTCTTCGCCACTGTCATACGAATAAACATGAAAAAGTCTAGCGTCTTCCAAGAAATATCGTACAGCTGCGGTTTACGAGCGGAAAACATTGATTCAGAGCCGCTGCTATAAAGGTTTATTAAATAATGTAAACATTTTTAATATGATCTTTAAAGTTATGTTTACAATCGTATAAGAGAATTAAAATAATATTTCGATTGTCGTCTCGTATATTATTTCCTTTATAAATCTAAAAGAGCAATTAATACTCCTTGATATACTCTGATTTTTTTCCATATTTTTATGGAATACTGCCAGTAGCAATCGAAAACTAGCGACGATTTTTTTAAAGCAATATTGCTTTTGACATATATACTTTACACAAGAGTATCTTCAACGTAGTTGTATTTAAGTTTATTTTGGCAGGACTATCGTTTTCACTCGCTACGCTAGCGAGATTTTCATCTTATCAGTGCTGCCCATGTTTGAAGTTGCTAGGCCAGTTTCATTGCCGTTGTCAGTTTATGACCGTGTGCAATGAAAAGCGGCTTTAAATTATATGTGAGCCGAAATCAATCGAATATTTTTATGTGTACAAATAAATTTCAAACTTATATATGTTACATAATCAACGGCAGATTTTGTATCGTGTCTCACATACATAACATAAAAATCTATATTAAGCTTAACGTTATTCTTCATTGCATTACTATGTGTCTAAATATATATACTAAAGTTAAATTTGTCTTGATTATTTCATTAGTTAATTACTTGCATTGAAAATAGGTATAGTAAGATTTTTTTAAATAAACACTACAGTTGGTAAATATATCATTTATACGTTTGAAATGTACTATGTTATTCTTAAATATTGTTAAAAAATTGTGCTGTTTGTGTGCATCAAAGCACTCATAATTTAATAACATATTTTTTTATACAATCATAAATATACTCTTCAGGCATGCCATTAACCCTTTGAGGAGTATCGCCGTACATGTACGGTGCTCGATCTTTTACTGTTTTGAGGTACGCCAGAGTAATATATTTACATATATAACTGAAGAAATAATAAATAAAAAACATTTTAATTATATAATATTTTTTAAACTTAAATTAATATAAAAGATTTCGATAGATAATAATACCAACAATTTAAAGAACACGAAATAAATTAACATAGCAAAAATATTTTATATTAATTTTATAAAAATAAAATATTTTATATTAATTTATTGATATAAAACAAAATCCAAAAAAACGAATAACATATAATAAGCATATAAAATAAATTAACGAAATTTAATAATATTAAAATGTTAAAATAAATAATTAAAACTATCCTATAAATGCAATATAAAATAATAATAAATAAATAACAACAGAAATAACTATGGCAAAATACTTAAAATAAACTGATTTCCAGGCGTATACTAACAAATGTGTATAAATCAACTCACTTCTCAAAGAGTTAATTAAAACAATAAATTAGTAGCAAAATGTAATTACAACGCGTTGTATTTAAATTGTGCAATATGCGAATATAAATTTGATGACTCATATATTTTTTATCTACGAAAGAGGAAAAAAACATCGGCATTTGGGAAAATTGGACTAGTGATATTACACTAAACTTTCATTTTCGCTGCAATTAACGGAATTTATGGTGGTCCCGAACGGTTCAAATAACGAACAACTTTCCAAATAACTACATACTTCAGCCTAGTGGTTTTAATAATATAAAACAAGCTCATTGATCAGTACGTCTTATATCAATAGTAGAATTTACTATTATTGTAAAGTACAAGGTGAGGCATAATGTTGTTCAAGCGTATTATGAGAACAGACATTCTCATAATACGCTTGAACAACAACGCAGATACAGCGCAGAAAACGACGCAGATACAGCGCTCGGTCAAAATACATCTGTGCTAGATCAAAAAAAAAAATTTTCAAGTGGATTTTTAATCTTTGAGCAACTGAATCTACACTGAAAATAAAATCAATTAGAACCGTTAGGACACCATAAAACGTGTAAGCAGTAAGAGCGTCCATTTAGCAATGTACTGGGGATATCAAGTCAGAGTTTGAGAAGGATTCTGCATGCTGATTGAATACATTATTACAAAATAATGGTGCTCAAAATATAAGTGTTCTTTGAGCGTTTGATTTTTTTAAGGTATGGCCATCGAAAGTGATTATTTATTTTAGGAATACCTGTCGAAAATAATTTTTATTATCGGTAGTTTCCAAATATTTTTAAAACATATTCCCGCAGTGTTTAAATTTTAGTAGCTTCATGCGCGCATGTAGAAGGTAACGGGATACCGCAACGTTGTTAGCAGTTACAGTTACGCAAAACAATCTTAACGACGCGAACTTCACTTCGGAAGTTTGTAAACAAAAGTTCGCTTCAGTAATTCCGCTTAATTGAAAGCTCGAGCAATTGATCGAGACACGAGTGAGGTTTTATTGTACAATAATTAATAACCAGGGCAGTGAGTGCTTTCGTATTGTTGGGTGTATAGACGAACGTGGAAACGATCGTTTATTTCGCTCACGGAAATGATTTCTATCCGAAAAGCTCAGATTGGGAAAAGCTCCGCAGTCCTAAGGCTTCGGTTGGAAATCAAGCGTGCGTACAGGTCGCACGACAACAAACGAAAAATGGAAAAACATTATTATTCGGCGGTCGTTCGGCGCGGAAATGTTTTTCGGACACCTGCCGCTGCGGGTGCGAAATGAAAATCGAATTCGGACAACTTGAAATGCGAAATAATTTCTGCGAAATTTGTCCCTTGCGAGCCCTGCTTCTGAGACGTGCTGTAATATTTTATTTTTATTCCGCCATTTGTGGTTCGAATGGCGCACTATAAAATGAAATGCTATTGTGTGTAGGTAATGCTATCTGTGCAACGAGGTAGTTCATTTATATGATAATAATATTTTAAAACTATTCAGACGATATTACCAATAATAAATAAAATATAGATAAATTATAGTGTCACAATTTCTCGAGAATACTCATTTCCAGAGAAATGAAAATCATCAAGAATTTAGAATGCCTAGCTGTGACTAATAGTAATTATCAACTGTACTAGCAACGTTGTATTAGTACTCTTAAATAAACGAGAACATAGTATTGGCGCACAGAAGCTTTGTGCAAGTGAAACTAGCGTTCTTTTTAATGTAGACTGCGACGATGTTCGCGCTGCATAAAGGGATTTGGAGCGTCTGGCAGACGACTGATAGATAATTAGAAGTAGTGCAATAAAAACACGCTTTCAGCAGTAAAGCGTCGGATGAACGGTCATTCGAATTCGACTCCAGGCGATAGAAGTCAGAATGGGTATTTACTTTAAGTCGGACGCGACACGATGCAGCGCCAGTCGGAGCCATTTTCCCGCAAGTGCCGAAGCGAATAAGGCTCGAGTGGTATTGTGATTGCAACGGAGTGAAGCAAGGGAGGTATGTATAATACGTATGTACCTAGCAGTAAGAAGGGGTGCAATTACCGGAACAGACTGGGGCCCCCGAGTAGGCCCCGACAGACAACGGGAAGAAGGGGCGGGGCGGAGGGGCGCAGCACTAATGGGGAAACGTTATGAAATTATAAGGCCGGAGAATGCCCCTTAAGTGAATTGCTAGTTTATTATGTTCGAAGGAATTCGCGGAAAAATTCAATTTTCCGCAGCGAAGACGACACTGAAACTGGAACGAAATTAAATGCGATTCTATTCCGTTAACTCAGTTAAAGAAAATTGATCGATATTTTGTAACCGTTATTTTAAATGAATCTTACTTTTTCATATAATAATACTATCTGTATAGCTCAGGAAATTATTATTCAAACATTTGATTTATTTAAAGTTATTATATAGTACATGTGTGCGTTTAGAGTAACTTCTCTAGTCACTTCTTTGAAAGGCACTAAGATCCATTGATTTCCATGACAATGACTGACGACAGATGTTATCATCGTCCACTGGAGGTATGTGATAAGAACAATAATTTTGGGCAGACAGAATTAAAAGGTAATAGAAAATAACATTTTAAGGGTCTAGTATATATTTTTTAAGACTATACTAAATTTTGCTCTACTGCGTTAAAATTGATTTTATGATTAAGAGATTGGGACATTGTTCACGAACATTATGATGCACACAAAAATTAGGGTTAATCACCGCATCACTATTAGATAAGCTGATGAAGTAGGTATTTTATACATAAAAGTGTTGAATTTTCAATAATAAATTGTTGACAACACAGAATTGCTCCAATGCGTCATAAAAATGACAAATTATGGGTGTATGGTTCGAAGACATCGAAACCAATCGTATCAATTAAAACAATTTAAAGAGCCAAGAAAAAAGCACGTTAAGTTTGGTCTAATGTCAAGGTTCATCGATTATAAGGCTTCACTTTTGTATACCAAAAGATTATTAGTTATGGCTTTTTGTGATATTTTTATGTTTTCGCAGGTAAAGTGAAATTCAATATAATAACGTTTTGCATCCATAGACGAGATAAATAAAAAATCTAATATACCAAATAATGCGTTACATAAACGTTTTGCGGATTTAAAGAAATGCTGGCATAAAAATATAAAATTTTATTTGCACCACTTTAAAGTGAATAAACACATACTTTTATAATAATATTAAAATTGTAGATACATTTTTATTACACGCCATTAATAAGAGCGCAATGAAAAACAACTAATGTTTTAAACTTCTTTCATGTCTGATATATTTAATAATAATTCCGATCGATCGTCACAGATAAGATTTTCTTAGCTTTATTTATAATCTCACGAATGAATATTGTGATGATTAATTAAAATAGAGCTATGTCGTGCATACCTGCAATCAAAAATTCAATAAAAAGAGTTAAATTTAGTTCATAGATGTATAAATAAAAATATGTATAATAAACATCTAAATTAGCAGAACAGTTTAATCTAGTGCAGTTTATCAGGTTTGCGGATTATTTGTGCTTTAAATAAATTTAAGGAGAGTAAAATAAAAATTCTTTTTGTTGATTATTATAAACAAATAGACGAATAGAGATCTTCGAAGATTGGTTCAAAACCAAATGGATTCCTGAAATTACAGATTATTTAAAAAAATAAAGGGTTGTCATAGAAAGCAGTATTGTTAATAGATAATGCATCTCTCGAACTAATGTTTGTTACAAGTTAATTACAACCCACGGACCAAGGAGTTATATCACTAATGAAACGGATTTACCATGGTGGTATTATTAAAGCTTGATAAATTTCTGGTTTAAAATGGATGCCGAACTGTAATAGCATTAAGTAAAGTAAAGTCAATAGCACTTTTTTGATGGTGGAAAAAGGTTTTTCCTAACGTGGATATAGATGTATTGGATTTAACAGTGCTTTAAAAATGTCACTCAAACAGAAAAGAAAAGGATTGATAGTGAGAATACAAGTAAAGAAGATACTAGAGTCTCCAATTCGAGTAATCGAGTACTCGATACTCGAGTATTTTTGTCTATTTTTCAAGTACTTGATAATCGAGTATTTTGAAAATTACTCGATTAATACTCGAAATTAAAAAAATTTGAAATATTTCAGAAACAAAAATAACTTTAACTCGGTCCGGTAAAGGTTAACGTCTTGCTTTTATTTGGCGTTTATGCCCGAAGTCCTGAGTTAGAGCGGTTACTATCAGGTATAATTTTTTCATAGTTCCATAGTTGCATAGTTCCGGTCGTCGGCTATGTTAGTGGGTACGACGGAGAAATTTCTTTTGTGTTTTCTGTTCGACAGTCCCGACTTATCTTATTTATGGCAATGAACAATATTAAATATCAACAACATTTTTTTTTAGGTTTTATGACTATGCAGTTGTAGCGTAAAGTGTTGTCAATTGTTTATACTGATCCCTCAGCTTAAAATATAAATCAAAACAATTGTGTGTTATAAAGGCATTTAAAGTAAAGTTAGTTCTTTGCGAACCGTTTAGCTCTAGAGTGAAAGGGATTCACCCAAATACATCTTCGAAGGATATAGATTTAAATTCTTCGCAATAATCAGAAGGAGTAGAATATTGTATATTGTTAAGAAAAAAAATCTATTCAAGAAGAATTACAAAATACTATTTTGTCAATAGTCGAAGGAAATAAGAGAAAAGCAGAGAAGGGAATGAAAGAAGAAAACATAAAAAGAGAGTTCAAAAAATTTTATATCTATAAAAAGCGAACAGATATAAATTAGAAGCCTTATCCAACGCGTTAATGACAATAAGACCAACATCAACAGCAACGGAAAGGGTTTTTTCCATAACGGGAATAATAAAACCAAAGGTTAGCAGTAATATTAAATTCGAGACACTTTTTGCATTATTGTTTTTAAAAAGTATGTTCGTGAAGTTAGAATAATTGTAAAAATTAACATACTAAGTATTTTATTTATTTATTTATATGTGCACGAATTTGAATAATAGCTATTTTGGTACATTTGGTAAATACTCGAAAGTACTTGAGTACTCGAGTATTTTAAAATTTTAATATTCGATACTCGAGTAGTTGATGGTTCGAGTAATTGGAGACTCTAGAACAGTGGTTCTTAACCGGTGCACCGCGGTGCACCAGTGCACCGCGAGCCTATTGCAAGTGCACCGCGAGAAAATTAGTAAAAACGAAAAATCCGCAAAATAGTAAAATCTTAATATTTCAATCAATCTATATTTTATTATAGTTGTGATACCCCATAATGGTTAAATTTATTACCAAACGAAATCGTAAATCAGACCAAAATATTAATGACACTGGGAGTACAAGTGGAAGAAGTAGTGACGATGTTACTAGACATCATACGTCTCATACAAAAGAAAATACATCCAGTAAAATCAAAAAAAATAATCGACAGTATTCTCAAGAAAATTTACGTTTCGGTTTTACTAGCATCAATGAGGAAGGATATCACATTCCACTATGTGTTGTATGTGGAGAAAAACTATCCAATAGCGCGATGTATACTGACAAGTTAAATCGCCACTTCACTACGAAGCACGCCGACATTGCATCAAAAAGTAAAGATTACTTCAAAAGATTGTTAAACATGCAAAATAAACAAGCGAAATATTTTGAAAAAATTGTTAAAACTTCCGATAAGGCACAACTGGCGTCATACAAGATTGCTGAATTGATTGCTGTACAATTAAAACCACATACTGTAGCAGAGTCTCTAATTTTACCTGCATGTTGGGAAATAGAAATAATTATGTTTGGTGATGAAGCAAAAAAGAAAATTATGAAAATTCCTCTTTCAAACGATAAAATAAAAAAAAAGAATTTTAAATATGTCGGACGATATTGAGAAAACAGTTAACGATAAACTTTCCAAGCGATATTTTGTTTTACAAGTCGACGAATCTACTGACATTAGCGGTAAGGCACAAATACTAAGATTCGTTCTTTTCAAAAATGAAAACAAAATAGTGAATCAATATCTATGCTGCAAAGAACTTACTGAGCACACGACAGGACAAGATGCTTTTGACCTTATTTCTTCATATTTAGAACAATTTAAAATATCATGGGAGTTATGTGTAGGAATTTGTACCGATGGTGCTCCTTCAATGATAGGCTCATTTAAAGGATTTGTAACCCTTGCAAAGACAAGAAAACCTAATATTATATCTACGTTCTGTTTTTTACATAGAGAATCTTTAGTTTCGAAAACATTACCAGCCGCACTGAATCCTGTACTAGATCAAGGTGTAAATATGGTAAATTTTATAAAATCAAGACCTTTAAAAACACGCATTTTTAAAAAAACTTTGCATTTCTATGGAAGCTAAGTACAAGTGTTTGCTTTTTTACACTGAAGTCAGGAGGTTTTTGCCGATTCGTAGAACTTAAGAATGAATTGTTAATTTTTTTTTCGATATGAAGGTATGGATGATTTGGTAAAATGTCTTCAGAATAATGATAGGTATGCTAAAGTGGCATATTTAGCAAATATTTTTAATTACTTAAATAACGTTACCACAAGCATTCAAGGAAAACACGAAAAAATTTTGACATCCATTGACAAATTGACAGGATTTCGGAAAAAATAACTCTGGAAAAATTGAATAATAAAAAAAAAGTAGATATGATTCCTTCACTTAACGAAAACATTTCCGAAGGAGAAAATTATGACTGGATACGAAATCCATTTGCTACGATTGATACATCGTGTTATGGATTTTCATACGCCGAAGAAGAAGAATTAGTCTCATTGTCGACTGATCGTACTCTAAAAATGAAATTTTCCGAAATTACCATGAAGGACTTTTGGATTTCTGTCCAAGAGGAATATCCAGTTCTTTACATGAAGGTATTGAAAATTTTGTTAAAGTTGTCAACATCATATTTGTGTGAGCTTGGTTTCTCAACAGTAACTAATATGAAAACTAAAAAACGAAAAAGACAGAAAAAAATTTAGACGTTGAATTGAGGGTAACTATATCAAATATTCGACCTAATATTTCTGATATCTGCAAAAGCCAACAAGCTCAGGTATCACATTAATTAATTTTTGATTGATCATATAAATTCTATTATATTAAGCAGGGACGTCATTTTGGGTAAACGAAGGGGAGAAAATGCACTATTTATATTTGCCACCCAAAGAGCACCTTCAAATATTAATACAAATGTTTTTGATAAAACGCGTATAATTATAAAATTGTTTCTAGGGCAAAATTAACTAACTAAATTTATTTTCAATATTAAACTTTTTTATATAATTTAACTTAAAAAAATATGTAAAAAAATTGTATGTAATTTTGTATGTAACTAGGTATTATTTTTTTTAAATATGTAATAAAAATTATGTCCACATATTTTTTGCGACCTCTTAATTTTGGTGCACCGCCACTTTTTCCCATGATGAAAAGTGCACCGTGACTTTGAATAGGTTAAGAACCACTGCTCTAGAAGATACTAAAAATTACATTTGACGCAAGACGGCACTGACTTATGTTAAAACTTTACGGGAATAAATAAATAAAAAGGGATTCGAATATATCCATATAATAGCTATTAAAAATTTTTTTTATTGATAATAAAAAATTATTGAGATTAAAAGTAAACGAGAATCATATATTTTTTTTTTATGAATACAAAAATGATAATGTGTATTCTATATATAATATATGATATATATTTTGAAAGCAAATAAAAATGTATAGTTCGGAGTATCCGTGTCATTTTTTTCTCAGCATTAATCGGGTTATCGAAAGTATACTGTATTACATAATATTTGGGTATAAGGTTTTATAAAAAATTCATCAAGATAAATTAATATAAAATGTAAACTAAAAAAAAAAGTATATGTTTATGTTTGTATATTTATTTGTTATACTTATTATTTTGATAAGAGTTTAAATATGTTTATTATACTTTCTAATGTATAAGTTTTTATTTTTTATATTTAACATAAAACTGTAATAAAATGTAACCGTAAAATGAGTAATTTTATACTCATGCGGAATTACGTTAATAAATAAATAAGAAAAAACTTTTTTTTTTGGATAAAAATAAAATTCATATTAAAGATAAATTACAATAAATTTTGTATGCTTATCCAGTTTAAGGACACTTTTAAAAAATCAATAAAACTAGCAACATATTTTATTAAAAATCTCTAGTACCATTGTTTACGTGCAACTCGTATTTAAACAACTCAAAACTTTGATTATTAAAATAAAAATAAAAATATTACGCTGCTTTATTCTTTCGCAAACTATTCGAAATCATCATGAGGTGCGATTGTAGTATAAAGAGTAAGCATTTTTTAATGTGATCATATTAATCGATCTGCAGTTCAGGTCATTTGATCAGACAATGATTAAATTAGCGTTCGCGTCTGATTAAATTATTAAAATGCGCAAGCGGCGCCCGTAATTCGCAGATTAGAAATTTCTTTCGAAGTGCTTTCGTAATTAAATGAAGAAGATCCGCTAAGATCAAAAACGGGCATGAAATTATTAAAATTTTCTTTTGATAATAACCGAATTGAATTCAAGAAATACTTTCTGAGTCCGTCGCCGGCGGAAAATCGCGCAAAGCTTGTAACATCTCGTCAAAGTTGGGCAAGATTAATGATTCATTATAAAGTTTGATAAGATTATATTATACCTAGGTATGCTGTATTTTAAAATTCAAAAGAAAAAATAAATAAGCGCAAATATTTATGGAGCCGCGCGTGTGGGAATGAGCAACGATGTATGATTAATTAACTTTTTGCATGGTTAAATTCAACAGGAGCGTCTTTATGAAGCTTTGAATAATTTTATTATCAAGTTCAGAGTTTCTCACGTAAACTACCCTCAAGAGTCGTGTATTCTTCGGTTAATGGCGAGCCGTTTTGCAGTCAGCGCAAGCAAACTGCTTCGTGCATGGAAGTTGTTCCGCATTACCTGCAAAAAAGTAAAAACATAATTAATATACATTTCTATACAAAGAAAAATCTTGTTAGACTCAAATTAAAAAACATTCTTTATGCACAAAAGCTTTTCTGTGAAAGCCAGTGAATATATTAAACAATCTGTTGTAATGTAGAATTATCTGATTCAAAGAAGCGGCGAAAGAAAACGCTTTTCCAATACACAAGGGATGCTTTGGCTCTATGATAAGGGACGCAAAAAAGAAGAGCGCCTTTGAATTATGAGTGCATTTATACCCCGGTTACCTAATGGTCTAAAAAGAGATTGCATTAAACGAATGAAAGGTTGTGCGAAAAAAGGGAACGGAAAGCACTCCGCCTTGGGAGCTTTAAAATAAAATTTACTTCTACATTTCAATATAAACTACGCGGTAAAGAATTAAAGCGGCCACCGTTAAGGGATGTTATAAATTTCATAAGAAAAATAATTAAACGCCGAGGGAAAATTGCGACGGCGTCCAACGTCAAGTTAAATTGAATTTCACTTGAAAAAATAAAATTTTAACCCTTCGCGAGCGTCGCAAAGATTACTTCCAGACACTGGACTGTCGTCTCGCTAAGAAGAGTGGAAAAAATGAAAACAACGACGCGAATATTAAACAAGGAGGGGCGATGCGACCATTAGGCGAAAAGTTCTATCGGATCGCGTGACCTTCTTCGAAACGTTACGATCAATCTTACTCAACGAGAACAGATAAGAGGAGAAGAATGGATCTCTAGGGGAGCGACGCGACGTGACAGATCTTACTAGGATGAAAACATAGGGGTAAAAACTGAAGGTGGCGATTTAGCGACAATAACACTTGGATTTGATTAAGCGCTCCCGGCGAGATGTGTGCTTTTGGAATCAAATCATTTGAAGAGTGACGCGTGTGTCTTTTCATACAATATATTGTCAAAAATTAATTTATGCATGTTTTATTATAAAATAATGCAAATGTTTTTATTAGTTCAAATATAAATATTATTTTATCAAATTAAATAATAATTTTATTAAAATAAGTTTAAAAAAATACTACAGAGAATCAGATTGTACAAACGCAATAATTCAGAATTTTAAATACAGGTTATATAAAATTATAAATATATTAATTATATTTAAAATTATAAAAGAAATAAAATATTTTTCATGTAATAAATATAAAAAATAGTCTTATTGAGTTGAGTGTTGATTTATATATAGTTCTGGACTAAATATGTTATAGAAAAAATCATCATGAGCATGCGTAAAGATTATTGTAAGATCTAAAAAAAAAAAGATTGCTATATTTAACCTATATAATACAACTTAATATGATATGCGTGGCCAAGTTATTTCCATCAAACAATTTGGTAAAATATTCGTATGCATGTAGGGGGTTAGTTGGGACTTGAATCAATAAGTTTCTTAGATGCCTGAATGTTTATACAAAAGTTACTCCACTGTCTGCTTTGTTATGTATGTACATCCACACTGTACATTACAATAAAAATCTCCTAAAAGCTGAACAATAAAGAGTATTGAGTTTATACAAAGACTAATTTGGCAGAATTCTATGAATATGTGTGTAAGTGACATTTGTCTCAACCTAACTCTGTATGACAATATAAATTCCCAGACACGCGCGTCTATAACGGAACGATCGATTACGCTCAGACTGAATATTTTATACGCAGAACTATTCGTCGGTACGCGGCAATAAAATGGTAAATAACTAGGAGCATAAAAAAGCAATCGATACCTAGTATCGACCCCCATAGCCTTGAATATGTATGTATATATTCGTGTTATATCATACGAGCGTGAGACTCATAGTTTGTCGTCTGTAGGCACAAGTTCGAATGTCGCATTCATAAATCAAATAAATTTTCCGGGATGCCTTATCTGCTCGTTAGGTCTCTCGGCAGATGGAAGTGGATAAACATGATTTGCCCTAACTGATGCAGAATGCCTACGTAGTACGCAACGCCAGGTACGTGACTGAACGGAAATGGTACGATCGTACGGAAAAGGGTCGCGTCGTTACGTTACGCAGAGCGATTTCTGATATCTGAAGGGTTGTATCGACAGATGCAACATCAAGTGAAATATACTTTGGGCATAATTATATGTATATAGAGCTCGTTCGGCCGTTACGTCTCTTTAATCAGGGCACACGTAAAACAGCACGGGCGAAATCACAGCGCGGATGTTTAATTAATTGAAAATATTACACGGAAGAGCGAACTAACTAACTAGGAAATGGCAGAACCAATGACCCGTTTTCTTAATTGATTCCGGCCAGTACATTTCAATGATGTGTATAATGCGGCTCGGACTGGCACGAAATATTTTTCATTAATTTTTGAGCATTGGTGCAATGCTAATGAGTTTTATATAATCATGTATTTACATATTATAGAAGGTAAATAATAAACCACTCTTGTGCTGATTAAAGTCCAATAATTACGATAATCTTTGATTAAAATAAACTAACTAGCATTCCAGACCAAAATAAATAGACGAGTGCATAGTGCCCTCTGGGGCGTTTTTGAATCGAATAAAGGACACTCAAGTATGGGCACCGGGTGTATTAAAATGCGGAAAGCGGCGACGACATCTTAAATAAGGCAATGCATGCACTTCGCACTCGGCATACAAATCGAAGTTTTAACCAAATGTGCATAGTGCAATTTACGAGGGCGTAAATTCTTCAGTAACAATTTTACACTAGACAATTACTTTTTTTAATGCCTAATTAATATATCCGATAGTGGGTCGTTACTTGGCGTTATCGCGCGCGGCGTTATCCGATTAATTTTATTTTTCGGATAAAGTGTCAGAGCGGTCGTAAAAAGGGCTGTTTAGTGTGTCTCTTTTACGGCGCGCGATGTCTTTATAACGTCGTTTTTCAATTTGTTAACAACACTGTCGCCGACTTCGTCTGCTTTTGAAAGTATGAGTAAACATTCAAGGATAGTACATATGTGGTGTGGGGATAAGGAGGGGTGGGATGGAAGCAAAGACAAAGACTCCCAGAATCAATATTGTTACATGAAATATCTGAGCGAAATTCTCAATGTGTCTATCAAATATAGAAGTGGTGTTTTTGCTACAATACATATGTTGCAGCAAATAATTCGATATATCGAATCACTGTCATTAAAAAATAGTAGTCTTTTATGTTTTTATTGATTTAATAAGGTAAAATATGGCAAATAATACGTACATTAAAAATATAAATAATAATGGTAAAATATATTGCGAATTTATAGGTTGTATTTTGTATCAGTAAACATTTATTTATGCTTCCAATGCAAAACAAATATATAATTATTATTTTATTACTGATTATTATTATATTATATAACGAACGTTAGCCCAAAGCGTAACAGCGTATAACAATACTAATAAAATAAACAATAAAAGCAATTGGGGACATCTGTTTTTATTTATTATAAATTATTTATATTGTAACTAGTATCATTTATGATTCAGAACAATAAATATCTGTTGTGCATATCAATTAGATGCAAAGTTTGTGTTTGAAAGACAAATATTAACAACGTATTTTGAAAATGATTAAATAAATAATTGCAACACAAATAGTGCAAATGTTAAATAAGACTTTTGTCGAGGAAGCTATGTCTGAAATAAGGGTTTATAAATAGTACAATAATTTTTAAGAACGCCGTGAAAATCTCGTACATGTTAAGAATTTTTGATGTCTCACATCTATTAGTAATGAAAACGTAGAAAAAAATTTAAATTTGTTGCTAAGGAAATTGATATCTCATACGTTTGATGCAAAGTGAATTTTAGGTATAAGAGACTTGACAAAACAAAATAGCACAGTAAAGAAATTGTTGATCAATTTTCTAATGAAGTTACCGACGACGCAAAATCTCCTAATCCTATCATAAAAAGGTGGAGAATTGTTTGTATAGTTATGACATCAAAACAAAGCAGCAAACGCCCTGAAGATCCAAGCCAAAAATCACGTCAAGTTCAATCAAATATCGATGTTTTTTTACTGTTTTCTTAGATTTATAACGTACATAAATATATTATACTAATAAATTATAACGTACGGTCAAATAGAGACAATCAAGAATTGTAGGTTGGAATTAGAACAATTATAGTGCAGTGTTAGTACAAATTATGCACCACGATAACACACCGGCTCAGTTTTTCCTAAGAACATCACCATCGTGATTTTATTTATGTTCTCCTATGATTTTTCCTATTTATGCAGTTAAAAAAAACATTTTTTTAAGAAACGTATGTTATTACCGGTATTTCTTGTTAATGCGCTTTTTTGTTTAATATCTGTTTTAGTGCCGAATTGACAGCAAGCACTTTGAATCTGAGTTCTGCAATATGTTTAGTGAAAGTATTTAACGCTCGCTCTACAATTTTTATGCATTTTTTCTTTTTACCTTATAAGTTAAGGCAATGGTTGTTTGCGTGTTGTGAAAAATATTGGTATATTTTATTTTCCCATCTATTAAAATAAATATTTAAGTTTTTCAAAGATTTAATTGCAATTGACCGTATAAACTAGTTATTACGGCTGTATCAGTATTTATTTTAAATAGGAATGTTATTAGTAGTATACACCAGGGGCGGCCAAAGTGTCTACCGCATAATTATTCCTAGTCGCCCACCAGATAGAAAATAAAAGAGACAGAGAGAAAATAAAATAATATATTGTTTTATTTTTTAACTATTTATATGTTTGTGTGAAATAATCATGAATTTCTGTTATTAAAATAACTTGATTGACTAGATATTTTAAAATTATTACTTTTCTTATTATCACTTAACACATACGATTTTAGTAGACCGCAGCAAATAATTTAAAAGCGCAGGTCGCGCATAGTGATAAAATGTTTGGCCATCCCTGGTATATATGATATAATAAAAAGGAACCGCCTAAGCCACATTTATTATTGGACTCCGACTGGAATTTTACGCGGTATCGAGAGTTCATTATTTAGCGCAACAACATAGCTTCGACCTTTTACGTTTGAGCTTATAAAATATATATAAGAAATCAGGGGCTGTATATAGAGAATTTATAGGTTAAGTTGTCATGTCAAACGGTGTCAAATATTTTTTTATATATCTAGCATTAATAATCCTGTACTTTTTTCATGTTAGTAGAAATGTGTTAATTTAGCTATTTAATTTTAGTGTAGACGCGATATGATTTATCTTCTCACATGAGAAAGGACGTTGCCATACAACAGTAACATAGATAGCTTTCGTATCGAATCATAGACAGCTTGACATAACAGAAAGTGCTTTTTATATATGGCTAGCATTAATTTGTGGATATTACATTTTGCTTAAAAAATCGCAAAACTGCTCGATGGTGATAAACTCATTGAGAGGCACCACCAATTTACATCTGCTGCATTTCCGTTCGCTTTTGTATATGATACATCTATCGATAATTTGATACCGTATGTATGTTAATTGAATATAAAATTATAAATAAATAATTACTTTTATACTAAGTGAGATTCTTTTGGGCGCGATAAATTTTTTTTTAAATATTTTACTAAATAAGAAAATAGGCTGATAAGACGATGAAAGTTTGTAATGCTATCTTCTTTCGCGGATTTTTTCATTGGATGAATTTTGACTGTTTTATAGATAGCGAAGAAAAAATTAAAATGTAATGGATTTTTCATACATTTCCGATGTAAGAGTTATAATTGAGATTCTCAATTTCAATCTTTGTACAAACTGGATTGGCAAATAAAAATATGCAATATACTTATCTGTAAGCTTATTATAATATTATTGAATTAATCCTTACAATACAATAGCTTATATTAACAACCGTCAATTGATCAACAGAAGCTAAATTGCATCACAGTCACTAATATTGTTATAACGTAAACCAACGATCAATTATTCATGGTTTGCGCAGCTTGTTTGATTGCAATAAACATCTTAAGCACCAGATAACGATCAAACGCTATTGTGGATGCACGGACGCGTTATAAATATGCGTTCATATAACAGATTAAGTATCGGGTGGACAGAATTATGAAGTAAGACGACAAGTTCGTTAACCTGAGCGTGGGCGTCCGAGGTCTTCAGGTACAACCTTTTATGAATGCAAGCGTTGTACGTGTCAAATTAATAATAGAGAAATTCAACTTTGTCTCGGCTTTCGTGTGCTTTTGAAGCCTTCGTAATTTATGCAGCGCGGATTAAGCGCCAGGAGGATCGCTATATATTTAATTGTTGAAAATCAATTATGAAACTATATAATATAATAAAGCGTTAACAATGAATGAACATATTTTGTAACATTATCCGCATTGAGTTGTTTTCGAGCGGCTCGTGCCTAGCATACTGTCCTTTGGCTTTTGGAATTTTGCCATGTATTGATTAAAATATTTCCTTGATCCAATTCCGGCCCCTGAGGGAACCCTTTGTGCTTAGCGTGTTGTTGACCTAGTAAAATGGCGAGGATAACGTCAATGTAAATACGACAATATTTGCCATTAACCCTTTTGTTATAGTCGTTATAGCGCTAAACAATGATGTAAAAACATGGAATCGATAGATAAGCGACTTATTAGTAAAGAGAAAAGCTTGTGCTGAAAAATAAAAATACTAAACTAACATCGTAAATATAATACAATGCTTAATGTGTTCTTCGGTTAATAAAATTCTCATTACTACATTTTTAATGTGTACGAGCAATGCATAAAGGCAATTTATAAAATGTATTGTACACATTAAGTTAATATAGTACAAGATTTGTAAGGCGGTACGACGCTGTATGGTTAATGTTGCATAGCTGGAATTTTAAGTATTTAATTATTTATACAGATAAATTAAATCCAATTTGATCATCTTGACAAAACGTAGCAATAAAATAAGGCAAGTATGTCAACCTGCGGTTGGGAAATTTATATTATATGAACTCGGCCCGAGGAATTTTTGTGGTTTGCAATAGAAATTAAGGGTTGTGTGTATTCGGGAGAAAGAAGATACACTAGGCGACATATTATACTAAAT
This sequence comes from Plectrocnemia conspersa, assembly GCF_051122295.1. Classification (NCBI taxonomy): domain Eukaryota; kingdom Metazoa; phylum Arthropoda; class Insecta; order Trichoptera; family Polycentropodidae; genus Plectrocnemia; species Plectrocnemia conspersa. The sequence continues at coordinate 21,296,232 of NW_028277174.1, forward strand.
TTCTATTGGATGACCTTTTTGCCTGAGTCGGTCTGGCCCAAATCCAATGTTAAATGTAAGTAAGCTAATGTAAAATCGCATTAATATACATATATATACTTTTATTTATTTTCAGTTTTAAAACATATGATTATCTGAAGGTAGGTATTTGAAGGAATGTAGATATTTTTCATTTCCAAGTCCATTTTTATGTTCATCTGAAAACAATTGGGTTACTATAAATATATGTAAAGATAGAATTTTTCATATGGAGATATTTTTATTCAGACACACAATTGATTTTAAAACTGTCGTTTCATTCTATTTATTTTTTACTTTCATTAAAAAATTGTATTTGTTATAGATATTTTTTATACTACGTTAAGCTATTTTTACTTCTGAAGGGACAAGTTAAAAAACAGTTAAATATTTTATATTATACAAAAAAATAAATGTAATTAACTGCTAACGAATAGAATAAAAACGTAATTTAATATACTGCGTGAACGCGTGAATATTAACCATTTCTAGTCGAAAGTTTTTTTTAATAAATGTCCCCCAACTCCAAACTAATTTAAATGAATTTATTTAATGATAAATTTGATTTTGGCGGAATTTTAAAAGTTAAATTATATATTTATAATATAAATAGTATTATTTCAATTAAAAAGATATATTTCTTTTTAATTATATTAATTAATTTTTTTTAATAACTAGAATAAATAATTGGAATACATTTTTTTTATTGAAATTAAATTTTTATAATTGAATCGAATTTATATTATTCTTATGATATTATAAAAGTTTATTATTTATAAGAATTGTTTTATATACTATATAGAGATATTTATTTAAGTTTGTATTTAAAATACGACGTATAAATTGAGTTTTCGTATTTATTTTATTTATAATTTATAATATTAATAATTGCAAGATATATATTTTTAATAACTTGAGAAAAATGTCCATAGGACATAAAAGCTGCAAGTAAAAAACTAAATTTTACTTGCAGCTTTTATGTCCTAAATGTAAATACAACAATAAAATTTTGAGCCTCACTAATGTGTAACAAATAATTATCACATTAATATGTACACGGTACAAAGCAAAACCTAACATATTTAAACAAATATAATAACATGCGCTACTCTTAAATAAAATCCCCAGATGATTTAAAATACACCTGTAAATATATATATTTTACAAATATAAAAATATACATACGCGCATTTGAATGTATGGAAAAAAAAATATGTGTAAAATAAATTTGGATTCTTTCAAATAAAAGGTTCTGTGTTTACACATTAAAAAAATTTCAATTCTAAATTTAATTATAAACCTAAACAAATTTATCTTAGATTAAGAAACTTCAAGCTAAATTTTAAATTCCAATTTTTCTAAGAACCGGTTTTCTTATCAATTATTTTTAAAATATCAGTATAGAGTTAGTTTTATAAGTTGTTTTGGCTATTTAATATTGAGTAAAAACATATTAAAAAAAGTTTTTTTTTATTCAATTAAGTATTTATCATAGAAAATATAATTAAAATAAAATATTGATGATGTAAAATACCCTCTTACTGATCTGAACTTAGTTTTATTGTTTTCAGGGAATCACATAATAAAAAGTATTTATTTTTTCGAAATATTAAAAAAATTTAAAACAAAATATTAATCATATTAATTAATTTTTCAAGTTTAACAACATTTTTTGTGAATATAAAAAAAGGATTGACGTCCTAGTTTTAACATTTTAACGTAGAGCTTAAGACATTAATTCATGAAATTTAGTCTTAGTATAATAAATAAAATGATACCCGATTTCAAGTTTTTATTCAAATTTTATTATTTAAAAAATAAAAAAATCGACACACCTTAATGATACTAAGTAAATCAAAAATAAATGCGTTCGTTTCTCCACAGATTATGCAATTTTTTAATTCCTCTTAAATCAAACATGTTCAATTCTGAATTATTGCGAAGCGAATGTTTTAATGATTTTTGCATTATAAGCGTATTATTTAAAACTATTTTTTAAATAAAAACTATATCCTAATTTATACAATCCACGCAGATATACATATGTATATATTATATACATTTGGCTTAAGAATTAAGTTTGTAGATCGGCAGACTAAAATCAAGATTTTTAATGTACCATTAAATGGAAAAACAAAAATTTACTAACGGTTTGACTGTAGACTAATAAATTTGTCGTAGAATGGCATAAAATATTTATGTCTGGACTCTTGATACTATCTAAATAACTCAGATTTTTTTGCACACTTTATACTCGAACTCTATGAGAAGAAAAATATAATTTTGCTATTTGTGAAAACATTACTAAGAATATAAATAATACTATCTTAATATTTTGTAAATACAATTCATAAGGAATATTAGAATATTTTATTTTATATATATAATAAGTTGCAGTTGTAACATCATATAACTTGATTCTGCAAATTAAATACGAAAAATATTTCGTTGTAAATCGGATTGTTTCGCTAAATGTGAAAATGTATTGATTGGTTAAAACTTACGTATGACTCAAGAAAGAGACGAGTTCGGTTCTTTGTAAAATATCGAAGTTTATATAACATATTTTTATTATTAATAAAATAATTTATGTATGTACATATATATATATACATTGATATTTTCCCGTATCGTCACCTGGCTAAAAGAGGTGTTCGTATCAGTGACACGTATGAAGCGCAGTGCCATTACAAATTTTATTAGATTTTTACGACGGTCGTATCGCACGCGCCTGCCTTAAAAATTTTCATGTGCTTTTTCTTTTCCCTTCGATACAGATAGCACACATTTTACAGCTTCGATTTCGGTCCGCGCTTTCGATACCTCGTCAGAATTAATTCCATCGGCGATTAAGCTCAGGCGTTAAAGGTGCCCGCAGGAATTCCTGGCGAGAAATTGATAACGCTCTGAAACGTAGCGGCGCAAACACGCCGCGATAACACGTCTCCAACTTCCGTCACAAAGCTTCTGACAAGAAACTTGGAGTATTAAAGTCCCGAGGTAATGGATCGTGCGGTAGAACCGCATTACCAAACTTTGCCAAATTACCCGCCCAGCTCATAACATAACCAGCGAGACACGGGCGGAATTGGAATATTTGTCACTGTCTCCGAAAAACACACCCAGACATGCTGAAGATGGAAAAAAATATGTAATACATATCCGCGCGCGAACGCAAAGGGTTTAGGGTGAATCGTTTCGTCGCTAGGGTTAACGACGGACAAACCGAGAGGGTCTCGCAGTTCAAAAGCCCGAGATCAATCGACGAGTAAAATAAAAATAATACGCAAGAAGAATACGTGTACGGGCCGAACATAAAAAACCTTTACGATCTCGTTATGCATTAAATATCGAGTAAGCATAAACGAGATCGATTTGCTGGAGCAATTTAAAAATGCTTGAATTATTTATGATATGTGCTGTTTATTGTTTTCGATATTTAATGGTTTATAAAATACATGAATTTTATATTTATATTGTTTGCGATCCATTGATTTTCAAACATGTATTATACCTATAATAATAAAAGGATCGGAACATTTCTGGCTGCGAGGCATAATAATTTAACGTTATTTCTCATAAAAAACAGATTTTAATTAATAAAATATGCAAAGGAAATAATACTATTTTTTGTTTGCTCCTGAGAAACTAGATCGTTCATTTAAGGTGAGTTTTTGAGCCGCGACAGTCAAGAAATAAGGGTCGCAATCGCGACTCTCCAGGACACTGAAAAAAGCCTTTTATATACACCACTCCTTAGCAACTTTAAAAAGTGCTTCATTAAATATACACTACGCCAAGAATAAAATGTAATGTATAATATTAAAACTCTCCTATTAAAATTGCAATAAAATATAAATACGGATCTTGTAAAAATATCTGAATTTTTTTGACAACAAAGATTAATATATTTCGTTGGAAATCCAGACAATGGAGCCATATTCGAGTAATTAAAAGAATTTAATTTTAGACTGATCTAATATTCTTTCCAACTGCTTTAATTTTTTTAGCTTATCCCATACTGATCCAGTTGTGTCAGTATTAAATTAAATCTAAAGTTTTATGTAGTTTTTTCGATATGATTCCCGTTACAGCAAATATGTTATATTTTGCACGCGTTACTATTATACACGATATATACTATTTTTTAAATCCTATTTCATTTGAAACTTTGTTTTTTTTTTAATTTCCTTCGTTTTAGGGTAATCGGAATAAGTGACTAATATATAATAACAATTCTGATCGATGACCATAGATTAGGTCTCACGGATGAATATCGTGATGAGCTCATATACACTTATGTATAAAAATATGAAATATATACGCATTAGCTTAATGTGTTACAACGGGCAACGCTGACAAGTAAGGCTGAAATCAATGTATGTAAATCAATCACATGTATTTAATAAATTAAGAGCTATTATTACATATTATAATCGATATATCTAGCTCGATTATTTTTAATTATTGCTCACTATATTCATCCATGAGATTAGGAAAATCTAGGCAAACCTAATCTGTGATAATCGATTGAGTTATAATTACATAATAATTACTAATTCCGATCTCCTAAACACACACGAGTGTTCAAATACTTGACTTATACCATTGATCTATCGTGCTGTTATATTATATTTATATAATATATTGTGACTGCTTCTCTTATTAGCTAAGCAGTTTCTGGTGCCAGAAGCTTTGAACTTGGTCAGGTGATTTATTTTTAAAATAAACACTTGTCTCTTGAAAGTACACCAAAGCTTCGTATAACACGGTTTTGATATAACACGGTTGATGAATTGTGGCATATTTTTGTACAACACGTTTTATATAACACGGTTCCAGAAAAAAACAACAATTAAAAATTAATTAACATGTTTGATTTATACGAATATGGATCGCGCTATGACAAGATGAGAATTTAACAATTACACAAGCTTGGAAAAAATGTTCTATTTGAAATTGTATTGATATGATCTCTGCATCCCTTAAAAAAATAAATCAATCGATCCTTATAACGAAATACGCAAAGATTTATATGCTAAAATTAGACAATCGCTTATTACAGATTTTTTAAAGATCAAATCCAAAACTACTCCAGAGTTCTCTGATAATGAAAATTTACAACCGATCTCGAAAAAGAGTCGAACATAGAATTTTAAGTGATAGTGATGATGAATGAATAATCTATTTGTTACATATTCAATTTTTTTTTCAATAAATATGAAAATGTATATATTTTTGATTGTTTATTTAAGAAATAAAGGGTATTAAATAATTTATATTTTTCTTAGAACGCAAACACTAATTTTGTATGAATTTCAAACCTCGTATAACACGGATTTGTATAACACGGCGTTTTTGTGGAACCATATGACCGTGTTATACGAGGCTTGGATGTATTCTACTAATCTTAAATTTGTGTTTTTGTTAAAAGTTTAACCACGATGAACAATCTTAAAGTTGTGGGATTCATTAAATATATAATTCAATAAAAAATATATGAATTTACTCTTAAATATACAATAATTTATGTTACACATTCTATGTAGCATAATTTAAATTTTCGCTAGTGTAAATATAAATTTACTAGCTCAGCCAGTTAAAATGTATTAAATAATCAATAAAATTGCTCACATGATCAGAAATTAACAAAATTTATATATTACATCGTTCGACAGAATACTCAAGCATTTCAAATAAATTAAAACAAACATTAACCTGCCCTAATGAAAGTTCAATAAAAAAAGTTAGTTTTAGAACTTTTATTTGATCCATTTGGGCTTGGTTAATTTGTTCAGGTTAGGTTTAGGTTTGAACCGCAACGTTTTATACAACAGCGGACGTTTTTATGCAACATATAATTTCACTAGCGTCTATCAATTCAATTATATTTTCGTTAGTAGAAATATCAGTGAAAATGTATTCGGATATGATTTCATTAAAACGCTAGTGAAAATATAACTTTACTGGTAATATACATTCACTGTTAATTGGTTATAATACATGATAGTAATTATTAAAAATTATCAATTTAACAGATTTTCAATTCACTGGTAAATTGTCTTTAAGCAAAAGGTTTTCTGAGATAACCTATAACTATACCAAAAATATTAAATTTATAATATCAACATATTATACATGTATTTAGACGTAATTATACATAAAAAATGTTAAATTAAAGTAATTCTTAAAGACAAATTTAAAAAACTCTCATTTCACTCATGACTAACTTCAGAGTATTGTGCGTGGATTCATGTTTTTATATTAATTATACTATTGTAATTTAAAAATATCTCTTTGGCAGTTAATGGTTTTTTAAGACTGCGAATTATTTAAGAAAACTAAAATATTCATTCAAAGAAAAAAATATTATTAATCGTAATATCATTTTTAAACCATATTCATAAAACAGTGTCAAATGTTAAATATACATTTTAACGTTAATATTTTTTAAGAACATAACTCATATCATATATCTTTTACTTTTTTTTCTTTTTAGCCTTCTAAAATTTCGTACGCCATTTCGCCGATGTCATTCAATTTACGTTTAAATGAAAAAAAAACTCCGAAACGAATTTCGCATGACTATAAAGTTAGATTGAAAAGATATTTTATAATATGAATTTATCAATCCGCACGAAATTGATGTACATTTCTTTTTCGTATGAACCCCGAAAAATGGCAGATTGATCATGCTCATTTATAATATACGTCTGATAAAAAATTCATAGCTTACGCGAGACGGCAATCGTTCGAATGGAAAAAAATGAATAATACGCGTGACTTTGACGTTTCACAATTGCGTTTAAAGGCCAAATAGAATTAATTCGTGCGTATTACCCCTCGTGTCCTAAATAAATATTCCCCGAGCGCGAGTTATTAAATATAATTAATTACGGCTCGTGATGAAAATTTAATAAGCATTTATGTTTGTAAAATATTTATACAAATGCGTAAGTACGTATGAAACGAAACGAAAGCGTGTAATCGGACGTCTTAATATCCGATTGGCGATCTAAATTTATCACACCCTATTTTTTAATCATCGGCGAAAACTCAATCTAAATTTACATGCGAATGAAATTTCCTGTGTGTATTAGATTTAAATTTTAGATAGTACTTTTAGGGCTTAGTAAAGTAAATGTAAGAGTTGAGTTTAAACGACATCACACTTAGTTCAAGGATTTCCTACCGCATCGTCACATTTTGTGCGGCACGTGCGATGTCGTTAGTTTATAGCTGTGTTTAGTTTCAGACATCTTGAGTCTGATTTGATTATATTTCATTAGATTAAGAAACAGAAAGTAATAAAATACAAAGTATGTTTTAGACGCACTGAAGCGGCACGTTGAATAATTCGTCCCGGAAACGTGCTCGTATTTAAAAAATAATAGAAACAAATTAATTCGTTCAAAAACCAAAAATATTCATAAATAAATTAATATCACAAAAACAGTGCTTCAACCCCATCGCATGCTTTATGAATGATTTTGAGACATATGGGAATGTTTTTTCCAAAAGTTTCTGAGGGTAAGATTTGTTCCTTCAGTTACTTCGATGCATCGCTGAAATAGTGATGTTTGTGTAAAGCTCTTTGAAGTTCGAAATAACCTGCTGTAATGAAATGATGTTGTGAGAAAAGAACTCAATATCAATGAGATTGAATTCTTTCAGTAAATCGTCTTCAAAGTCTGGATGATGAGCAAGAGCATTGTTCATAATCAACAAGACAACAAAAACAATTTGATTGGCAAATTAATTTCTAAAAGTATTTCTTCACTGCAAGAAGAATGATTTATCGACTGTCAAGAAGAATCATCGGCTCAGTAATCAAAATTAATTTTTACTTTGTGGAAAACGAATCGTGATTAGAACAAATGTCGGTACATAATAACCATATTTTTTTACTTATTTAAAGAAGTGTGTTACGTTCTTATTTTTCATTATATTTCAAACTCCTATGCATTATGATATACGTATCGGTTTTTTGTACGAGCTTAAACCGAAACATAATGCGGCGTAGGATGCGAAAAATATAAATTTAGGATTTGGCGAAGGTACTATTAGTCAGAGAACTATAAGGCGTTAGTTCAATAAATTTTAATAAATGTATATGTAATGCAATGATTGCAGTAAAATATAAGTGTATAATGTTCTCGTTTTCTATATTATTTAAATAATATATGTGTACAGGGATGGCAATTGCAGGGTAGGGGGGGGCAGGTGGAGTCTTTTCAATTGATAATCAATTGAATTTGACCAGAAAAATGCATGTCATTTAATAGGGAATAGGGAATGCTAGGGAATTTAAATATTAAAAAAACGACCAATGATTGCCCAACTTTTGCCCCTCCCCATTTAAAAATTTAAAATGACGTTTTTTGGTATGTACGTGAGTATTTCGATTAAATAAAATATAAACAATTATAAATCTGAGCAAAATACGAAATTTAAATATTTAAGTTTTTAATATAAATTATTGTGTCAGCATATAATAGTGGACCCGAACCGGGTAGCTGGTTAATTTATGGAAAACATTCTAGAACCGGGTAATGATTTTGGTCGGGCCCTAGTGCTGATGTTGCAATGTTGCGGTGTGCATGTGACGTTTAATGTTAATGAAATATTATACTTTTGAAATTTAACTATTCCAATGGTAAAAATATTATTATTACCGTAACCAGACACAATCGACATTACCTGTTCGCGATTACGATTCAATTCAATACACCCGCCAATTGCATATATGCAGTAAATACATAGAGCATGATTGTGGGGATTTTCGCTCTACCGCACAGACTTTGGCGCTTTCCCCCCGTTAGAGTCAATTTTCCGGAGACGTCAGTGCAACGGGTATCCCCCTCGTCGTTTTGCCCCCGTCTAATGCAAGACGCGTGTATCGCTTCGACCCCGTGGCAGGGGCGAAACTTTAGCAATTTTTGCATCGTCACGCTATCTATCTCTCATATCGCGTATGGCAGGCGCGAGACTGCCGTAATAGGTACACGGGCGCGCAAAAGAAAATCCGAATGCCAGCCATTTATCAACGCCGAGTCGGAAAACTGTGTAGCTCACAGTCCGAAGTCGCTCTCAAATATGCAAGGGCTTTTGCTGAAACATCGTATGCTGTATTCTTCTTTATTTTTAAAAAAAATCGGTAAAATGACAGACAAATATCCTTTTGCTTTGGCAAAGTATATACAAACATTTTTTTAAATTATATTTGTATGACTGAATATGATAAACCATGATATATATTACATACAGTAGACCCTCCAATAGCACGATAAATTAGGGACGCGCTATTTGGACGCCCCTTACTTTATATGTAAGCAAGATAAAGGGAGGATATCTCACCACACGCACCTGATTCGTATGTACGTATTGCAAAAAATTGTATGAGTATTTTCTAATCTCAGAACTACACGCACCCAAATAGCACGTCCCCAATTTACCGTGTTATTGGGGGTTTACTGTATTTGTTAAGCCTGCACCACAATAAAAAATATTTTTTCATAAGATTCTGAAAACTAATTTCCAATGATTCTAAAAAGTTATAAAATTCTAGTGGCATTTTAATAAAGTATTTTTATTCCAAGGTTCTAATGATTTAAAAAGGTGATAATCCAAAATTGCAATATAATGTGAATATAGTGGATGCATTGTCATGTTGCAGAATAAGTCTTTGGTTACGTAACAAAATTGATCGCTTTTTTAAATATCCCCTATTTTAAATCTCGCTAAGTAGGTGCAATACAAATCTGTTGTAATGGTCTGTCAATGTTTTATTAATTAATTATATAATTTATCACTTCCAATTTTATTTATTTTTAATTCATGGAGTGATTACTAAAGGTTAAACACAGGTACTTGTTTTAGAGAAAGTTACGCTTTTTGGATACGATTATTGTACAAGACCACTTAAAAATATTTTCATGTATAAATAATAGCGATAAAAATATGGTCATTCGTTGCTCAAGTTATTGATAAAAGTTCGGACGGAATCCAAATCTCATGTCTAATTTGAATTTGAAGCATTATCTGTTTTTGGGTAAAATCCTTAATATCACTTATCTTAGACATTTTAAAAATTAGGTTTGAGATCTTTAGAATTTTTCATAAATAGTTAGGTTTTAGTTGAAAAAAATAAACATTTGAAATGTGTTTATTGACATTGTTTTACTTTGTGAGAAAAATAGTATTTTATGGTAAAACAGAATCATTACAAACAGAGCTTAAAAATAATACAAGCAACTACATATTATTGACCGCTACGTATTCAAAAACAACGTATTTTGAAAAGGTGATTTTTTCTCTTATTTAGGACTTGTAATTAAGTATAAGTTAAGAAAGGGAAATTTTCTAGGTAAAAAATACTGTATATATATTTAGATATATAATATATAATCTATTTAATGGTAGAATATGTAGGTTTTATAATTTTATGCCTATTGTAATGTTAGACTTTTGGGCCACAAATATTATATACAAACTGAAAATATTTTTTGTTATTTAGCACGCGTAGATTTTTTTATTTTATTAAGTTTATTTAGAAAAAAATTATTTAATTTTACATAAATTATTAAAGAAAATATATTCGCAGAAAAAAATATTGAAAAAATGACTATAATAAATAATATATATGTATGATGTTAAAAAAACTATCTACAGCAGTGGACTCAATAGTACTGCATTAAAAAACTGAGCAATTAATATTTTCTTTTTTTAATATCAATTGGGAATTATAATGTAGTACCCAAAACAAACTTGAATATCTAATATATTTGAAGATTTTTTAAATTTCTAAAACATTAAAAACAAAATTAAATATCTAAAACAAAAACGTGCCCTTTTTATTTTGCAAGATTTATCTTCTTATTTTAATATTATTATTAAAAGTCATGGCCATAACAAATAATATCAAAAAAATAAAATAATTAAATAAAAAAACATTTTTAATTGCGGAAATTTCAGAAATGATTGATATTTTCGAGTTACTATAATGCAGCTGTGGACTTTCTCAATGGCTGATATTAAATTTTAAATTCTCTTTTAAATCAATAAAAATAATGTTCAAATTTAAGTCTGCCTAAGGTAATTTATTATGGTAATATTTTATTAGCATACCGAGTTTAATCCCTTTTAGTTAAAATTATGTTTTGTTCTATATAACTTTACGAATTTATTCTAATATTTTATCGTCGACTACATTCTGATTTAAAAACTCCTGATTCAATAATCTGAAATTGCGCTATAAAAACGCGTTTTCCACCCAAGCAAATCAATGGATACAGTGTACTTAAAAACACGTTTGATAAACTAAATAAATTGAAATGTTTTACATTTCTTATAAACCATTTTATAAATGATCTCATCAACATTTAACTAATAAAGAGAACGCTTATGGGTTTAATACATAAAACCTTATCCTTATCTGACTTTTGGAAACAAATTACAGAAGCAAAGTTTTCTGGCTATCCTTTTTTTTAAAGCAACTTCTGACTTATTTTATCAAAAATTTAATTTATCAAATCAAAAATAGGCATCTCAAAACAAATTTGACATTATAAAAACTAAGTGCACAAAACGTAAAGAGATAATTCTCATTCAATAAATAGAAAAAAATAATCATAGTTGTATTTTAAAACATATTTTTTTCAGTGACTCTCAAACATTCAAATGTTTGAATGTGGCTCTCATCATAAAATAATTTTACCATTCCCTGTATATTGTTTTGATATTGAAAATGTAATTAAAATATATTTTCAGACACAAAATCTATGATTTCTTAGATGCAATACATTTAGAGAAATTTAATAATAATTAAATTCCTATGCGAGAAATAAAAATAGTCGTTTACGTTTTTGGTATTACACTCCTAATTTAAAGCCATCATTGAAGAAAATTGTCAGGCGACGTTTTCGAGAATACGCACACATGCTCTTCGTTTTATTAAAACAGCCTTCGCAAAGGCAATATAACCCACTCCCGAAACGTCACACTTTAATGGCGTCACGTCCGCTTTTCCGGATGCGAGACGGACGCCGTTTCAAGATTCCATTCCACTTTGCATTCCAAAATCGTACCTAAATTTTAACGGTTCGTTTTTAACCATTCGGTAATTGCTAGCGCATGTGTAAATCATATCCTAACCGACCGTTAATTATATCTGGCTTCATCCATCGAGTCCGTTCGGTTTTACGAGTTTTCCCGGATTCTCATTTTACGACATTATATTCGCCTTTGATTTGAACAATACGCAGTTAAAGGTATACCCTCGATGGGTCGACATAAAAAGGACATAATTTTTTTACGCACACATCTTTGCGTATTATTAAATGAACTCAAAGATGAATGATTTATTCTTTTATACAGAAATTATAATCTAAATTTAACGAGAATATAACTAATAATGTAGTCCTACTTTTAAGCAAATATTAAGCATATTATAATGGGAAATGAATTTATTGATAAGATATACTATAACAATAATTCCAATATATCAGCAATCTATTTTGTATATTGTTCTCGCGTAGTAGGATTATTACATTATAATAAGCAAAAGTTATTATATTTCAAAGAGCATACATTACCATTATCATATAAAATATTATAAGATATTTTAATACATACAATTTCTCAAATTATATTATAATAATACGATATTATAAGTTCTTAATATTTTTTGCAACCCACATAATACAATATTATTAATTAATTAATTAGCTAATATAGTATGTATATACATATGTGTAATTACAATAATTAATAACAGCCTTAACAGAACGATCCTATATTTTTCATACTGTTTTTCAGTTTCTATTGGATCTGGTAGATCGGAATTAGTAATTACTACATAAATATATATTAATACCAATTGATCACAGCAGATATTTTTTAGACTTTCCTAAACTTACAGATGAATATTATGATGATTAATTCAAATTTAGTTAGTTCCTACATATTAGTTTGAAAAAAAATGTACTACTTCAGCTTATATGTATAAAAAAATAAAACAAAAACACATTAGCCCAATACGTTACTAATGGGTTAACACAAGCAAGATCGCGCATATCATATATTGATTGTAAGCTGTGATAATATTCTATAATTAATAAAATATATGTCACTAATTTACAGAATTTGATTTTAGTATACTCTCGATTATCCAGTTGCGTATTATCTATACTTGAATATAAATTTAATTTTGTTTTAAATAAGAATGCACATTTTTTGTGGCATATGAAAAAAAAGGTATGGTAAGGTAAGGAGACATCTTAAGAAATCTTCCTGTTGATTATTATAACAAAAACGCATAGATAGATAAAGTGATCTATCTTCAATAATTGGTTCAAAACCCAGTGGCGTAGCTATGGGGGTGGCGGAGGGGGCGGGCCGCCCCGGGCGGCACTTGCTTAGGGGCGGCATATTCGCGATGGGATCGTCTAGTGTGGTTCTTAACCCTGAATGCACTAAAACATATATTATTCCACGAATAACAAGAGCTTAATAATAACTAATTTATTATTTTTAAAAAAATGCTGATTTTATGACTCTGCAAAAAATGTATGGGGGGGGGGGGTGTGGCAATTTTAAGGATCGATAATATGCAGATTATTAAAAAAATTAAAATGCTTTGAAATTGTCGATCGGGAAAAGTTGGTCTGATTTCGGTTTTCAATGCCTAAATGAAGCGAATATCGCGTCTATTGGTATTCAATTAGAATAGGAAGACAATGATAGTGAGAATACCAACAATTACATTTAATAACTCTTAAAAATTTAATAACTCTTAAAAATTTCGCACTGCTATTTAAAATGTATTGAGAGATACTAAAAAGCAATTGAGAATCACAGATTTAATAATTAAATAAAAAATATATAATCTGTATTGTAAATATTTTTAAACAAAAAAAATAATACTTTTCCTCTTCAGCATTAGCCCGAATAATCAGGAGGTGTTTAATGTTGTATTTTATAGTGTATACACATTGTAGAGTATTAGGCTAACGCCTGTCATATTGCATTAGAAGATTAACAATAAATAGTAATAGTGCACTGTGGTGTTATAGACATTTTTTCGTCCATCCTGTATAGTAGTATATTTACGTATAGGCATATTTCTCACTCCAGTAGTTCTGTTCTATGGTAGATCAATAGGTGCTACAGTAGGCAGAAGGGATGAAAAATACGCCAATACGTTTGAAAACATCTATAAATCAGCCGTCAAAATAAAGGTCAATTGATTCTAGGAAACCGACCAAACTTTCCGAATTTATATTATCGAATAGAAGTAGAATATATGTATATATATTAAGGTGATGTACGAATGTTATTACAAAAATATATGTGAATATTTCTTATTTTTTACACAAGAATTACCGTTACATATATACAAATAGTTGGAATTAGCATTCTGCCTTAAACTTAAATTTAAAATATCTTTTGAAAAAAAATTATAAAACACTGAATTTTGGTCTCTATGATCGCCGATCTCACCACTCATGACTTTGATTTATGGGTTATTTCAAGCAAGGGGTTTACAAATTAAAACCACACAATAAGATCAAGTTAAAGCAGGGCTTCCGAGACTCCCAAGAGATGCGAGCTGGCGTTTCAGTATATACTATCTCTAAGGAAAAGGGGCAAACGTTCTGAAAGCTATCAAAAAGTTCAATGCCTTTTGAAAGACTTTTAAATATTTTTACTAGATTATTTTTAATTTGTAACTGTGCATGGATATACTGTGGCTGTGTTGTCAGATAGATGTGTAATTTGCTGCTATGTTAAAATAATAAATAAATAAATAATGAATCATATTGATTTTCAGACTTTAGAGCGAAACTTTAAATGAGTTTTTTTGATTCCAGTTTCCATTTACAATACGTATTCTTTGTTTCTTTTTAGTTTTCACTCAGATAATACAATTAAATATGGTATTAACATTGATCAAATATTTATTAAAAGTGTGGGGCACAAAAATAGGTATGTAAGTTAAAGTTATTGAATAAATAACTATAGCTACATTAACATCATTGAATTCCTTACATTAAAATCGTTGATTTTGAATAAAAATATATATAAAATATATGAATATATACTTTATTCGTGAATCACCTTTTACATATGTAGGTACTAGACTCAATTATTTATTTCGGGAACAATCATCCCTAGTGGGTATTCCGCTACCTGATTTTCCAAATTAAAACGCAACTTGGTATACGTAACACGCGTCCCTTTTGTTCACGTTATTAATTGCGAAAATCTCCGATTCGCATTTTCTCATCGGCGCCTCTATAAATATAATATGGAGCAGAGCACGCACGTCAAAACGTGACATCAAAGTGGCGTAGGTCGAGTGGCGTTTTACAACGCAAAATGCGATTTAGTCACATTGCGTCCGACGTAAATTACGATGGCAATTATTTTTTCCCTCGCTATTTTTTATTTTATTTTATTTTCGCTTTCGTACGCCATCCGTTTTGCTTTTACGTTTTTTCGCAGACTCGAAGCGACGCCTGGTGGCGAATAATTGTGACGTGGTACAAAACATGTTCAACATTAAAAATAAAAACAGCTATTCTAGCGAGGACTACAAAATAGGTATACGTTTCAAACGCCTTTGGTAGATGGTTTTATATAAAACAACTACAAGAATAGTAATACATATACTCTAATATTTCTGATAACGGTTTTTGTATTTTTGTTTCTCAATGCTTTGCTGCTGATAAATGTTGCAAAAGATCACGCCATCAATAAACGAAAACTTGAACTATTATACATCTCCCTTATAATAACCGATTATTCTAAAGATAATAAGGAAATATATAACGATTTCCCATCATGAAGATTTTTATGATCACTGCAATAAATATTCATATCACTGCAAGAATTACAAAATTTGTTAAAAATTATTAAGGGTTATATTATAGATTTTACAGTAATAATTTAGCATGTATTAAACATCAACACAAGAGTGACATATAAAAATAATTTATTAAGTGTAAGCATAGGTTGTTAAAAAGCAGTTCATCATATGCAGAGGTGGATTTTAAAATATTTTCCATAAGAAATATACTTATTTTACTGCGCATTCCGAATTTTTTGGTACGTCGATTTACAATAAATTATTATCTACGTAGCTTTAAAATTTGTGATAATTTGCTAATTAGCTAATATTTTATTCAAACAAGTAAATCTTAAGAGTTAATGGGTCATTATATAAATTTTATTTTATAAAATCATTCTTAGAAATAAGTGAAAAATAAGTAATTTTATTTATAAATTGCAATTAATAAAAGCTTTTAGATTGAATTTTTCTATGATCACTAACTATGGTTTAATGGTTACATTCAGTTACTATATTTAGAAATACGGAATTTTGACCATCTCATATAGCGATGTAACGTAAAATTACCCATTTGATTGATATCTACTAATGTTAATTAAATCCAATCTGAAGCTAAAACGCGTCATCATACAACTGACTAGTTGTAATCACGCCATCGTCTAAGCCCGAAATAGTGGCGAGGTTGATGTAATAATCATTTAGTCATATTTTTACTGCAGAATTGTTCTAATCATGGCATTCAGAAAGTGATTGAGTACGGCATTGTTTTGGCTTATATTGAAAGCCTAACATCCCTATCAGTCTTTGATTCTCTAGTTGATCTTACACTCTTTATTATTGTCTAATACAGGGGTCTAAACATTTTTTTTAGCTATTACCTCAAAATATATGTTTAACCGCTTAATTCCGATGAACGAGTATATATGTGATCCAATTTCCCTATTGACGAGTTAACTCGCACGTTTTAGTATTGCATTTAAATTACGATATGGACGAAATTCCCCATGACTGACTATACTCGCTAACTAATAATTAAAATTTATGATATATTTAGTCATTTCCCAGCGCTATCATTGGGAAATCAATATTCAGATTCGATTTTGATAAATAATGAACTGATATGTTTGAAAGATCAATCGATTTAAGCGAATTAAATGGTTTATAATAAAATAAAATTACGATAATTATTCATAGATGTAGATTTAGACTAAATAAAAATAATGAAAAAATGTTTTTAATATTCTTGTTTGTAATATACTTAAATTTTTTAATATTATCATAATAAAAATGGTAAGATTTTACACATAATATATACAAAAATAAGTTTTGAATTAGTATAGTAAAGAGTTGATAAGCTTCTGAAATCGCAATATGAAAGCCAGGGTTTCTGAAACTCCATAGGGACGCACATTTCTCTCTGCGTGACGAGGATTGGTTATGAATCCATATATAACCACAATCTAGACATAAAATTGTTGGAAACGTTTGATATTGCAATATTTACAAATCTTACTCTACAATCCTCTTGGGAAGCGAGTGAGCAAGAACATATTTTATTAAAATGTTTCTCATAATATATAGCGCACATACTTCATATATATAATATTTTTAAATAGCGCGCATGATGCACGTAATCCATAATTTATCGAGGGATAAGCATGGAACTAAGATGAGCGCTGAAACTTTCAAGTCTCTTCTCTCCTCGCACAAAGATTCGCCACTCAACCCATCGCACGTATTGGGTACACATTATTCATATTGTAAAGTTTCGCGGAGTGGTGTTTCGCGAGCAGACGTCACGACGAGTACGAATGAAGAGGGTGGATGAGTTGTGAAAACGCGTGACGTGAGGCTGATTTGGGTTGATGCCCGCCAACGGCAAAAACTGACCTGCATTTGATTAAGTGAGATTCCATCTCACCCTCGAGAGTGGCTCGGAAACAAATTAAATAATTTACGTGTGCGAAAAATATTCCGTTTTGTGTTCGAGCAATCGACGCACGCAGAAAAGGGAGGAAGGGCGAAAGAAAAGCTCGTTGATGTATGACAAAAGTTGGACGTGTACAAATTTAACTAATGTATCCGTCAGCGTTGAGAGCAATGGAAAACGCAACATTTTCCTCTAATTATTTAAAATGTGATAAATAATGCACGCTCCGATACAAAGCACAACAACACAAGTTGACGATCAACAAAGGAAGGAATATCATTTTTCAGCCTATTTAGGTTTGAAAATCAACGTAGATTTACATAACCCTTAAAGCATGTTGTATATATTTTTAGGACATTGTATACAAATATGTTATTGATTTAAAGTTATATTTATATACATAGAAAATTACAGCTCTACGTTAACAGCTGATTTCGGAATGAAATGGTAAAACAATGGTTTTAATAGTAAAAATGATCTAATATTCATAATTTACTTTAATTGGTGCTCTTAGTGAGCAATTATTGTTACTAGATACATCGCGAAACATTGAAGATTAGTGGTCACGAGGAAAGATGCAAGCAGTTGTTAAACGTCAGATTATAGGCCTACGGAATTTTACTACGTGCACCGACCGAAGTCGCCACACTATATGTATATAAAGTCAATCATTTTGGGGATGTTAATTAATGCGATGATAAAACAGGATGCTTTGTAAAGGTTATGCAAATAATTAATAAAATATTTTCATATTTGCTTGTTTGCCGTTAAAAATAATATGCATCTATACAAAATATATCAATGTAAATATAATTCATAATAAATATTTTTTTAAATCATTGCGGCTCTCCAGTCTTTGAGATTATTGTATGTGGCTCATGCTAGTATTAAGTTTGGCTACCCCTGGTAAATGTAATGAATCCAAATAACAAACACAATGAGAAACTAATACGAAACATTGTCAAGGAAGATTTTAAACTAGTATGTACAATAATTTTTATAAAAAATAATCACTTGCTACGTCCTGAATTCTTTTTTTTTGTTAGAATAATTCTAAGGGACGCGCATGAATTAAAGTTAACGGCGTATCCTGAAAACGCAATCACGCAAGATACTGAGTCCCGAAAGCTTCCCGGCGCGCGATGGTCCATAAACTAAAGTGTCTTCATCATCAACGTGATGAAGAGGGACATTGTCAGGAAATTACCTCAGAATGTTAAACGTTACGCTCGGCAGCACGTACATAAGTACGATTCTGATTTTAGTGCTCGGATCGTTATAATGCACGTGTGTAAATATGAGCGATCTTGGAGATGTTCACGTGACGATAAGCGTCAGCTATCCAAGGCGAAATGATATAATTATGCTCGGGGGAAATATGAAAAGTTCACCCGACGACTCGGTCGCTTAAAATCTCGTTAATATCGCATCCTCGCGAACGGCTACACCCATTTTGGGCGTATGTGTAAGTGAAATATTATATATAGAAGAATCGAATTTTAAGCAACTGATGCCATCGTTAAGCGGCATCAAATGTACTCGTTGATATGGACTGGCTATGTTAGCATAAATTTGAAACAAATAATTGTTTACGTATTGGTTATTTTATGTAATATAATACATATACATATAGCAGCAGCTATAGGATTAGTACTATATACAATAAAACTCACTGTTAAAATCCACTTCAATGGATTTATTTTAGAGAATATTTCCATATAGAGTCCACATAAATCCAAGGTAGTATTCTTAAAAAAATAGTCCAACGCAACTGCAAATCTTAAGTTATGTTAAAAAAAATGTAGGAGGCTTTATTTTGGACAAGTATGTATATAAGAATTTATTCACATTTAATCGATCTAGCTTGTTAAAAATTAGGACCGAATAAAAATTCATTATTTTAATAGCATGAAAATATATTCGTATCGTTTCAATATTACATCCGTAAGCCGCAATTAATTACATCAGCTCTAAACTTGACCTTTTCCTTTAGGGACCGGCGTTGTTACGCAAATTGGTTCTCGAAAACGACAAATCTCTTACATGACATTGTAAAAAATATTTAAAAAATACCATCAAAAATAACAGTCAAAGTAGCATATAATTCATATATGATATACCACGACCGATAAACGATAACAATAATGTTAACTTAATTATTTGTCGTGAAATCCGCACTTAATCCTTAATACAATTTGATCGCAACATGAAAGTGGCCGGCAGAGGTCGATCGCTCAACCAAAATTTCAGGTCTAATGCTCGCCGGGAAGACAACGTAATCCCCCATATAAATAATATAAGAGGTTTCAATTCCAGAGACTTACCTGAAATAAGCTTGACTAATGGTCTTCTTCCGGACGCGTACCTGCGATTCGGATTCGTCGGGGTAAAGTACAGGGATGGAATCTGAGAGTGGGAGAGAAGCGGCTAAGGCAGCATCCCAGAAAATCCCGTGTAGAATTTTACCGAAACTTGGACCCGTCCGGGCAGAAGACGATAACGCGCGGAAGAGGAAAAGCCCGCAATATGACGAATTTCAACATTTTTCTGCTGCACGGCGCTAAAGGGGAGACAAACAAAACACCCGTAGAGCATGCGGGGCGTATCGTAAATCAAGACAGTCGTAACGGGTGAAAATTTCGTTCTTGACTCTGAGAATTCCGAAGCAGAGACGCGTAATTTACGACCCGTGACTCACTGGACAATAAACTGTTTGTTAGCTGGCGATAGAGCCACTCTCAGCTGCGAGAGCTTATCTGATCGATACATTGTGCGCGTGATACAAAGAAAATAAAATATGGATAAATGTCTATTATAGCGTCTCGAGATACGTATTAATAAATAAAAATATATAAACCCCCGCTCTGCCAAAAAAACTACTCTTTGTTTGTAAAGGACGCGTGCTGGACATTACATTTTACCAAGCGCAAATTACTAATGTTCTTGGACTGTATGGTTATCGATTACCGGAGTGGCCAACTGGACTGTTTCTTTTAAGGCGTGAACATATTTTAAGGGTGTGTCCAAAAAGCTAAAAAAAATTGTTGCAAACATCTGCGATGCGCCAGAATTGTCTCGAACCAGTATCATAAAATATGTGACATTTGGTAAAAGGAAAAAATATGCTTTGTTATCCAATTCGATAATATCATAATTTACACTCCACTCTTATAAAAAGCACAACATTTAAAGTCCACTAGTCTTCTTTTTTGGCTTTGACAGTGACAATACGAATATTCATGGGTAATGCAAAAAGAACAAAATATGTATAGCAAAAATCTGTCAAATTAAAACTGCGTAACGTCGCAATGGAATAGGAGCACTGCATGCGGTGTATGTAAATAAATAAATACATATATATATGTACCAGTGGCGTGCCGTCCATGCATGCGGTGGATTCAAGAAGTCGGCAGCATGTACGGTTGATGACGAGCGACTCAGCCGTTACACGTGACCGTATTTATAGTCGATCGACCGTGCATGCTGCTGGCGTTTTGAATCTACCGCATGTATGGACGGCTAGCCACTGATATGTACGTATATTTATATAGTAAGAGAAGTTATTGACACAGCTAGTATAATGAATTAATATAATAAGGAATCCCAATTACTCAGTTGGCTTTTCTCAACATAGGTTTACAGTGAAAATAGCGTACGCTGCGCACAAACTATTCCAACACGATATGATAGCATCCACCGCGGTTTAAAACGCAAATTGCAGCACTTTTTGGTAGTCGAAACTCGACTCGAGCATGCGTAATTAATTCGGAAACAATGCCGCATCGAGTCTGTGCGCGTCCGTGGATTGAATTTCCAATTGATTGTTTCCAAGATTCAATTCCGCAGTACCTTCTCGATTAGCTCGTGCAGCTCACTCAATTAAGTATGTAATTAAACGTGAATTAAGCCGTACGAAAATTAGGCATACAGTTATTGAACGTTGGAGTATTTAAATGAAAATATAAACATATTAAAAAAGCGAAAGTCGCGTTTACTTTTCTAGAGTGGAAAATTCCAAGAAGCTTTGTGCGAAAAGGGGTGTACGCGCGATCATGAATAAATATATGGAGACTTACGCAAGGGTAAAATCGTTACATAAGCTGACGTTTGCGTAATATGCGTATACAGTGTATTCGCTTATATGTCTAGTTAAAAATGACACATACGCATTTATTAGTGAAATTCAATTTATAAAAAATTATGTTTGAAGTCCAGGGAGGCGAATGATTTGTGGGTGCTTATTATATTTCGGAATGGAAGTGTCGACTTCATCGACGGAACAGTAATGGCGGTGAATTATAAAATTGTTTAATTCCTTCGATGGAAAAGCACATGGACTTAAATTTTAACTGCAATTTAATGGAGGATTCTAAACCCTGCAATCGAACGGTGTTCAAGCGGAAATGATGTTTTTTTTTATCAATTGGTTTAAAACAGTAAAAATTAGAATAAAAACTACTAATGCTAGCTTTGAAATAAACATTATTAAAATCGATTGCTTATAAAAGTCATAAAAGTATAGTTTCAAATTTGCTCTTGGCATACTATAAGCCAAAATTCACTTTACTATTTTAAAATACAATAACTTTTTGTATGTACGATATTTTTATTTAGTTCTATATTCAATGTAATATTAAATATGTAAATAAATACATGTTTCTCTGTATATATATTATTTTATATAATAACCTTCATTTTCGTCTTTATAAATGCGAGCTCCTTCAATACAGCTCTCCATAAATGTATGCAAATGTCTGGCTCTATCTCTCTGATTTATCCACGAATAAGAGATTGAGTTATATTGACAAACACTCACTCCTTTAAGTATTTCCACAAAATCTAAATTAATCGAAATCAAAATTTATTCAAAAGCTATAATAACTCTGGCTAAATACTTGCTGCTATTGTATTTCATATACATTCATTGTCATAAGGTTATTCATCAACGCTATGCTGGAATATATAATATATTCCTGAATACGACCTCAGTGAGATCCTTGACGGACCCGTGTTCCTAAAATTGCCGAATCAAGGCTGCGTAAGAACAATGAAAACTATGTAAAATTCAGCCAGGTTTTGCGTAATTCTGTCGTATTTTTTTATTTTATATTTCTAAAGCTTGTATTATTAAAATCTCAGAATAAATATTTATTTAAAAATAATCCAAAAGAAAGCTATTTACGGTTTAAATGGTGAAGTGGCTTTTGGTTCATGTAAAAAAAACGACACACACCCGTCCCTCATAAATTGAACCAGCTCCTCATAGCTACTGTCGAAAACATATTTAATTTATATTACAAATCTAAATTTATCAGCATGTGACGTGTTACTTAATATAATAAAATTAGCGAACTTGTTAGTTTGTCTGAACTTTGATATTACACTATGATTTCAAAATATAATAGCTATTCTTACCGATATTACCACCGACTTTTTATATAAGAGCATTGGTCAAAGTATATTTAAACCAAATTTTGGTCAATAGGAAAGCGCAAAAACAATTATCACTTCTCAGAAGTCAAAAATTTACGTCAAAATCGTCGGCGCCATCGCAGTGTATTGAACGTATATCCGTATCGTGCGCTTTAGAGCTAATAGTAGGAGAGTTAACCTAAACTTGCCATCTCTTTCTCAATTATGAATAGTGATGAAATGGATAGCTCTCGAACTGACTGTTTTAACGCAAATATATTACAGTAAAAAATAAGGAAGCGACCAAGTGGGAGGCAAAAAGGATTCCTAGTTATAATTATATTCATATTATTTTTGCAACCATTAAAAAAACAGGGGTTGTACAAGAGGATCGAAATGTTTAGAGGAAAGAGATTTTACGAGTAACCTCCTTCTAAAAATATAAGCACCACAAATATCGCATGTTTTAATGCTGAACAATTCTCTTATGTTTTTTAATAAATACGCCAGAGAAAACATATAAAATGTGGGTGTACTTAAAAAAATATGCCGTTTATTCCAAACTTTTAATACCATTCGACGGTGGAAAACTTGCCGAGGGCCTCTTTCGAATATCTTCTTTTTTTAAAGGAATTTCCTGCATGTTTTTTCTTTATTTTAAAACTTTATTCGGCAGACATGGGCCTAATGACCCCCAAAGACGCCTTTTTCAGTCGTAAATATCGAACAAGCATAATATTGATTTTTTCAACTTGTCCGCCGCCCTTGGCCCATATTTAGCCGTGGCGTGTATTTTTGTCTCGGGTTACATAACCGCTAAGTAATAAGCGAAGAAATTCCTCCACCACCGACGCTTTTTTCCTTTCTTTCTTTCTTTCTCTACGTCCTCACTTATATTTTTATATGATACGAGCGTGAGGAATTTTAAGGGCAACACGGCCGCCCTTATGTAATTTCTTGGCGAGTTATTCGGCGGGCGTGCATCGGCGTCCCGGCACGCCCCGGGGACGTGAGAACGCCCGGTTTAATTTACAGCCAACAAAGTTGGGTACACACCGGTATCTACGGCACGAACCCTAGGTTACACGGCGCACCGACAATGGCGTCCGCGCCCTCTGTGCCGATACCTCCACCGAGACTGCGAACCTTCGCGCTAGCCCTGAGTGGAAACTTTCGTGGACATCTGCGACTGGAAAATGTGAAGGGTTGGGCTTAGGAATAATAGGATTTTTAATGCAGTGCTTTATAAAACTATAAGATGCTGTTGCGAACCATCTCTTTCAGTTATGAAGGTTATTATAATAAATTATTCTTAAGGAAGAGCAACTTTTTTACAGGTGGCAGAACCATGAATATACAATTTATGGATTGTTAATTGAGTCGTTACACTAATTTTTGGGTGCAGTCACTCTTGTGTATTCGACGTTAAAATACTAACAATTACATAAATACTATATTTGCGTTAATACAGTCAGTCCGAGAGCTATCCATTTCATCATTATTCATCATTTAGAAAGAGAGCAAGTTCTGGTTTACGCCTCTATGCATACATTAACTAGTCAATTAATGCACTGTCTAATCATTTCAGTTACAGTACACACAGAAGTTATGAACAATGTGACTGGTTATTGTACGCTCTTACTGTTTGTTTTTTGTCAAAGTATTTCAAATAAAATAATTAATGAATTTAATAGGTATTTTAAACCATTAAGAAAAGGTAAATCTTATTGCCAATTTTTATATTCCTCATTTAAGAGAGTAATTCATGGGGTGTTCACTGTTTCTGACCAACATACGCTCGCACCTAACCTGTTTAACGCTATTTTTTATTAGTCGCTTGCGATCGGTTGTATGTCTGTCAAATCCTGCTCGTTGACTAGGTAACTAGCGCACGCCGGAGAGTTCACACACTCGCTAGATAACGCATAAATAATAAATTAAATATAATATAATGATAGAGATATGTTGGGTAATACTATAAATATAGTAATACATAACTCTAATATAGAAATAGTTGATAATAGAAAGTATTTGGGAGAAATTGTAAATGAAAAAATTGTAATTACATATGAAAAAAATATATTATCTAGTATTAAGTACATGTTTTGTAAAAGTGATAATGACGCATACCTAAAAAATATTGTGAACAATTTAAATAAGCGATTGTGTAAGGGAAGCGATCTCAAGCACTTGCGTCCTGGCCGCAAAGAATATGAATAAGGGTCCTGATCGGGACTTTATAGGATACTACATTAAATAGCTGTAAATCATAAAAAAATGCTTCATTAAATTTAAGCTACATCAAGAATTCAATGATTAACATTCATAGCAAAAACAAAACAAAGGTTCAAATACGCATATGATCTGTACTTTTGATCTGAAAAATTTATTCTAAAATTAATAATAAAAAGAAAATTTATTTAAAAACATGGGAATTTACAATAAATTATTAGTGTCACGCGCTCCGCATAACAAAGCCGAGCATCTTTGACACCTTTTCGCAATCTTTAACGATCACTTTCAGATCCTTTATGTAGGTACTTCTGGTAAAAATACGGAATCAACGTTTGTGCGAATACTCTTTCACATTTTTATAATATTATAGACATTATTAAAGCTCCCTATTAGGCAAAACTTTTATATCATTAGTTTGTGTTAACAAAGCAAGACACCTATTTCATTTTTTAATTATAATTACGTGCTCAATTTATCTTCAAAAGAACTGTACTAATGGTTGAATGTAATCTTCTACGTTTCTCGGCTAACCAACATTAATTTATTTTTTAAGCTCACAAAATAATGAAAGTTAATAAAAAATATATAAAAAAATATGTTTCTGTTTATGAGCTTTAAAATATGTATTCCTCGGATTTTATTAAAGTTTTTATTTTTTATACAAGATAAAAACATAATAAAACTTTTTAAAAAAAGTTTTAATATCGTTGCACAAAGCACAAAGTATACACGAGTGTTGTGGTTCTGTTTTATATATTTATTTATACTGAGCATAAAATATATATGCTTCATTAAAATATATTATAAATTAATAGTAGTCAAGATGCAATATGAAAGTATGAATAGTAATTTAAATGTAAATTATTATCACAATGCCCCGAGGATTGTCAAACTCGATTATGGTACAAATGCAACTGAATACGATTACATAGTGATATTAGATTAACATAAAACATTTTATGGTGTTCTACATCACAATTTATTGTTCGTTTAATGATGAATTATGGGATAAAATCAGAAAAAAAGTATCTTAATACGCGGCGAGATAAAAGCTGAATAACGCGACAATATATCACGCGTACCAAAGAGATTCGCCGTCCGGCTATTATTTGAAGCAATATTCAACCTTTTCAAACGGGTTTAACGCTGAAAAGGGTTAAAAATATCAAAAGAGTATAACAATGTAGCAATGTAGCACTCACTGGCAGTGGAACGGCGCACGATTATTAGATATAAAACGGGGCCCTTAAAGCTCAGGTAGCAATTTTGCGCGGCCTACAATGAAGATCGCGAAACTGATATGAAACACGTATAAATAAGGACAAGAGTTATAATAGGACGTTTGTACGTAATCTAAATAAGAGGATTACTCTCGGCGAGAACAATGAAACGCTGTTAAAATTTACAAAAAAATATATACCTATATACGCGTACTTAAGTACGTGTGTTTCTTAAATATGTATGCGCTGAGAAAACGTTAACGTTATATCTCCATTAACTGTTGCTTAATTACACAGATAAATCGACTTTGAAAAGGAGTGTCTGAGTTAAGGCGAATAAAGATTTTCTCGGTAAGAAGCAGGTATTAAATTAATTCCCACCATAGCCCACCCTTCCTTAATCGTTAAGTCTATGGAGCACAAATTAATTCTCACCGCTGAAAATGTTTATGTATATCTACAAATATATATATATAACTATAATTCAATTGCCATTATATTTATACAAAAATAAAGTAACTGAAGCATTGAATAGAGCAGTAATAACCGGTCTACGTTATAAATATGCTATTTATGAAGTCTGATCTATTTTCGTATAATCGATATCTGAACCATCGACACAGCTGAAAGCTTTTGCAGTATTTCATAATCACTCTAAGCTTTTTATTAGTCATTATTAATACGTATTTAATATACATGTATTTTAACGGATTGTGTGATTATTGTGTCGTTAAATTATGGTCGACATTTAGCGACGATTTGTCTAATTTATCTAATAAACATTAGTAACGGGTTCTGTAGCGTTCGTACTTTCTAAGCACAAGCGTTTTATAATTTTGTCTACAGCGGATGGCAAAAATACTAGCTGAACGCCATTTCTCAATACGAAAAATAATGTCAGTTGAAGCACGTTTATTTTACTCGAAGAGTTTTTTAATTGCCTGGATGATACATAAAATATCGGTTGGTTGTAAAAGCATTAAAAACATCTGATTGAGGCAATGATCCAAACTGGCACATTAAAAGCGAATATTTGCATTCATTACATACCGATTGATGATTCCAATAGGTAGCTGCACGTTTGAAAATCTGAGCTATCGTTTTATGTTAATAAACTTACACTAGTTTAAATAAATAATTACGTTACCATAATAAATTGTTTTTAAAAGCTTTTCCTACACACAATATCTTAAGATGTATTTTTTGGTACCCGCTGCGAGCGTCCGGGGGTCTATAAAGCCCTGCATAAAACGAACTGTGTTAACCTCTTTCCATCACTATTACACGTCATATTATATAACACACACTCATGCACAGCTATATGGTCACGTATCTAGAATTATTGTTCACTTATGAAACAACGCGAAGCATAAAAATCAGCCGAGATGTATTTGCATTTGAACATAAGTCAGGCGAGACGTGCATTAAAAGAAAAAAATACAAATTCATGTATGAGCACGGAAAAAATAATGGTGAATGAACGAAATGCACTATATATAACAAATCGAGAGATTCAATAGCGCAAAAACGACAGGATATGCACATGTGTGTTAACGCAGGCGGAAATTCCATTATTCATCTCTCTGTATATACATATATGCTTCATTTAACGTTCTAGTCTGGGTATTTCGTGAATACGCATCCATTGAATACAATTTGATAATTAAAAACTATATATTCATATAATTTAAATAATTATTATCATTAAGAATGAGCTTTGGCCTTATCCAAGATTATTCTCTACCTAGCTCTGTTTTTGACTACGCAGCGCCAGTCGCTGATGCCGGACATTTTAAAATATTTTTGTATTCTCTTAAGCCAACTCAGTTGCTGTATACATGCGCTCATATTACTCCATATATTAAATAATGTTAATCACTTTGCAGGTTTATTTTTTTCCATGTCTGGCCTAAGTGAAACGTATACGTATTTAATAATATATAAAGATGTACATAAATTTAATACTAGAAATAGAAACATTTTAGGGATAGTTTGGTATAAAAGAACGAGTACGGCCAGGGGAATTATGCACGGAGGTAGGAAATTGTATAATAATATTCCTAGGACAATCCGCAAAAATAAAGCTGTAGTGGGTTTCCTAAATAAATTTAAAGAAACACCTTCGTACAATGAAAAGTTTGTTTTTATATTATGTGTATGTTTAGTGCAAAAATCAGCTATATTAGCTAAATAAATTAATAAAATAATAAATACATATATTTCACACCAACAGGTACCTAGAAGCAGATAGACAATAATAAATAGTCTGTTTCTGCCCCGAATCATCGTATTGTCCAGACGATCGAGAACTGGAAGCGCGTTAGATTACCCTAATTTACAACGGGTACATAGGCTCGTAATATCTAGACATTTCTACCACTTCGCTTCTGACTTGGAATCAACAAGTATCTCGGTGGAAATAACCACGCATTATTGACAAAATGAATGCCTAAAGTTTTGTGAATTTAAAGATACATTTTAATTAAAACGTATCTATTGAAATAAACGTGCGCAATGCAATGTACGCCAAATAAAAAAAAATTATATATTTATAATAGAAGCTTATAAAATCAAATAGTTATCGCACAAGCCCCCCCCCCATATACGTGAAATTCGCACAAAAAGACAGCTTTAAGTTTATTCTACGATTCTCTATAAAATGTCGCAGAATAAATCAAACGTATTTAATACGTTAAGATTCACAGTTACACCCCCCAATTATTTTTAGATAAAAAACACAAAATATCAAAATGTATGTACAACTTTGTAGTACCCCATTTTGCTTTCAAATATAGCTTTATCTAAAGCCTATGTTAATCCCTAACAGTACGTATAGTCAAGATAAATTTGTACCTACTTCAATCGATGAAGTTTCAGAATATGCTGCTGTATTTGAAAACAAGCCAATGTTCTAAAAACATTTCTAAAGGTTAAAATATTATTCATGTTATCTACTGTGCACGGTGTGACGCTTCTAAGAAATTCTATAGATGTTCGTGCACTCTCGTTAGCGAGAGATAAACTGCAGCTAGGGACAACGGTGAAAACTTCTCTCGGAATACCCAGGGACACCGGTGAGGAACTTTGTCTTTTACCCAAATTCGCCATAATAAATTATCCCGAATCGTGGGGTACAAATTGAATGGTCCCCCGATTCTCGCTGTTTGCTCCGATGTAATTGTAGGATTTCCATATGGCTCCACTAAAGGTGGTGTTCTCGATATATAAATCTCATAATTATCTGTGTCGCCGTATTATGTTCCAGCGACAATGCGGTAATATATCGACGATCGTGGCGTAAGTCATTTCGAAAGACACAGGGCTGGCCAAGCAAACGTCAATAAAATGCATTTTTAACAAGTTTAACTAATAGAATAAAAATATATGCTTAAACGATGGTCACACATATTTTTAATTGTGCAACCCTCATAAATCGATGATGCAAATTTTCAGGAAAAAAGTAATTCGAAATATGTTTCCATAGTGAAACTCGCGTTTGAGGCAGATACGCCCATTGTTACGGCTCGTATATAATGCATGTACACACATAAGCATACACATGTGTATTATTCATCAACCGTGACGGTATTGTGCGAGAACAAAAACTAGACAACGTACAGGGCGATATAAAAAAATGTCAACCTCAACAGATCAGAAAGCGTGGAAGGAGCACGCAATCTCGGTCGCTGTAAGAAATGGATATAATGAACATAGTGTTGCTGTGTATTTTTTTTTTTATATAATATACCTAATATTAAAACGGTATCAAATAAACAGTGCATAGAAATGTTTATCTCGAAAACTACACCAACGCCGAGTATGTGCGCCCCAGAGCAAACGACGCGTTCGCTTTCATATCATATCTTTGAATTTAAGAACATAATGCCGAGGAAGAGCGTGGGAAGACATTATAGGAAAATATGTAAGGCACCATATAGCCGTGTGGTATCTCGCGGAGGCGCAAAGTAATTGCTACGATAAGTCATACGTGTATGAAAGACGAATATAACTCAAAGAGACGAGATTCGCACAAGGATTCCATCCACTGTGTCTATGTGTATGTTTGCGCTTTCAGAAATGCCGCTCCTTCGATTCAACATCGATGCTATGCACCTCTGCGGTTGACTTTCATTAAAATAATGATCACATTAAACATAGACAGATATCGTTTGATTATATTGAATGTGTCACATAAATCAATTAACGTCTTTCTTTATCTATTTGTTGTGTGGGCGAGCTGTGATTTGATACGCACACATACGAGGTCTGTATCATTCTTGATGTCATAATACGACCGTTTCCCTTGGGAGCCTCCCCAGTTATCCTGTGATGGATAAGCTAACGAAACGAGATATGAGAAGAAAAGCGAACAATGTGCCCCGTCGGGCGAAATGAAAATAACAATATATAAAAAGAACAGTTAAACGAGTATATTGTACAATCGAAAATCATAGAATAAACGCAAATGTTATTAAGAAAATACTACAAGGGATATTTCAGACAACATTTCTAAAGTTTTTTATATTAGATTGACTTGTCATCATGGAAATATATATAATAGTTTTATTACACTAATCTTGCGGTAACCGTTACACATGATCGTTAAAAGCCTATTAATATGACTTTCACTACTATCTTTATCACTATTTTTTCACACATATAAGACATACTTGCACTTAAATTCTGGCAAGGAATTAGGAGCTGACTAAGGATTCTGTGTTCATACTAACCGGGAATTTAATGCTTCTGTGAAGTCTTGTGTTCCGGGACCTTTAAATAAACTAACCTAAGACTCGAGACTTTCTACTAAAAAGATGCCTGAAATTACCACAACTAGAAATTTTTGCAGCAGCTGAATATGATGCCAATAAAAACAGTTACCGAAATTGTATAATATGTATTTTAATAATGAGAAAGATTAATTAGAATGTCTTTCATCTGATTTAGATTGTTCGGAAACAGGATCTAAAATAATTATTAAAGATATAACTGGTGACGATTTTATTAATATTATGTTGACACTCGAAGAATAGTTAAATAAATAACTAATAAGCCCCCAGAATATTTTTTCAGAAATAATTTAATATTTTGCAATTAACCGGAGAATAGATTCAAAATTTGAATTTAAATTAAGCCAACATCAACGGAAAGCAAGAGAGTATTCTTAACGGCGGAAATATTCACTACGAACATCTGATTCGTTCCTTAATGCCTTGGTCTTATTTTGCTTAGCTATAATTAAATATTTATTCTTGATTTTATATTATAATTTTACAATCGTTGTTATAAATAATAAATAAATATTTTTTTAACTATAATTTAAATATAGTTTTTTAAATTACTTTTATGCAGTATTTAATATTAAATGGTCAGTATTAAAATTATCAGTATAAATAATGAATGGTCAGTATTTGTAAATAATACTGTATTTATAATAAATAATCTGTAATCTAACCTCAATGTGAGTTTTATTTATTTATTTTATTTTTATTAAATCTTCCGTTGTAACTTGACAGGGGTAAGCCCAGTACGTTACAACGGACAAATCTATACTAGCTGAGTAAGTCAATCAGACATAATGAATACCTACAAGTAAGTATTAACCACTGAAAAGTCTGGGAATCGATGACATCTATATTATTAATTTTAAATGATTATGTGCTATACAATTTGTAATCAATATATGTTATGGAGCTGGGAACGTTTTTGTTTTAATAATAGCGTATATTTTTTATAAATAAAAATTCAACGTTACTAGTCTGAGACGTTACGGACTACGCCATTCCGTCCTTAAACGTCCTGTTGACAGATGATCAGTATGTTCTAGGGCAGGCCTCGGCAACCTTTTTTGGCTGCGGGTCAAAATAATTAAAATGTGACTATTAAAAAGACTAATCGGGTCAGTGAATATTTTTGGTCCTAACAATCATATATGTGGTCTAGTCGTGACACCGTAACACGTTAAAAAAATGATATTTGCAGAACTGAAGTGGGTCACTTCAAATCATCAAACGGGTCACTTGGTGACCCGCGGGTCATAGGTTGCCGAGCCCTGTTCTAGGGCTAACCGATCAAAATATAAATAATCAGCATTGAAATAAAATTATCAGTAATTAAAACAAAGTTTGCTATAAAATAATCAGCATTTCATATATTATGATCGATAATTACAATAAATGGTCGATTTTTAAATTATATGCTGCTTCAAACTGTCATTTCACTACCGTAATACGTGTAAAAAAGCGACGTTCGCTGTAACAGTTACGAGACGACTATTTGCTGTTCAAACCCAAACCTAACCCAATAAAAGTTCTTGAACTAATTACAGTTTTCGAACTTTTTTGACCGAATTAAAAATAGATACTGACCAAACATAATATATATATATATATACTGACTAAATATTATATTTATACTGACTAATATAGCTATGCATAGTGACCAAAAATCTATTTATAGTGACCTATCAATTATTTATACTAATCAATTCCTCACTTATTGTGACCACTCGCTTAATAAAATACTGTTCATTAAACTATTAATGTACTGACTAGGCGCGTACGTTGAGATACATTCCCTTTCGCTCTACTTATTCTCACTCACTCTCGTCACTTAACACGCGAGCGAGCGAAAGGGAATGTATCTCACCGTGCGTACCTTAAACTGACCAATTAAATATAAATATGTATACTTTTACATACATATGTATATCTGAACAAATTAATATTTATCAAAAACATATTTTTTATATGATTTTACCAATAAGCAAACAATTCTCAATTCCCGTGAATTTCTGGTTCTTGAATTTTCTCGTTTCCCTGGACTTTAGAGTCACTAGAACTGACACGATATTAGAATACATATTGCAGACACAAAGACTCTGAGATTGAGACATAGTAACTCTACGCGTCATGTGAACCCCAGCGGTAATAACATTGTAAACGCAAATTCATTTTCATTTTTGTTAGCCTTGTATCTTTTCCTTCTAAAAATTCCTCATAGTATTAAAAAATAAAGTTAATAAAAATATTCGTAATATAAATTAGTCAATAAAGTTCTCTATATTTATTACCTATGGAAACAGAATATCATGTATATATTAGTAGATTCACAACTTTCCCGTCGCGGAAATTAATTGTCGGGATCACTCGCGATCGTTGCAATTACATTGGTCATATAGACTTGCTAAAAGCTTATAACACTAATTGTTGTATTTTTTAGACTAGCCAGCGTTATACAGCGTCATGAATCAAATCATTGTTCACTTTAATGGTATAGATACTGCGAGGATGCTTTCCCTCCCATATTTAAATTCACCTACCCACTCATTAACCATTGTGTATGAAAGACAAGCTGTTGTCAAAGTGTTCGCCATGTCTTTATTAATTTGTTATGGGGTTAAGAACTATAAGTAACCAAAAAAAGTTTTATAAAGTTTAAGCAGAATCAAACACGTTCGCTTATTATTACACATTGTTTCCACAAACAGGCCGCGCCGCGTGCTTCTCAACCGTTCTTTTCTGAGCCGAAAGTCCGAAAAGACGCAAGCGCCTAAATACGTGACGGGCATTTGTGAAGCGCGGTTTCGAATAGGCTGAAAAAAGGGGTATTAACAGACCATCGGCGAAGAAGAAATGCGCGCGCAATACGGCAGATGAAAAGCCATCGGCCTGGCGGTCCGCAATGCAGGCTAACGTTTGAGAACGTTAGGTACGCCACGTTAACGTGCACGTAGATACGATGTGTACATTTATGACTTACGGTCGCATAATTCGTACTACGTAGGACACACGTCACGGCCGGGCGCTGCGGAGACAAATAGCTTTTCTCGCACGGGGCGTTTAAAGCCTGCTACGCCTCGTCTCTGATTCCGTCTGTGAATGATGGCGACGTTATTTATTTTAGCCCAGATGCGGCTCTGTGTCACTTTTTCGCCCCTCATCCAATTATGACACTGAAATCTTAATTCGAAATGCGAAATATTACTCTCACTAGCATGTTTTATACATTTAATATTTAATTTTCAACTAATCGCAATAATTCGTATAACACAATGCTCTAGCAAGACTTTTTTGTTAACCCCAGCCACGATATGCATCCAGCATATATTTTGTGTATCAGGGTATATTTTTGTTAACGATGACAGTCAGTCGAAATGGTTATTTTATGTTCGTTAGAGTAAACCCTAGACTTAAATGAATATCTAGTAATAAAACAGAGCTTTTCTCGAATAGAAAGCTTTCTTACTATTTATTTGTAAAGTAAAACTAGCAATAAAATTACTAATATATAACATTTGTCTAATATTTTCACGAGTAACTGAAAACCGGCAGCATATACCTTCTGTCAGAAATAGTGTTTCTTCTCTATAATTATTTCTCGAGAAAAATAGCAAATCAAGAATTTTCAGCAAATAAGCAAATTCTTTCAAAAAAATATAGAGCTTTTTTTATTAAAAAATAAATTTGTATGAATATATTTAAATGTTTCACAACAGCTACATTTTAATACCGCTGCATAAGAACGCCTAGGTCCGTGCCAGATATTTGAAAATATGCATGCTTTCTTGAAAGCTTTCAAAAAAGGTTAGAAGTATTTGAATGGCAAAAAATTGTTGACGATTTTCTCAACTAATCTAATCGGCATTATCGTTGCCTAAGTAATCTAATAATCAGATAAAAATATTGGCAGATTTCAAAAATGTATGGGGGCTTTCCATAAAGTTACGCCATAAAATTTGCTTGTCGGCGAACTAAAATCTAGTTTATTATCTTTATTTTGTTCGAAATATCAATTTTCTACAGGAGCCTGAACTTCATTGTTCACGCTCTATAATCAATCGAAGTAGATCGACCCGTTCTGGTTCTTCGAATAATTGCGTATATTATAACAAATCGTCATACAACAGAATATACTGTATTATGTATTAAAATTACATAATACATAGTATATATACCTTTTTATTTATTAAAATTCTTCGAGAATTCTCGAGAAACTCAAGAAATGAAAATTAGAATTCTCATTTATCGATAAATTAAAAAACATCGAGAAACAATTGTAGAATACTTGGTCGAAATAAAGTAGTAATTTATTTTCTACCTTATTAGAGAAGCAAACATGTATAAATTGCTATAAGCAAGGTCAGAGATAAAATAGGGATGCTCAAAGACACGGCACTACCTCCTCGTCGTTTTTTTTTATTATAAACGAAAATTAATACAGGAAAATACATTTACTAAAATTAAGTACTTGTTTATAACCATTTACAAAAGGAAACTAAAAAAGAAAATAGGACTAATACAGTAAAACTTCGATATAACGGACAAAATATTCGGTCATTAGTGAAAATTGTTAAAAACTTCCTATTAATGCTATACATGTTTAAATCAAATGTCACCGTTTGTAAACAATGTTCTGCCATAATTATAACGCCATACCTCTAACTTTATACCTACATAAAAATAAAATATATTTTCGAAAAAATGTTTGTTTATTTATTTTAATTTGATAGAAAATTTTATGTCAAATAAAGTTTTACATCTACTTTATAATTTTTCAAGATCACAAAATGCTTTCAATTCATTAATGGAAACTTCACTGTCTTTGTATTGTGCCATTTATTTTCTTACTAAAAAAACACATTCGGAAAACCTACTTTTATATAACTTTGATATAAATAAATTCACCTGCATTAGTCCGTTATATCGAGGTTTTACTGTAGTAATAAAAACCTAAGATAAATTAAGAAAAAATACAAAAACCTTTTATATAACAAAAACATAAATTAATATGTTTAAGACTATTTACAAAATAGGGTTCAGGAGCTACTAAAAAAATATTAATTAGGCATTTTATGTTTATACTTAAATTTAAATATGATCTTGTGGTAGTCAATGATTCTGGCGATAAGCGTAATATGTATATAATATTTTCGGTAAGATTATGGCAATGTTATTTAATTTTTAGTATTAGAAATTTACTATGAAATTTTTAAACATTAGTATAAAAAGGTGTGTTTTATAATATTTTAAATGACATTGAATTTATTTTTTGAACGTTGAGGATATTGCGTTTTTTTCGTGGTCCTTGTCAAAATAATGTAACAGATATTTTGGGGTAGAAAAAAGCGTAAATGGTATTCAATTTATTGGATCGCTCGGTTGTAACAGATCTCTACAGGGACGATCAATCAGAGTGCTAGTTTTAAAAAAGCCATAGAGGAATCAATCAATACGTATCTTGAGAAACCTCGAGAAAAAACTTTTATTTCGAAAACACTGAAGGCCGTTTTTTCCATATACGAGTCTACAAGCAAAATGGATTTTGTATTTGATGCTTTGAAAAGTATTTGACCCACTTGTTTACCCAGTGAAAAGGTATTTACAATTTCAGAAAAATTGATAACGAAACTTAGGACATCCCTCATTAATCGATTAATGGACATTTTGTGTTTTTAAAGTCATATTTCCTGAAGAGGAACATCAAATTTTAAACATAGCAATTTTAGTTAATTTTGCTTAGTTTATTTTTTGATTTTCAATAAATTTCATGTAAAGTTAAATCAATTACACTAATTTTTGTTTTATTATAAATTTAACAAAAAAATAATAACAAAATTAAAAAAATTTTTCTACTGCTAGACATTTTGCCTAAAAAAATCGCACAACTGATTGTTAATGAGAGTGCTTCTCATTGAGAGGCACCACCATCTTATAACAGCTGTTTTTTCATTTTCTGTACATGTACATGACATCTATCGATAATTCGATAACGTATGTACGTTGTTTCTTTCAAGGTCTCGTATATTTAGAACGTTGAATATACAATTTTAAATAAATAGGAACTTTTGTACGAAGTGGATTATAAAAAAACTCGAAAAGCCAAATAAACACAGCATGAATTATTCCTTTAGCGAATACCGAAAGTAAAGATCAAAGAGGCAAGAAACCTTAGTTTGAAAAATACTTTAATAAAACCAATAATAATGTTTGCTCACATATACAGTAACATGTGTAACACATGACAATTTTCAGAATAAAAGCGATTCATGGTGCCATCGATATGACCCCCTTAAAAGTAAGGGGTTGAACCGAAAACCGAAAACTAAATTCAAAGCGAACACCTGAGGGTCTCGACGATGGCGTAAAGCCATCGGGGCAATATAATAATGTCAACTGACGAGTTCAAAGCTTTCAGAAAGCGATCGATTCGGTCCATATGTGTGTAGGTGTTATTTTTATCACCGAAGCACATATGAATATTCATAGTCAAGAATGGGCGATTAAAACGGTGGAATTAACCGAAAACCAAACGCAGGGGTGCGCAATCCCCGGGGGTGGCGGCTTGATAACCAGTACAATTTCAGTAGCGTAATTGGGCGCTATACATTATTCAATAAGCGCTCCTTTGTGCCGTAGAACCGACGGCGCTTTTTCACAAAACAAACTTTAATTTAGTAATGAATCATATTTATACCGTCAGTCTTTGTTCCACACAATAACAACAAACTACAGAGTAAAGGCCTACGTGCTGTCTATATGAGGCGTATTAGCTAATAGTTTTAGTTTGGGCGTTTTTGAAATTAATACAGAATAGACGACGTAGCCCATAAGTGAAACCAAAGACGCAGAATAGAGTGTATTATTATCCAATCATAAATAAATTACAATTGATATATTTTACTGTATAATATTTTAGAATTTTATTGATCATCAAAGGTTTTTCAAGGCTTTTAAAACATGTCGCCGAAAGAATATACTTAAGAAGTCGTCGAATTATGTGCATATTTATTATATAAAAGCGTTTACCACGCACGTAACGAGCAAATTTATGAGAAACAATTGACTGTTAACACCAAAGGAATTCGGCCCGAGACTATGGACCGTTTACATGGAACAGGTGTAAATTTCGGGATGAATTGTAATACCGTTACAATTTATGATAGCTACAATTGTTTTAACAAAAAATTGTTTGTATTAAAAAAATCAAGATAACTATTTATGCCTAAATTTAAATGCAATATTTATTATTAAAACACTTTCGCCTAAACCATAAGAAAATTTCACCACCTTTCCATTGCTAAAAAGTAACCAGTTGTCCAACAATTATTTTTACAGCGACTAAATTATTTTTGTGCACAACGAATCCGCATTTGTCTGAATACTTTATTTAATACACTAAGTATATGTATTATAGGTCATCGACATATAATACATATACTTAGTTCTTTATTGCCGCACGTATGATTTAATAAATAAAATATTAAGGACAGAACCCAAATCGAATCCCTGCGGTACTCCAAAACAATCGGCCACATAAGTAACTCGAGCCGAAGAGGAAATTCATGATAAGTATTGCATCAACATATATTGTGGAATCAAGGGACTTTGTCGCCGCCTTAGAGAGGCATTACCGTAGAACGAGGCGGACGAATAACTCGTTGCTGGTTCACTAAAGCCTATCAACAGTATCTATCTAAGATATGTTTGTGAATAGTCACTTTTAAAAAATTGTGCTAGGTGCTGAATAATGTAAAGTTTTCGATACATGATTTATCGCCTTTTGAATTAAGGTGATATCGTACATTATAAAGAAATAAATTGAAAATATGTAGACTAGAAGCAAGAAGACGGCTCTTTAATATAAAGTCAATGTAAAGAATGATTGATCAACTTATCCCCGCGTATTAAACTATATAAAAAATATATAAAAGCCTCACTTCACTGTTTAAAGTCATTTAATTTCAGAACAGTGGGTTTTTGCAGTAAGAATAATTGCAAGCCCGTCACCGGGACTCCACCCTTCGACAGTCGGGCTTTCAACAACAGCTGCGTCCTACCAACACTGCTACTAAACAGCCCTCTAGGAGTTTTTGCCTCAAGTCAGAAGCAAAAAAGCTGCGAAGAAGATCGCCATAAAAACGGGTTACAGCAAAATAATTCATAAAGTAATCACTAAATAGTAAAAAGTAAACATTGTGTAATTATTTTATAAAGTAATAAAATTATTGCTTAGCACTATAAGTCGATGACTTACACCTGTAAGACCTGGGTTCAAATAACATTTAATTTTTATTTAAATTTTAATCGTACCTCATAGATCTTAATTATCATTAATATATAATTATAATTTAGATTGATCATCAAAGATAACGATTTCTTAGATTTTCCTAATCTCACAAATGAATATCGGTATTGATAATTTAAAAATGTTAGGTAAAACACATTGATTATAAGCTTTAATAATAGTTTATAAATGTCACTGATTTCCTTTTGCAATGTATTAGATTTACGGTTACAATAATACCGGGATTTTAAAAACCGGTATTACTAAAAGAAAAAAACAGTCAATAGCGGAGCTACTAGTATTGCCATTTTTTTATTAATGGGTAATAAAAAAGAGCAAAAAATAATGTATATTCAATCAAAGTCGAACTGAATGCTTTATTGCTAAGTTTATGCTGTAAAATATTGTTGATACATGCTAGCGGATTTTGCGAAAAAGTCGGAAGATTTTATTTGCAGATATTGAATAAATATGTAGTAACTATTGTCGCCTTAATATTTTTTTTTAAATATTGGAAATATAATATAGCAGGGCAAATTTCGATTTAAGTTGCCGACATGTATGACAAATTATGGTAATGCATATTTCGTATTTCAAAGAATAAGAAGCTTTAAAACGACCTTCCTTACATTCGGGTACTTCTAAAAATACTTTGATCACTTACAATGAGAATTATTTCCGCCTCTGCTTTCAAGCAATATGTGAATCGTCGTTTTTGTAGTTCTAAGCCACGTAAATATATTTTTCAGTAAATAAAATGTATGGATTTGAGATAAAAAAATATATTGCGTGGGAAAGAATAATTATATTGTATAAATTTCATCGGAACTTAAGATATTGGATAATTGGATTATGGTGTGACATCTTGTGGGGGATTTTTAAATTGAATTATTTATATAAAATCGCATTATACGCGAATCGTGTACTATAACGACCAAATGCGATTTTAGTTGAGCAACCTCAATACTTATCTAAGATTAAGGAAATCTAGGAAACCCGATCGGAATAATTATAATTATTATTAATATAAAATCAGATTTTCTACACGCGTTAGTTGTTAAAAATCTGGGGTATAGTAAGTTCGAGCCCATGACCTTTCGATTGCTATAATATAATGACTTTATACATATATAAAGAAGTTTACCTATTAAAAATTGATGTAGTGTACATACGATTACGAAGCAAATATCGACGCATCGATTAGGTTTTCAGTCGGAATTCATTACTTATAAGTGGAAACATTTTTAATTAAAATTAAGTTATTGCATTCTATATATAAATATGAATATAAATATTCTTCATAAATATATTATCATAATATTTTGCATAATGTTTCCGCAACGTCAGAGCGATTTAATAAAATTCCTTACGAAACGCTAACCCCATTTTTGGGGCATGCGACTTTTTTCAATGGGCTTCGATCCAAATGTCCCTTTTCCGAAAACCGAACGATGGAGTTTTGATACTCGAACGTGCCGATTTCATTCTCGCATTTGGGCAGAAACAGCGCCAAATGCAACATTGTGATTAGCGAATTTGTCATACGGTCTATTTTTGCGCTCAACACTTGTGCAGCAAAAAGTCGATCGTCGCAGTTTTATAGCCCGCTTTTGGCTAAGTCCATTCATCCCCGTGCCAAGTGTCCCTTGTGCCAAGAAGGCTTTTTGGGTCACTCCCCTTAAATTTGGATTTATGTTCATGTACGTACGATATCAACAAATTCGTTTGTGAAGCTTAAAAGCAAAAAATATAAATGAAATGTCAAGATATTTTTACTGACATTTAACATGCAAAAGCATATACACATACAGCTTACGTTGAAAGTCTGTAATCATTTTTGATTGGCACATTTTATTTTTTTAATTAAAGGGTCTGCGCTGTGGTGTGAACCGGTGCATTATCGTGATGAAGGGTGTCTCAAATGTATAATTCAGTGTAACTGACAATCACGTGTTTTTTTTAGAACCGCCTACAAATGCAATACTCATGTTTCGTTCATCACGTGTAATGTGTATATGTATAAAATGTATTGTGTTTATAAAAACAAATATGGGCATATCGTGTTCATTTGTGTTCGTGCGTATTCGTCACTACTCATCGATTAGTATCATGCCTATTGCGCATTAATACGAGGCATCCAATACATCGACACTATTGACCGTCCCCATGGAATTACGTAAATAAATTACTAGTTCTACACAAAGGTGGTCGCTAAAGGTTTTTCGGCGATGACCTCGCCAGAACTAGGTTGCTGAAAATCGAAATCGCACGCGAACTACTACGCAGAACATCGAGTTCTCCATCCTCATATAGTACACATTTTTACTCGTACACTAGCCATGTGTTATATGCGGCACTGATAACGAAACGAGAGTTTGGGCGTTTTGACCGGGCGAGTAATGGCCTCGCAGAATGACAGATGTGGTTCATTAGTCGGTTAGACAGCGCGTGCTCCGAGTTCAAAACGTGTAAAAGTACGTAACTCGGCCCGTGTATAAACGCGCTATGTACATATGTTTTTCTGATGGTTAATTTAACGTAACAACAAATCTACGCCCGTCTAACTTCGATCCTAGCGGCATAAAGGAAAATTTTATTACGCCGAACGCTCGTGAGGATTCCTTTGAGGATTGCCTTTGGAGAAGTGGTTCGTTCGCAAAATCCACTTTTCAAAACTCGCGTCTCGGGGGTGGTTTTAAAGCAATAAAGTTGACAAAGACGCTCTGATGTGTGTTTGAATCGAGTTGCAGGATACAATACCGTTGCATCGCTTCCTAAACTCTCGCTTCCTTTTCTCTTACTCTCTATAAGTATATAAAAATGTTCCGTGCGGTGGCATCGTAAAATACACGCCCTAATATGGTTCGTAGTTATCGTCTTAAAAACGTAATATATGACCGTAAGCGTACGATAACGGACAATAATAAAGTCACATAAAGGGGATCACACATAAAAATGCGATATCGTAAAAAAATATCCGATTGACGCAAACGACGCCTATTTACATTAAATTTAATGTGACCGCTTTATGAGGGAGCTTTGAAAAGTTCTCGACTCTCATATCTTATGTATACTTTGACATTTCAATTCTTATTTGCATATACTCCAACCCTAGTATGTCATTTAAGACAAATTTACATAAGTCAATAAAAACTGCATAATAAAGTCTTTCTTTACTAGGCATTCGCAAATCGCCAATGACACATTTTTTTATTTTAATGTGGTTTATTGGAACATACTTAAAGCTGAAGGATGTTTAACCGCAATATAAATTTCCATATCATCATATTGAGATAACGTGAATGAAAGGAATAAATAAACGTGATTTTTTCTATTAAATCAATCTGAAAAATATACACAAAGTTCACATAAAAGTATTTTTCAATTAATTAGAAATGGAATTGTCGAAACTACACGTAATATTTGCAACTTAATTAACCAGCGTAACACAAAATATTGCATGGCATCCATTA
Organism: Plectrocnemia conspersa; assembly: GCF_051122295.1. Classification (NCBI taxonomy): domain Eukaryota; kingdom Metazoa; phylum Arthropoda; class Insecta; order Trichoptera; family Polycentropodidae; genus Plectrocnemia; species Plectrocnemia conspersa. The sequence goes on from NW_028277174.1 coordinate 21,339,435, forward strand.
AACTACTATTTCAATTCCAAATTGGAATGAACGAGAGTTCAGCTGAACTTGCATCAAGCGAACTGATTGAGTGATTGTGAATGCTCGACTTTTTAGATTCTCGAGATTAAGAAATCTCATTTGTAGCAATTTTGTGAATTAGAGAATTTTATTAAGTATTTTTAAAAAATATTAGGGATATCGTACACTATTTTTTGGAATATTTTAAACCAAATACTGAAATAATACGAGCGTTTTTTACCAGTTTAAATTCTCTCTTGTGTCTAAAATTTTATTATGTATTTACGATTATTAATTATGTATTCCCACGCAAAGCGTACGAAATTGCAGGTTTTAGTACAGATTTGTTTTTGATATTTAAATTACTTCTAGGGAAAAGAAAAGGGTATAGTTTTCTCGAGAAAAATGTCAAATCGATAATTCTCATTTCATTTCAGAAATCAGCAAATTTCTCTAAATATTTTATAAAATATTTTTATTATAAAAAAATAATTTGTACGAATATTTTCAAAAGGTTTACAACCACTGCTAATATTAATGCCTAATATACATGCTTCTCGAAGGGTTTTAATAGGGGTCTGGGAATGACTTGTCAAAAATTGTTTACAAATTTTTAACACTCGAACTTGCCTTATTTTTGCTTAAGTAATAAAAGAATCTATTCTTATAAGAAATCATTCCGATGGTGTTCGTGTCAGATGTTTGAAAATATGCATACCTTCTCGGAAGATCGAAAGTATTTAAATGACCGGCCGACGGATTTATCTTTGCTTGGCTGATCTAAGAATCCGCTCCGATAAGAAGAAATTACGCACAGAAATCGGCAGAATGCAAAACGATTTAGGGCTATTTTTATTTTTCGATAATCCAAAAAGTTTTTTTTATAATGTATTTGTAAAGTAGCAACAGCTGTGATTGACAATTGCCTCACGATTCGGGTAAAAATACGAGAGCCAGAAATTACTTTGTAATTAGACATTCAACAAAGAATTATCTGCATATCTTAACGATCATCCAGAACTCCCTTGCCTCATTAATAATATTGTATACGTATGTAAGTATGCACATTTGCGAGTTTCTTTAACATATTACCCAATTTATCATAACTATAATTTATAGTTATGTTTAAATTATATACAATGATAATATTATATGCTTAAATCAAAAATATCGAAATACATACATTTTTCAATTCATTAAAATTTGAGAGAGAAATCAGAATGCCTAATTACAATCCAATCTATTTAATATAAATGTGCTATCGCACTTTGCCAATTATTGGATTCAATGCTACCATTCAATGCTTAATAGTATTTTTCTTGGTCCCAGTTTATCCTGCAGCTACCTTTTAGCCCCAACTCAATCGGGCTATTCTGTATAAGGTATAGAAAGATTATACCTAGATATTTTCTAAAAAAAATCGGTCCTTGAACTATTCAAACCGCTCTAGTACACGCGACCGACACAAAGGCGGCCCGAGCGCAATCTTGGTGTAATGTTAGCGAGAACAATGAATTATCCGCAACGGGTTAGTTCATCATCGGGGTAGGTAGTAGAAGGCCAGTTTCATCGATCATACGAAACGGCAGGCAGTGCCTGTGCGATGACTGTATAAGCGATAATCGCATAATAAGCACAAACAACCAGTGGACCGTAGTGCAAATAGCAGTGCTTTGTCTACCGATTTATAACACAAGTGCCCACGGAAATGTTAAAATATTCGGACAAAAAGCTTTCGAATTACTTTTGAAATAAAAATTTAGCTCCGTAGAGCAGACTGAGTGAAAATCGTGCATCTGGTTTAGATAGCTATTATCAAGACGCATAAAGTAAAAGCACAGTATACGACCACTTAGTAGTGGTATTTATTTATTATGTACGGACGGCCACGAGCCTCTCTAGGGTCTGGAACTCCTTCTCAGAATCGCAAGTATCCATTTAATTAGATTTGATACGATTGAAACTTTCATTAGTTCCGAAAACGATGGCGAACATTATTGCTAGAGTAAACATAATACTCATAAAAATAACAATAAACGATAGATTGAATTGGACTGACGTACCTTTGTGATTGAAATACGAGAAGGGTTTATATAGGTCACTCCTTAATTAATCCTTAATTACAGATACACAGTTGGTTGATGTGTATGGTTAGTATGTAGTAACTTGATAATTGAGACTTTGGTTATTCGTTAGATTAACTAATATAATAATAACCTGATGCACGTCGTATATTAAATGAATGTAAGTCTCTAAACGTTGCATCTATTTTAAATAACAGTCAATGTACTAGGTAATGGATTACAACCAAGGCTTTCAACACAGAGTATATTTTCAAAACTAGATTTTCGATAAAACAACTACTTGGTTTTTGTATATATTTTACCTGACAGATAATATAATACGCGATCAAGTTATACCTTTTATTAGGAATAGTTATTAGGCATTCATTTATTTACGTAAGATTTCCAAATACATAATATGTACCTATTATTATGCCTATATCTCATATAATCCATTCAACCTTTAGATAGCAACTTGACATAGCAGTTTATTTACTTTCTGAATACAACACATACTTATATCTCTTATCAATGATTTTCACACAGCTTATTTATAAGATGCGCCAGAAAACGGTATTATGCAATTAGAAATAGATATAGATTGTGCATCTTCCGTTCATGAATTATTACACAACGGAATTTAAGATAATAAAAAAACTCATAAGATAATAATTTCACTTTTATGCTTGCACTACACTCTCTGGAAGTTGTCCTAACCGAAGTTCAACTGAAGTCAGCCGAGGTCGATTTCAGTTGAACTTACCGACTTCCGAGTAGCGGCCACATTGCCACAAATTTCATATGCCGTCCGGACGGCGGGGTTGAAGGACGTCCGCACGGCAGCTGCTGTCATGTACAGCTGGCATATTTGCGCGCGATCGAAAAATGTGCCAAATAATCGCAATTCTTAAATTGTCATATTATTAAAATTACGCTACTGATAATTATAAAAGTTTGTGTGGGCACTCGCCAATACAATATCAGTGAAAACTTTTCGGTCGTAAATATTCAATTTACGCAAAATTTTTGTCGGCTTTTGCAAAATGCCATAGTGCATAAAAATTATACTACCTAGAATTTGTCGCCATCGATTCTAAATAAGAATTCGTTATGGTGTGACATTTATATAAACCGATCTAGGAAAATACATAAGGATATTCGAAACGATTTTTTTTAACAAAACCAAATACCACTAATTATTTTTTAATTATTTAATTTTATATAAAAAAAATATAATAACGATATCTGTTAGAAGAATATACTATCAAAAATATAATTAATCCTTTTTGGTGCACTAAAATATTCAAAGATGTCAGTAAGAGTCTGTTGAAGTCCCCGATAAGCATGTGGTTTTATAACTAGACCACATGACCACGATGTAGCGCTTGACGTGTGTGTTAACCATAGGACGCCAACGCGCATACTGAAATTGAACCAAGTTACTCGTTCTATCTCAGTTTGCGAAAAACCATATCATTATCTCTCTCACTCTCGTCACTTAACACGCGAGAGAGCGAAAGGGGAAGCATCTCACCGCTCGCGCTCGAAAGAGCAGCTCCGACTTCGGTCCGTTTGCCGACAATGTTCGGAAGCGCTCGAAGCTAGCCAAGTCGACTGAATTACCCCCACTTTACCTCCCGTTCTCGGTAGCCTCGGATAACTTCCGAGAGATTTTAGAGCGGGCCGAAGTAACCCACTATATTCTCCGTCCTTGGCCAACCTTGGCCAACTTCCAGAGAGTGTAGTGCACGCATTATAGTGTTATGTTCATTCTACTCGAGTACAATATTTATATGTTTTAAAGATTATATTTAGCTCTTTTCTAATACAAACAATTTGCAGTGAAAATCCACACGGATTATCATCCATGACAAAACGTCGAATTAGCGCTTAAATCTCGGCGCGAACGTCACATTTAGTAAATTAATTGGATTAAACATGCGCTACAGGATTTAATCATCAACCGGCGCGCATTTCATAAACGATAAATTTATTACTACACTGTGCTCGTGCTGCATTATTAACATGGACGATGCGGAAAGGATTAACGAACGGCGCTAACTGAAACACGCACGTTTGAACCCGATTGACAGTTGCATCGATAACGAGCTTAGAAACTATTATATATATATACATAGATACATAGCGAACGCACCCAACCAAACTGCGAGATTTCGATACAGAAAAATGTAATCTTAATCTGATACTAAAACTCCGGACGTTTACTGAGATAAGTAATAGGAGCTTTTTCGGCGGTCGGATTATCGCTTAATTTATTGTTTGTCTTGGCGGTTGAATCGCTTGTTAATTAACGCCTTTTGCTAAATCTTGAAATTTCACTCTTCGACTCGATCATTGCGCAGATACGCGCGCTACGTAACCAACGACGGATTAACTTGGATTTCGCCGATAGCGAATCGTGAACAAATTCTCGTGTTGCTGTCGGAATCGCTCGAGGCACATCCGAGAATAAATGCAAGCGAATTACTCGATTGAGATGGTTCACGTCTATTGTTTCAGTCGTGTGTTTAATTAAGAAGTTAAAACATTGGCCTGATAAGTTTACCCTAACTTGACTGGGGAGTTTTATAGTTATATACGTACAAACTAACTAGTACACGGTGGTCTGTAAAGTCAGTTTTAATATTTAAACATAATATAATATAATAATATTTACTCTGCTTTGTTAGCAACCATTTCTTCGACAGTTAGCGAACATTAAACTATTAATCTCCTCGTTTACATCATTATTCGTTACATGCGATCCAATATCTAAGATATGTATAAGTAAAACTCTCAAGGGAAATGAACATGATTCTATCCTCATTTTACCCCAACTATATCCTTTTAAGTATAGACATCTGTCAAATGTTATCTGTGAATAATCAAAAAACGATTTTGTTATTCCTAAAAATGTAATTAAAAACAAATCTGTTTACAACAATACCCTGAAACTAAATTACGCCATCAATGTGCCTCGAAATAACCACTGTCAGATCAAGAAGCAATATTAACGCACTTAGCTTTACCGTTATTTTAGTAAGGTATTAAACGTGACGTTAATTACATCCCAAACCGTTACTTAATCCTTCACGAACGATTTTGTTAAATTCATGCAGAACCTTTGAATTATTTAAGCACAGATTTCAAACGTATTAATACTAGATATATAATGATTATTGATTAATATTATTTTAATATAAAAATAATTATTATATTCTTTAATAAATTAACTAATAGGAAATCAAAGAACAAAATAAAATAATGAAACACACAAACGCCTTCTACAATATTAAAAAAGTATAGTTAGCGCGTTCTTTCTTTATAATTAAATATTGATCTAAGGTTCGCAATGGCAGCAAACCTTTTAGAATGAACTACAAAATATGCTTGGAATCCAGGTGTTTAACGCTTGTTTTCCAATTTACGTTACTGCCTTATTCATTTTGGAGAGATGGTGGCAGAGTTTTTGTGAAAATAATTGCTTCTGTTTTAATTCGGTTAATTTTAATTTTCCACCCCTCACCTTTTCTCCTGTTAAATGTCGGGTCTTAGTCCGTAATATCGTATTGTTAGAGACTTAAGCTTAAGTCTCTAACAATATGATCTATACTAGCTATTTATTTATTGAAGTTATATTGTAAATAATTTTATTAAAAAAACAGACGTCTTCAATTTCAAGACTTTGATTAGTAAGTTTCAAGTATATATGTATGTACATTAGGGGTGGATAAACTTAAAGGCCCCGCGGGTGTTTCACTAATGGCATTATGGCAAATTATTAATCCCCACAATAGTTGTATTGTATGTAAATAATATAATTGAGAAAACAACATAAATACAGGATTAAATTAGCCGCGCAGCGAAACAAAGTGTAATATTTTGATAGTAAACAGCTACTTGATTTTTGGAAAACAATGTGTTTTTGTAGGATTCAAATAGTTTGATGACACGTTATTATAAAAAGATATAAGAAAACAACGTTTCAACACTTTGTATGCGGGAAACGAGCATCTTTGTGTGATCGATGCTCGTCGTTTAAAAGTAGGAGACGAGAATGAATCTTCTTTTTACTGCAATGTTGTGATTTCATTGGGATCTACGCCCGTAAATATTTACTATCCATTTTACGAACAATTTTGTCTTATGATTGAAAAAATCTAGTTATAATGGCACATTTTTATTATAGAAGGTTTTGAATTTATTCCTAATTTGTTTATTTCCAGAACCAATGAAGTAGCCACAATTAAAATAACTTTGCAACAGAGAAAAATTAATTCGAAAATTCTAAAAAATAAGAAATCGTTTAAATTCCCGAAAAATAAGAAATCGTTATTCTGCATTTTTATTAGGAAATTCTTTAGTAAAAACACGCAGACTTGAAAGTCACTATCGTCAATTGAGTCGAACACAAAACATAATCAGAATTTCTTGTTCTTTTTCGATACACCGCTCTCACTACCTGTTCTGTATGTAGCTGTGAATTTAACGGATTTTAATCAATACTTATTTTTTTATATATGTAAAAACATATGTGAAATTATCTATGAACTAATATGTAAAAACTTATATGAAATTATCTATGAACTAATGTAGTTAATTATTAAAAAAAAATTATATCTAATATTTACGATTTAAATTTTAATTATTCACTATATTTGTCCGTGAGCTTAGGAAAATTTAAGAAAACTTATTTAAAAATATTCGTGCACGTTTATTTTTAAACAATAAAATTACGTCATTTGCCTGCGTTTTGGTCCATAGTTTATCTGCACTTCGATAATACAGTATGCTTTCAAAATATATTAGCTATTTTTACCGATATTACTACGGATTTCTGATATAGAGCATTGGTCAAAGTATATTCAAACCAAATTTTGGCCCCTAAATTTGTCTAGAAAAATGCAAGTCATGAAATACTATAAATCATAATGAAATCAAAATATAAAAAAGAACGTGGATTTTTTGACCCCCCCCCCCCTACCTCGCTTACTGGAAAAAGTTTTTAAGAAGAAACATGTTAAATACATCATTAATTATTAAAACAGCCTACAAAAGCATTTGCGGAAGCTCTTAATTTAAAAACGCACTTGACCATTTGAACAGTAAAGACGTACATGTACGGTGGTCGATCTTTCACTGTTTTGAGGTAGTTATATACTAACATATATAACTGAAGAAGTATTAAATAATAGCAATTATTATTTTATATTATTATTTTTGATTTGAATTAATGTAAATGTTTTCTGTAGAAAATAATACCAATATATTAAAAAGTACGAAATAAATTACCATGACAAAATATGTTATATTAATTTTATAAAAAATATTGAAAGCCAAATAATATAAAATAAATCAACGAAATTCAATAATAGAAAAGTGTTGAAATATATTATTAAAAATGCAATAATAAATAAATAGCAACAGATTTTTTTATGGTAAAATAGGTAAAATTAACTCATTTTGGTTGTATTTCATTGAAATAACAGGTATAAAAATACTGTTTGATTCAAAATTTTGTCAAATATGCATGATAATGCCGTTTAACTTATTAAGTGCGCATTTCTCAGCAAATTTTATCTTAGAAAAGCGTATATAAAAACTGGAAAGCACGGTCGCATTCTATCAGACTGCATGAAAGAAAATACCTCTGGGTTATAAAGTGTGCATTTCTTAGCCGCCGAGAGTAAACATTATTTTATAAATGGATTTCGTTGCAGTTTCAAAGTACTCTTCCATTAAATGCAATTGACTAGGAATGACTAACCACATGAGCTTGTCATTTCCTTTAGAGATGTTAGTAATAATAGTACATGATCCGCAGCAGAGAGGACATTCGGAATTCAATTTTCAGAAACAATTGTGAGTCGATCCAGTATTGTATTAACCGTTTGATTACCAAGATTTGTGGAGCTACACTATTAATATACAATAAAAAAGTATGTTACTCTAACCTGAAGCTAATTCACCTTTAAGGCTATTAAAAATGTATATGATTTGCTCTTTAATTATGACGTCGGATTTAGAAATTCTCGCCATAGTAGCAAAAGCCAGTCTATTGGATTTCGCCAAGTAATTAAAATAATAATGAATAGAAATAAGAAGTAGTAGATAAAACTCGTGGCGCTAATTTATAGAATATCGTTTTTATTTCAATTTTTTTAAATTAGAATATCACTGTATTAAGTGACAGGTGAGCAATTCGGTTGTTCCCGCATTCTTGGCCAATTTTGCTATACATGTTGTTACCGTCTTAGGTTAACGCCTGTAATATTATAGCGGTAGATTTACAAAAAATAAATAAATATTGTATATGCGAACGTCAAAATTGCTTTTTTCACGCTTTTATTAAATTCTCGGTCTCGGTATCGGTCGCGAAAGAGAAAGCCGCGCGTTTATTTATTATATTGTATAGATGCGATACGTAACGGAGAAAAACAAAGCACGCCAAAAGTCTAAATAATAATTTGGAAACTCCTCAATTGGGCCAGGGGACCGACGACGCAAATTGCGGTAATATTTCATCCGGCGGCGCTAAACAAACTTGAAGCGATAGGAGAAATACGTCTCGTTTCGCAAATGAAAAAAGCCTCCGGGAAAGTAATTTGGGAAAATGTCCAGTTAAAGCTGCGCCCATAATTCAGAACGGGGGCGGAACGAATTCAAACGTCACTCGAGCGAGATGTGATATAAGTGCGTGAGGTGAGCCGAGAGTGCGCGAAAGGGGTCAAAAGTGAATTTCGGGATAACTATTGTTACTTTCGCCCACGTGTCCGCCGCCTCGGGGGGTAGGTAAGTGTGCGTGCGCGAAATAATCGACGGGGACGAGAGTGGGCCGAGGGCAAAAAGCTTTATTTATAGGGGAGGAAATCGACTGTTCGGCCGCAGAGCAGTTTTCGAATGAAAATTTTATGACGGGCCCTGGAAACGCTGATCGTATCGTTTCAAGTGCGTATATACTTATTTATTGGAGAAATATTTCCCCCGTTTATATCGTTATTTATTATACGTTATAAAAAGCACAAAGGCAAAGAACAACTTTATTGATATTTGATCAACGTCTATGTTTACTTATAGAAATTATAACTACCTCAAAAAATAATACAACTGTATCGGATTTTTTAATATCGGCACATAAACATTAATAATACCAATATAACTCACCGAAACAGCGCGTTGCACCGGTTTAAGAGAAACATTCAAAAGACGTATTTACCTGTAAACAAAAATAAAAAGAATTAATACACTATATTTAACATAGAACTTAATATGTATTATACACCAATAAAAATATTTAATTACAGATTTATTAACGTTTTATATTAATATATATATATATATAAATACTCTTCACTTTTATAATTTATTTTATTTTATAATACTTGAATTATGGCATGAAAAAAAACTCAGTCAAAATACGGAAAATACGTAACAATATAAAGAATGAAAACCATAAAAAGCTTGTCACACAGTATAGTTGAGTACACAGCTTATTGCAAAATATTCTAAGAAAGCCGTCGGGTCTGAAAGCGTAATATGATAATAAACATTCAGCCCGAATATAATTACGTTGTCATCCGGCTTTATTGTATTAAACGTTTGATAATCGCAAAAGTATTCTAATTAATTTTACTTAAGCAAGCACGGGGGAAATTTGACATCGTTTTTCATTAAAACGCTTTTGAGAAGCGTTTCTTTTTCCTTCATATTATTATTTGTGTTTTTGATTAAAAAATATATGTATATCTGAATAATAATTAAATTTATACGGCAATATTAAAAACAATTACAAAGCACTTTATAAAACATGGTCCAATTAGTGTGAATGGCAAGCTCTTTGTGTAGTCGTTGCGAGATGAAATTTAAAATGTACAATATAAATTATACGTATAATATAAAGTGCGAAATTATAAATAATTTGTACAATTAACTTCAAATAGTATAGCAATACAACATAAAACTATAAATGGTCTGTCTTTAAAAAGCTAGCGATTGCTGATTATTCAATATCATTATCTGACAGGTTTTATTAATGTATCATGATTTCAAACACATACATATGTACATAAACTCATAATCATTCATATATCATGTTTTGTAGAATAAAGTATAAAAAAATTATTGTGGTGCACATGTAAGAGATGTGCAACATGCCACAATAATTGCTCCAGTTCATTGTAGCCATTGCGAAAATTGTGTTTGTTAAGCTAGTTGAGAAGCTGGATGGCTTGCGTAAGTGGAGCGTTCTTAAGCGTTGACATCCTGACCGTAACGGTAAAAATAAAGGACGCAATCGCGACTCTTCAGTCTTTTTCGCGGGCGTGGTGCCCAAAAAAAATACCAATGTATTATTTATGGAATATACTTTCTAAATTTTGCATTGATAATTTAGTGTTGTTATTAAGAAATACCTTAATTATATTAAAAAATCACTTACTAAAAAATAAATACCTGAAAATTAGAAGATTGCTACTATAACACAAATAAAATTTAAAATATATACTAAAAATATTCCATATGAGAAATGAAATAATTTATTATTTATTACTTATGAAAGTCATTATCGTCATATACTGCAACAAAAACTAAACCGATGGTCTTTATATCGTACAAATCATTTTGTCATTATCGCTTATATGATGGTCGCCCATAAATGCCCACCCGTAATATATATAATTTCAACAAAGTACAGGATGTTTAACAATAATGATATTGGCGCTGAATTGGCCTTATGTAACATTCATCCACAGCTGACACTTGGTTACATCAGCACTAGGATTCGGAACACGATCACCACTCAAGACTTACAGATTTGACTCAGCTAGCTACGACGAACCAGAGACCAGAAACACGCTACTCAACTGTACAACTGCAAAAACGCTACAATCACCCTGATTGAATCAACTTGAACATTTAAAAACCTGCATTTTATTTGTATATCGTAATAATTTAAGCAATAAACAATTTTAAGTAAAAAATATCTGCACATTAAATAAAATTGTGCTGCCTAGTATTTTACGGTGATATGGCTGCTATTTCCAGCTGCGTCACTGCATTGGTCTAAATTCCCAAAATTAAAATCTTAATTAACAGCGCTATCTACCCGCACTGATCTGTCGAAATGGCACGCTAACAAGAAAAATGTAAATCATCCCCTTTTGGCCGACAGGGTCGCATCTGACGACTCGCAAACGAGAAATTTGGGCCGGTCGTAAATTTCGCTAAAATAAAATATATCGCATAACGCGTTTTATGGCGGTCCTCGCGCCGCGTTATCTACTTATTTATCTCATATTAAATTCCGATTTCCGGCTTCCGACCCCGTCTCCTGGCCAGGACCTTTATGATCCGGGTCGCCCATCATTATTTTTCCAGTCGAGCGGTTCGTCGCGCTCCACCGGTCGGAGTAGTTGAGAGAGAGCAACTAGAGTATTGATTACCGGTCTAGCTGGCTTAACCCGAGCGAGGACAAAAAGCCCTGACGGACTTATTTTTTAAATAAAATAAAATAAGAAAACCCTAACGGGGCCGCACATCTCCTCAATTTCGGCGTAATAACCGTGAAAATCTGGTTATGACGACTTTTATTATACCCGTTCCGCGCGTCTCTCGGCTATGTGGGCGTAATTTTTATTCGGTGCCTGTGTTTTTCACTCGCGGATGAAACATTTCAAAGGAAAAGCGTGATACATAGGTGTCGTTTTCGATAATTTAGTGCGCGCTGATGCTATTAACGAAAATAACGTTAAAAATAAAAGCCTGAATTTAAATGGCGTAAAATGGGTCAGTGGGACGATATTAACTTTGTTGTGAAAAGAAGTATAATTAAATGTGTCACGGTCAGACGTTGATAGTACTTGAATACGAAATACATAGGTCTAACTACGAGTATGCAATTAAAAATGCAAAAAGTTAAGTTAATTAAAAGTGGCGTTTTCAAGTTAACTTTAAGGGTCGTTTATCTTATGTAAATATAGAACGACAGACCCTAAGAATGAATTTAATATTTTTATACTCATATTTCTCAGACATACTTGCAAATACAATATATAAATTATACAAAGGCATTTTCTTAAAAAAAATTATACCGAATATAGCATGGGAGTGTGTGATGTGATGTGGTAAGGCGTAACTCTTAACTCATCCAAGTAACCATAACCTTTACAAAGGCTCTAACGTCACGCCAAAGTCTATAGGTAAAAGTAATGTGGAAAAGTGATTTACAGTGATCTAACCGTTAATATGAAACTTGATTAGTTTATTTTTATTATAAAATACAGTAAATGAAAATATTTACTGGTAATTTATCATTTATATTGCGTCTGAAACATCAAATCAACTTTTCAAATCTCTAGACAATATTCGCTAGTAAGACAGAGATAATAAATTTTGGTGGGAGCCATTCAGTTCGTTTGGCAAGGCAATATATATTTACACATTATTATTTATTTATGAAGATAAACATCATCGGTTTACTTATATATGATGAAATATTTAAGTGTTTAAGATAAACAATACTATATTTGAAAAGAAAATGGGATTTGGTTAAAGTGGCGATATTACGTCCAGCTGTGTTTAAGACACGGCGCAATAGAACTAAAGTTTTCGCTCAAATGCAATTTCAACACTTTAGAAAGTCATAAATATAAATAAATAAAATTGTTTAAGCCCTTTTCCATGAGCTTTAAAACATATACCTAGGTATAATACCGATGGCCTTGCAAGCCTCAGCAAGCTTTGCAGCCCTGGATACTCCAATAAGGAGAGGGTAGTCACAAGCAGTCACAGTCACAATCACTCAATATCTATATCATCTGCATAGGCGAAGATTTGTACAAATTTATTATAAATATATACTGCTTATTATGTGACTGGTTACATTGAAATGATAGGTGAAAATTTAGCTTTCAAACAACGAGCATGGTTTTTTCCACGCTCTGAACGCAATTTAATATTGCAATGGAATTCTAGAATAACATGTAAAAACTATGCCTTCAGAATTTTATAAAACAAGCAATGACTAGATAAACTGATTCTGATAAAGGTACAAGGATATTTTATAAATATTCACTTACAACAGAGTGGTATGCTTTAAATTTTTAACGGAAAATTGTTGGAAATAATCTTAATTGTGCCAATAATGGTATCATACCCTTAATTGAAATTATCACTTGATAAAATGCAGCAAATATGTTCTGCAGAAAAATATAATACTAGCTTAATATCTCTGTTTTCCGATTAAAAATCTATACTAGTAAATATGTGTTTATTTAATGTATCTGATATTTGCGTAAAACTGGAAAATATTAATATTTATCCAGATAAAAAATAAATGGCCACGTTGTGTATGCCTATGGTTCCTTTACGTTCCGTATTTATGGAACTGCCAACATATTTTATTCCCCTGACCCGTATTTATTTCCGTTCTATTATGTCCCATATTTTCATATTTTTACCAAAATCAGATTGAATGTAATTTTTTTACAAAGCTTTACTGTATCAACATCCGAGAAGTTTTCACCACCAAGCAGAATTTCCAAATGTTTGCAATTCTCTAAAATGTTTCAGGAAAAACATTTATTATTAAAATATACATCTGTTCCGCCCTTCTCCGGGTTTTTTCATTGGTTTTATGGCCTTTCCCTATTGATATTTTCTCGACATTTTATTTGTCGGATTGTTTTCGCAAAATTCAGAGAAATGCGCTTAAGAATTATTTCTTTTCGTTTCATGCGAAACGAATAATTTATACGTAACTTGAAATTTAATGTTTATAAAGCACTGGTAATTTTCTGCCCCACTGCCAATTGAACAAAATTCTACTTCAATAATTGTAGTATCTCTACAATGAAAACAATAACTAGATTTATCTAGTCTCTGTTCCACAACCTTGCTTGACATTTGAAGCAACATTAAGTATGCATTAACATAGTTGGTAAATGAAACGCTTTTGCCAGTATTGAAAAACTGCGAAGTACTTACTGGCTCGGCAGTTCGGAAAGAGTATAAATACATATACTATTTTCCAACTCAACAAATTATTAAGCGATTGCTCTGTAAGCCGTGCACCGCTCGCTTGAAAGAACTTCTTTAAAGCTTTATTGTTTTTTTCACAACCCAACTCCGTTTTAATAATAAATGTTTCAATCAAAAAGCGGGCCAATTTTAATCTTCGAGATGAGCGGCAGCTCGCGCAGAATGTAAATATAAAATACACACAAAAAAACAATTATAAATTCACCCCAAACGATTAAAGACTAAACAATAACAATTTTCAATACCTACAGCTGTGTTGCGATTTTTATTTTATTTTTAGTATCTGTTTGCCAACTCGGTCAAACGAAGAAACCTCCCGCGACTTAATTATAAGCGCTTAATTGGATTCGGGGAAACTGAAACTCGCGCATTGTGACAAAACAAAAGGTAGACTCCTCGCGCCAAATCCCATTATATCTCAGTTTCGACTTTTCGCACATTTTTTTTTCTTGTTGTTGGGAAAATCTCATTGCGGATTCATCAATATGTATAAATATGACTGAGGGGATTTTCATTACTCGGGAAGAAAGAAAAATCGAGATAAAGCAAGCGTTCGTTGTGAGGAATGAGCGTGATTCGACATAACACGGGGATCACCTGTCGCGAAGGAATCACTCTCTCAAGCTTATAAATTATTCATAGGCGTATACCAGCCGAAAAGGATTTTTTAGAAGCGACTGATTTTTAAAAATACATTTTTATAAACATAATCCTCGCAAGCGTGGGAGTGTTTATGTTATTTTATCAGCATTGAAAAATAGGATGAGCAGTTATCGTGTTTTTTTTATTAATATCGCACTCGTTGGAAAATCAATGGAGATTACATGCAAAAGTAAAAGAGGGATACTCCATAAATAAAAAATAGAAGCGATCGTTTGAATTTTGGCATTGTGTCTTACAAGCCAAATTAGATGCTTCGTAAATCTGTCGTAGACATATTTATTATGCAATAATTATTAAACACTTACAAATACTTAATCAAGAAAATGGATATAAAGATGACGAGTCAGTAATAAAGTTATCTGGATGAGTCGCAGTAAATCACTAATTAGAAAATCTTAAGAAAATAATTTAAAATCAACGATTATATAATGATTTTTATAATAATTTCTAGTTACATTTTTTACATACGTTAAGGTTGGCCATAGATTTATATTTTTATTAGTAATGTATATATAATACGTGTTTTAATATCCATACAGGCCTTCCAACAGGGGGGGGGATGGACAAATTTTCGGGAACCGACTCTGGAAAAAATTATAGCAAGATTTATAACAATATTTTATAAAAAAGTAAAAACCACCTCAAATAATGAATCTGAACTAAACTACAGTTGTTTCAGATGTATAAGTTCCTTTAGCTCTTTTTATACATACAAGAAATAAAAGAAGCGGAACATTGCCTTCTTTTTAGGTAGTACTTTCACAATAAAAAATATTATTCAAAGGGAAAGATTGTAGTTTTTAGACGCAGCTCCGTTTGTGTTAAAATTTGTTTGCAAATAATTGTTGACTTTATTGCTTTTTGCACGTTTAAAAAATATTAGAAATGAGAGGAAATATTCAACGAATGTAAATTAGTAACAGTATATTTAGGTAAAAGAAGCAAAGAAATACGAAAAATCAAAAACAGCATCAGCTTAATGTTTTTATAGATTGTATTATCGATAATGACAACTGGATTTAATGCAGAAAAATAAATAAATAATACATCCAGTTTCAAGTTGTTATTCCCAAAAGAAAATTTAGAAAAAAGTCTCGAATCAATCCCGAAAATATTTTTTTTAAATATGTAATTTTAGTAAAATTACATCGGAATATTTTTTCATCAGTAGATATATATTTTTTCCAGTGAAAATATAAATTATTTGGCAGATACTAGTATATGTAGTAATATATATATATATATATATATATATATATATATATATATATATATATATATATATATATATATATATATATATATATATATATACATACATATTTATCATTATTTATTTGCATCCGATGTATAAATGTTACAGTGAATGTGTATTTTTTGGTAAAGTTATATTTTCACTAGTAAAGTCCAATACATTTTTTCACCAGTAGATATATATTTCTAGTAGAGAAAATATAATTTAACTGATGAGGCGCTAATATGCTGATCTAAAATGTATATGAAACTCAATTTGACAGTTTCATTTAACCATAATTAGTTTTAGAACTTTCATTAAGTAAATTCCACAATGCAAATTAAGCCAACTCTTCTCTCAGGGCAAAATAAGCAGAAGAATAAGTACAGACAGATGTATGAGATATGTTGTATAATATATCGCATATCGAATGAAGCATATCTAAACCGAATTTTGGTCAATAGGAGAGCGTAAAAACAATGATCACTTCTCAGAAGGCAAAAATTCACGTCAAAAGCAATAAAATCATGTCGGCCCCGTCGTACTGCGGCGCCGACGGCATGATTTTAATGTTTTTAAATTAGACAAAATTCAGTTTAGATGTGCTTTATTCGATTGATAATCGAGCGTGGCGATGGCACGATTTTATTGCCTTTGACCTGGATTCGAAATTCACTATATGGCAACACTGAGCGGAAAAAAAATACTCGACTAATTATTATCAGGTAAATATTATGAGTAGATATTTTAAACTATTGTTAATGCCTAATTAAAATATTTCGCATAAAATATGTTTTCAGAAAATATGTCACAACAGTGGCTAATTTTTATATTTATTTGTAGCATAGAAAGGGTTAACTCGTACCTATTGTTATTTATTCAAGAAATTATATGACGATGTTAAAAAATATATAAAATGCCATGTTTGTCATGAGGCCCGGAATCATTGTTTTCCCAGGGCGCGGGTTCGCTCTCTGTGTCTATATACATAAAAAATGTATTTAATCATCATCAAATAATAATTATTTAAGGTCAAACTTTTTCTCTAATGAGGAAATTTTAAAAATAGCAATATCCGTCCGAAACGGCCGTGTTCTGCATTGTTTTTATTTAATTTATTTCTAAGCGCCCTTTTTGTACCTCCTGTGGTGGTAAATGCCGCATCGACCTCAACGTGAAAAATTAATTATCCGGAAACTAGGAGGAGGTCAGAGAGCGGGGCTTTTCCGAAAAGGCGAATCGCGCATCCAAAGTTGTAAAGTCTGATTTGCAAATCAAAACGCTTTTAGTCAGACCAAAGTTCACTACCATAAATGTGCTCGGCAACTGTGACCCTCAACCTTACCTGCACACGCAAATTATCCAGTTAATTTTACTTTAAAAAATGAACGAAATTCGTCTCAGAAATTTATGGAATAAATTTAAATTCGTAATGAGCGTGTCCGATTCCCTTTCGTTCCTTTTCGCCGCTCTTTGTGTCGATGTTGCGGAGAGATAAGATTATGAAGTTTTCCAGAAAACATATTGTTTATGCGATCGCATTAACATATTTGAACGGCAGCCACGAGTTGTGCCGGCGGGACAAAAACTTTAAAGAAAAGAAACTATTTCATTGTACTTAACCGCAATCAATCAATTAAATTCATCAGAACATTTAATAAATGAATACTTTATTTAGTAATAACATGCATGATTTAATTAATAACGAGTATTATGATATTTTTCAACACGAACCCATACAATTTGCGACCACCAGATGGTATTGTATTATATTACACATTTTTTACAAATGAAAAAAATAATATAAGAAATAAACTTACATGGTTGTACCATGTAAGTTTATTTCTTATATTATTTTTTTGTCTATATTAGGGTATATTAAATTACTAATTAAAATAGTAATTAAATATACCCGAATTATTATTTTTAGTCACGAAGTTGTACTAAGAAATTTCTTACTTAATCAATATTAGGTAGTTAGTAGAACAAGTTTAACACAAATGATTATGATTAATTGTTGGTATTACTATTTTTGATGCGTGAGTTAATTGTCAGTTTCAAGAGCCAAGTATTAAAAACTATATCTTTATTGCGAAAAAATCGGAACAAAGGATTTGCATTAAAATTTTCAAAGGTTATCGAGGGGTTTTAGAAAGCACGCTATGTTCAAACGAATAGTTTATGAATAGTACAAAGGTTTACAAAAAAACGTGAAGACGTCGAAGATAGCAAAATATATGGGCGGCCTAGGACTAGAGGCTCCAATCTAAATATTCGAATACCGATATTATTCGCACGTTTTTTTAACTATTTATTGCTCGTTCAACTATTCATAAAGAATTTATTTATATTTGTAGTAGAATATTTCAATATTTTTAATTTCTTAAATCGCAAAAAATCGACTAATACATTTGTGTAATATTTTGTAATAGTTTTTGTGTATTTTATAAACAAATGTATTTATTTTTCGTCGATTTTCCGCTGTAGTATTTATAGCCTAATTGCGTCCTTTTTTATTTTACGAATTTTTTTAGATATGTTAAAGACACAATGGCCAAATGAGCTGAAAAATATTTCATTCCACAAATGTTTTGCGAATTGAAAGATTTTTTTAAATTAATTTTGAAAACGCGTATAACTCAGAACATATTTTTAATTATTTAAGATGATATACAGGTGAAAGTTTTAAAATACCAAGCGGAATTTTATAAAGAAATCACGAGATAAAACCGATAAAATAGTTATTGATACAATGGAGTGAATTGAATAGTATGTGTAATTAAAACGTTTGAGTTCAACTAAATTTTCGTATGCTAAAACTGCGCTTTGAATCAAGTAAAAAATATTTTAATTATACACAGGTGTTTCTAACGAAAGAAACATACCTTTTATAGCAGCATCATAAAATAACATACATAGTAGACTTAACTTGAAATAAGAATTCAGCACATAACCACTTTTCCACATCGTCTATTACAAAAACAAAAAAACTTTTTAACCTACTTTTTTTATAAACTTCGAGAAACGCGACAAGAAAAATACTCATGGAGATGCATTTTATAAATATTTTAGAGCTTATCCTTTGTCATTATTGGATGGTTACACACAAATGATTCAAAATTTCATCAAGAAATGTTCTTCCCCAACCATCCGAGCTTCTTCAAAAGACGAGCATCTCTCATAAACACACTATTTCGAGCCAGCTGCCCACAAGGAACTCAATTTTATAACTATAAAGCTCTATGACGATACGACACCACAATATTTGCATCACATGCCACTTCAAACTTTACTGACTATCTACGTCTATCGATTAACTAAACTATAATCATCAACTGTGCCTACAACATCAAAAAGAACATCTAAAGTGTCAATCAACTCTCACCTTAACTTTGTGATACATAATCAGCAATCATTTCTACAGCGTGAAATAAGATTTTTTAAATAATAGTTTGTTCATCGAATCATTAGAAACATACTATACACACACTCCCACACAAAGTAGACACAATTTTCGTCAAACAACATGGTGGGCAATCAGGCAGACGTCGAATGGAGCACCCTCGACTAAGAGTTGGCCGTGATTTTTCCTCAAAGTACTATCGCGCGATACAATCAGAGCACTTCCAACCTCGAGTGTTTCCGGGAACAAAGCCTGTCGTAAAACGAACACCGTAGGTCTTGCTCTTTTATTTTTAATTAACCCCGCGACACCCTTGTTACATTACGACAACAAAGTCACGACGATCTTATTCCTTTTCTACACGCTGCCAACTTTACTAAGGATTCATCGGATGTAACCATTAGAAGAGGAAACCCATTTCGCATATTTCTCCGATATCGAAAGCATAATTCGGCGATACGTAATCCCGGCGGCGAGCTTCGGCAATAATTCGCCTCGGCTATAAATCGGTAATCTCGGCAATACATTATTGCCGTCGAAAATTCGAATCCATTTCGCGTACAAGGAAACGAACGAAATGTAAATTTGGGGTGAAAAGCCTCTTTCGCTGCTCTTGCCCTCACCCTCTGTATGAAGGATAAGGGACGGAGCATTTTACTGTTTTTTATTTGCCTACAATAATCGCGAGAAATTATAATGTTCGCGTTTTAATGTTCCCCTTGCATATTTGGCGTTTAATAAGAATGAAAGCGGCAGTCGGGCATAATAGCTCTCGTTTCCAATTTGTACATAATGCTTATTTGGTGTTTGTAAATATTTAAAAGAAAAAATAACTTTAAATATAAGAGGCGAGATGAAAATTATTGGTTTAATTATTAATTGAGTTAGTTATAAGAATTTAATCAGTATTTAAATACTGTTTTTCTTTAATATGTTTGTGGCATTTCCTTCCACTATTTTTTCAACCTAAATCAAGTATTTGATAAATTAAATTGACTTTTAAATAAACATTCAAAATCTTGTTGTTTATTGAACAAAAAAGATACAGAATGTCTTATTTTTTTAAAGTAGTCTATTGTGTTCAGTAAAAGTTTTCCAGCTTTTAGAAAGTGCATGGATACTTATAGAATAAAATTCTTTTGGCTGAGTGCGCAACCACTCGTGCACTGCCTGCTGTACCTCTTTCTTCCCGACACCTCTTTGAGCGGTCCAGAGATATGAAAATCACTGGGGGCGAGTACAGCAGATGTTCAAGACGCTCGAAGTGCAGATATTAGATCGTTGCAACCATTGAACAGGCAGTATGGAGCCGGGCATTGTCATGTTGCAACTTAACACCTGTACTTGGAATTTCACATACACCATAGGTAAACCGGAAGAAAATAGTCTTTATACAATAAAATTTACCATATTATTTTGCAAAATTTTGTTGTCAATAACCTTTTTCTATATATTATGTTATTTTATTAAAAAAAAAATTTTAATAAAAATTTAGATTTTTTCGAAAATATTAAATAAAATTCTTTAATGCTCGAGATTCACCAAATTGCTAGAAAAGCGATTTCTCAACCTAGAGAATTTAAAAAATCGAGAATTCACAATCACTACTGGTAATATGTAATCTTCAAAAATTACAGATCGTTATCCCAATATATATTATCTTTAACACTACTGCCAATTTACAGGACAAAACAAGATTTTGTATGACATTAATTTGCATTCATAGGTACAGTACTAAATATGTTTATTTATACTTTGAGTTAAAAATTAAAATATCAAAGAAGGGGTAAAACCAAAATATTTTTTAAGTCAATTTATTTGGAGAATATACAGTCATAATATTTTTTTCTCAAAGCGTTTGAGAAGCAATATTGTTTTATTTTTGACTTTTGACAAGCGATATTGTCTTCGAGGTTCACTCGATTCCTGTGCTTTGTTTTTATGTTTATTAGAGCAGAAAATCCTTATTCACATAGATGAGTTATTGCAAACATAGACAGTTGTTTTTTATCGTTTAATCGTGCAGTTCTTTACATCCAAAAATATGACAGATCTGCTTTGTTCAGAAATTCAGTGCGTGCTTTATTGTTGAAACGAAGTTCAAGAAGTGCCTTTGTCAATACTTAAGGCATATCAAAATAATAAAATATTACAATAACATAATACATGTGTCTTAATGGATATATAATAGTACAAATATTAATACATTTATAAAAAAACTTTACTTTGATTTATATCAATTTTGGAGTAATTTACACAGGTTTCCCGATCACTGTCCTTAGAGGAACGGTAAACTTAGTATGATAAAATATAATTAAAGAGAAAACGGTACACACTAAAAAAATATTAACCATAAAAAATGTCACTACGAGATTTTTCAGTTTTAAAGAGAAAGAAAAAATATTCAAAAAATGAGCATTTCGTGAAAAACCTAAATCATTAAAACTAGACCCATATAAAACATTTATCAATGGCTTAATTCATTTATTAAGACAATATACTAACGCGTCATAATCCATAGTGTTGTTTTTATAAAATATAGCAATATTTCCAAGCACATTAAATTATGTTATACGGTAATGTATATTACTCATGTAATACCATATATACATCCTTGTTTTACATCCTTCAGCTTGTAAACACCGATCCAGTCGAATGAGTTATTATTTCAGGCGTCATATATTTTTTTATTATCCACTGCCCTGACTTATAGCCGCCGATCGGAAATCAGTCATGCTTCAGTGTGTAGCCTGTGTGTAGCCAGTCGGGCAATCTGTCTTCACGCCTGGATGGAAGGTTTTAACGCTTAATCCTGCCATCAGTCGCCGGCAACCCTCATCCACTCTCGTCCGCGGCGTTTCCTCGTTAACCTGTCTAAAAATGCACGCCGCCGTGCAATTTTCCCGACAAACGAAAACTAATAGCCCCATTTTTCTACCAGCCCATACATAGTATTATAGTACACCGCGTTTGTACCCGGCTTAGCGCAGTTTATCTGATTCCAGACGGGCATACTTGCTCGCTTGGCTTTTATCCACCTACCCCCATTTTTTTCTATTCGAAAAAAGCTATTTGTGGGCCCCGGGGATAACGCAATTTCCAAATCGAATTCGGGACAAAAGTTCCATTTGTATAATTGTGCGTGCGCGGATATGCGCCCTCTCCATGGACCATATTTCACGCTCATATTATTGGAAAAGAAATCATCGGGAATTTATAGCGTAGTCCTGCAGCTCGGAAGAGCAATGCGGCTTTTAAAAATAGTCTCTCAGAAAGATTACATTCTAGGAGCATTAGCACTATATCAAAATAACTACAATATTAACTAGCATAATCGATAACAGATTCATATTTATTTAGCCAAAATCAAACCTAATATTGTGTTTCAAGTTTGAACTAAAATTTTATAGGAATATTCACGCTATAAATAAAATATATTTAATGTCTTTATATTATATGCCATCTAGCGACAATGCAATTACTATCATATATCATTTAACACTTTGTATGTTTTAATGTTGCATTACACTAATGGCACAGCGACCTAACCCAGCTTATATAAATCACCTCGATATTTATCCACGAGATTAGGAAAGGCTAGCAAAATTTAATCTTATGTGATCGATCAAAATTGTAATTATGAAAATAACTAAAAACATTGTAGGTTCAGGTGGAATTAAAACCTACGACTTTATAAATATGTTTTATATAATTGGGCTATCGTACTGCTTAAAACTAAACAGATTTATATTGTACGTTAAGTCTGCATTAGTTTATCCAAGTTTATTATACACTTACTCATATTTACAGATATATACTTTTCTTCAGAATACTAAAACTAGCTACTTAAATGATAATAATATAAACTTGTATCAGCTATCTAAAGGGTGTGACGTGAAAGCAAGATAATATTTAGACTAAACTTGCTGTTGCTGTAATGTGTAGGATTATAGTTGAAGGGTATCATTATTTGATTTCATACATGGACCACCCTTCAACGTCGCCTTTTAACTATAATGAGAATCGAATGAAGCATATCTAAACCGAATTTTGACCAATAGAAGAGCGCAAAAAATAATTATCCCTTCTTAGAAGGCAAAAATCCACGTCAAACGCAATAAAATCGCGATCGGTATCCCTCTTTCTGATGACGTCACGCGCCTTTCAGGCCTTTTATATTAACATGTGTTAGTTTGATCCAATTTTACTAGTATTTCAGATTTGATCGAAAGCAAAATTTAATTATGCATTTTTAAATTCGGTTAGTCTTTAAATGATGTATACTGAAGCGACATGGAGGGTATCGCGGTATCCATTTTACTTTGCGTAAACACTGTAATTTATTCCATAATACGCTTATTGTTTTTATAATTTGACTTGAAGCTCTAAAGCGTGTTGCCCTGTTTTGTTAATCATCTAAATTTCGAATATTCCGAGCACATCGGTATACGCTGCTGATCTCAAAGCTATGCGGGCAATTGGATTTGCCGACACAAAGGCGGCGAGAGATATTTATTTGAAGGACCCTCGACCGTACTCGCGTATATCCGGCGGACCTCGGCCATATTGCCGTATTAAGAGCGAGAGGATGCAACCCTTTTGAGGTCGTTCTTGATTGTGTTATTCGGCTCATTGTCTTCGTCGGGGCGAGAATGGGCGCATAATAAATAAGCACGCGTTGCTGATTAATGGTGTGTATGGCAACACAGTGAAGGGGGGCACGCGCGCGCGCCCCCCGTTGTTTCGTCCACCCACGTCAAACGGCTCATTATTCAGCCAAATGAAGTAGATTAATCGCGACAGTCGAGAGATATCCTTTTATAAATTATTTAACGTCCATTGTTGCTTCCGCGGAACGCTTATTTACGGGCGTGGCGCTACAGTAACGATCGAAGCCGAGTGACCGGTAAGGGTTGAGGATTTTAGTTAAATCTGTCTTGAAATGTTTCAAAATGAAAAATTAGGGCAATGATAAATAAAAAGCATGGCTTTGCAAGTATTTGTTTTCACGTCACATAATTACATACAAAAGGATTCATGGTTTATATTTTATCAAAAACCCTTTTAACATTTCTGCACGTGTGACGAAAATGTAAATGTTATTATTTTAAAGGGTGTAATGTAAAACCAAAAAGGTTGCAGGGTAAAATCAAAAAGTTAAAGGACGTTTTCCTTGTTATGGGTTGTTCATTAAATTTAATTAACGATTAATTCAAAGTCCAAAAATACTACAATGAGAGATGAATACTAAAATATTTATATCAAGACAAGTTTTCTTTAATGTATGACAAAATACCATTTAAATAAAAACATTTTAAAATATATATATCATTAAAGTATTAATTTTTCAAGAATTTCTAAACACGCATATTTTACTATAATATGCATACATACATATATCTAGTTATTTTTAAATGAACTTCAAAATCGAGAAATACACCTACTTTCGCCAGTCAATGCAAAAATCAATAAAACCAATTTTTCTGAAATGATAATTCGTGAAGAAGCTACTATTTACATGTTTAATTTTTTAAACACAGCAAGGATAATAGCCCTATTATGCTACTAAGAATTTCGTACTGTCGAATTCGAGAACCTCGGGGGTCGGTCGACGAGAAAATTAACTACACGCCGACCAACCAGTAGTAGATCTTTATCTTTCGCAAATCTTCGATTAGGATTTGTAATTCAAGATGTATTTCAAGAAATATGAACCTAATTTACAGCCCAAATTTAGTAAGTAGTAATATTTGTTTATTTCTGTCTCTGTTTATTTTTCATCATTAGCTAGTTTTTTTATTGCCATGTGATTTGTCTGTTTGCTACAAACAATTCGGCCAGAAGTCTTGATTCAAGGCATAAGTGCTTTTCTTTAAAAAAAATTATGGCGCATATCACAAGCAAGCATTTAAAACACCTGTATGTGCTGACTGAACAAAGTAAGTCAATACAAATCATTGTATTATATATTGTCAAGTATACAATTTGGAAACGAAATATAAACTAAAGGTAGTTTTACAGATAAATTAAGTAGCAAAAATCGGAATTTTCAGGATAAAAAAATATATAAATTTCAAAGTTCATTATCGGATTACAAAAAAACATAATTGCGCCTTTGGGGTTTTGTATTTTCATTTTCACACATTCAAATGAAAACTACACACACACAAACGCAAAATCGTAATGAAATATAGCGTGAGTTGTAGTAATTTGATTTCGTGTAGAATATTAAATTATAAAACACAGCTGAAAAAATCTAGAACGGTGACTGAATCACCACATCGCGTTAATAAAAGTGTTATTAAATAATGCACGCCAAAGCGACGAGATAACATGGCAAACACGGTAAAAACTGAAAAACGGACCATAAAGCGGTCTGGTCTGCCTTTATTTCTGTTCTCTCTAGTCAGGAGGAGAGTTAAATAAAATAAAAAAAATACACACACATACACAGAAAAGTTGGACCCAACGAAAAAAGCTCGCTGCATTTTCGAAGGGAAGAAAAAATACAAAAGCGGCCGGGTATAAACAGGAGTTATAAATAATAACAGGGGTGAAATTCTGGCGGGGCCGCCGGAAAATCGCGAGAATTTAACCCCTCGATAGGCGTTTGTACGCTGTGTCGTATGCATAGATACCTATGTATCTATACTTTACGTCCGCATATTGTATCGTTTATAACTTTTTTCTCGTGGATGAAAAAAAATCCGCGTCAAATCGCTAAAAGGTCCGACGATAAAGCGGCAGCGTGAATAAATTATTATAAAAAGAGCTGTGCGAATTAATAAAAATTAAACCAGCTCTCGTAATGCGAAACGTTCGCAGCCGCCGAACGAGATAAAATATACAGATCGCGAACAAATTGGCGAGCGCGTTTCCAAATTGGAAGCGTTCAACGAGCGGGAGTTAATTTTTCAACGGCGAAATCTCGATTTACAAAAACGACCAGTGTTAGCGGCGATCAAAACGGATGTAATTTATTTTGTAGTTTAAAAGCGAAAAAAAAAACAGGAATATAAACGAGGTAGATGGGGGAGAAAACAACGCTAAACTAAAATGCAGGCGTTAATTTCAAATGGTATATATGTTATTGTTTATATGATTATATACTTGAAAAATCATAAATAATACTAAATCGCCATTAAACAAAATAAGTGTGGGTAAAAAAAGTTTCATGGGGTCGTATTAAAAGTACTGTGAGTAGGTCGACCATGCGATATAGGCACCATTATTTATAAACACGTATAAACTAGTGACTTTGTAGAATTAAAGCCTTATCTAGACTGCTTTGCCTTTTTTTAGACTGAATACAAAATAGAAATGCACACTCATACAGTTCAATATAGGATTGGTATATGTGGATTACTCTTTATGCTGAGTATATACATTGAAAGTAAAAGATGCAATATAAAATATGTCTGTCTTTGAGTCTACGAACAGAACGTATATATAATATTTTAAATATTATTATTATGTTACTTCTCTCATTGAAGAGAAGTCGATTGAAGATATTTTTACACGTGCTACTTTAACCGAAGTTGAAGTCGATTTTACCGGGACTCGAAGGACCAATAAAAACACTTATTATATTTTACTTCTACGTAACATTGTATATAAGTTCACCCCCACGTCCGCGCATATGGATGCCAGTAGTAATTTGCATTAAAATTAAGGAGATATTTTAATCGCGCATTACAAAATAGTTTAATGTCTGCACTACACTCTCTGGAAGTTGTCCGAACAGAAGTTACAACTGAAGTCGGCCGAGACCTACGACTTCGAGTAAGCGACCACTGTCGCAAATTTCATATGACGTCCGGACAGCGGCCGTAAAAGACGTGTGAACGGCGGCGTACAGCCGTCATATTTGCGCGCGATCGAAAAATGTGCCAAATAATCGCAATTTTTAAATTGTCATATTATTAAAATTATGCTATTGATAATTATAAAAGTTTGTGTCGACACTCACCAATACAATATCAGTGAAAACTTTTTGGTCGTAAATATTAAATTTACGCAAAATCTTTGTCGGCTTTTGCAAAATGCCATAAGGCATAAAAATGATACTTCAAAATACGAACACCACATCTGTGACTATCCTAGAATTTGTCGCCATCGATTCTAAATAAGAATTCGTTATGGTGTGACATTTATATAAATCTATCTAGGAAAATACATAAGGATATTCGAAACGATTTTTTTTAACAAAATCAAGTACCACTAATTATTTTTTAATTTTATATGAAAAAAAATATAATAACGATATCTGTTATAAGAATATGCTATCAAAAATATAATTAGTCCCTTTTTGAGCCCTAAAATATTCAAAGATGTCAGTAAGAGTCTGTTGAAGCCCCCGATAAGCATGTGGTATTATAACTTGGCAACGTGACCACGATGCAGCGCTCGACATGCGTGTTGACCATAGGATGCCTACGCGCATACTGAAATTGAACCGAGTTACTCGTTCTATCTCAGTTTGCGAAACACCATATCATTATCTCTCTCACTCTCGTCACTTAACACGCGAGAGAGCGGAAGGGGAAGTATCTAGTAGCATCTCCGACTTCGGTCCTTTTGCCGACAATGTTCGGAAGCGCTCGAAGCTGACCAAGTCGACTGAATTACCCCCACTTTACCTCCCGTTCTCGGTAACCTCGGACAACTTCCGAGAGATTTTAAAGCGGACAGAACCGAACTTAACCGAAGTAACCCACTATAATCTCCGTCCTTGGCCAACTTCCAGAGAGTGTAGTGAAGGCATAATATTTTGCTTAAAATTTGCATTTGAGCGCGAAGTGCGATTTTTTTTATTTTTTTCTCAATAATTAACCGTAAATCAATTTTTATGCATATCAATCAAATACATTTCTGGTATATTTATTGATTTCTAAATGCTAATATAAAAGACAAGTTATTTTGGCAGTTACTGCTGATTTTTACAGTAGTGCAAAAATTCTGGATATTTTGCTCATATATATTAATCAAATACTCAGTTAATAATATAGCGATCCTTGATATTGGGTTTCAGAAAATAATATATGTAATTTTACTTGTATTGCAATATAATTTATTTTCCACAAATTAGAAAAAAATATATTCACTATAAATCGATATATATTCTTCGACAAATTATGTTTTTATTAAATTTTTGATTCATAACTTTATTAGAAAATAGGCGTGTATTATAAATAGTTTCATATAAATATACACTGAAAAGGATTTGTTTGACCTGAGTGGCCCTTTGAATGATTGTTTCAAAGTCACTTTTTCAGTATTTGAATGATTATATTTAATATATCTATCTTGTATTGAAACATATTTTATATTATATAATATGTATATATAAATATTGTTATTTATACGCATATCTTGAGCTACTCAATATCAAAGTTAACTATTGTATATTAAAGTTGCAACAAACCTGACGGTATAACAACACTGTTATTAATGGAAAACCTTTTACCTGAAATTATAATTAAATTTCTAAAGCCAACAAAGCACGTACAATATAATGATACCTATGTACGTATTGATTATACTTTAATGTTACTAACGTGAAATCGATAATTAAATTTAAGTGAATTTGCAAATAATTATTCCACGATGTGTTTTTATTCAGTAAAGCCAAACATCGCTGGTGTTGTTTGGCTTTACACAGAAAACTACCCACCAGAAGCAAAATTATACTTCTACGCTCAACAGGGTTGAAAATTGTTTATTGTTATACATACACATAAACACATCCGTAATAAAACACACGTTTATGTTTGCGTAATTTTATATAACATGTTTAACGCAATTACGCCTCGCGAGTTTCGAGTTCGTAATTAATTTAGGAAAATATAGCTGTTTAGCGTCATTCCACCGTAAATTGAGATATATTATTTTATTTAAGCAAAGGACATAAATATACTAGGTGTGTTTGATAAGCCTAAGCCCTACACTGTATGAATAGTCGAAACTATTTTTTTTTCAGTTTGAATAGTTTATGGGACGATTCTAAACGCTTTTTCGTTGCAGTATGTGCGATACAATGCAGCAACGTAAACTAGAGCATAGGATACGCGGCGAAATGTCCCATTAATTACTGGCGTTTGATAAAGACTATGCAGTTTGCAGTTAGCTTTATCGTTTGTTACTTGCACGCTACTGTTTTAAATAACGACGAACTTGCGAATATCCCTGTGACGATAATAATAATACTAAAAGGATTTATGATGAAATGCATGTAACATGAGGGGCTTAATATAAACATCCTTTGACCATTTAATATTTATAATTATATTTTAGTGGTAAATAAAAACAGGTACATATCCCCTTAATATGATAAATGAGCTATTGAGCTTGAATACTACATAAAAGAGTGTTAAAGATGGTTAAAAATTAAACTCTTTTTTGATTCAAAGATAATATTTACCCATGTTTCATCGACTGACAAATTTTAACATCGAGGTAGAGAAGACGAAATAAAATTATTTTGTTCAATTTAAATCTATATGATGCTGAAGCACCTAAATTTTTCAACTACATCTAGCTTCATTGGCGTAATTTTGTTTATATAGTACAGTATATATATGTATATAGTACAGTGAAACCTCGGTTTAAAAGCATTTTATCATAAGAAATAATGGAAGATTGATTCGTTCCAAAACCCAAGAATATTAATATAAAATACACGTATATTCTTTAAAAAAATATTTAATAAAATGTTTGAATTTATTAATAATTCATATCGGAATCACTGCTGTCAGTCTGTGACTTCACTTTTTAAGTCAAAATTTATTAAAAATAAATTTCTCGTATTGCGAAACACTTGTAAACTAAGCTACTCACAATCCGAGGTTCCACTGTACATACTAATCGAATGGTAAATATGCGATTTTTTCATTCATATTTTGCATTCAAGTTGCAAGATTTTGTCGCTTTGTATAGGTAAATACTCTCGGTCTTGCTTGGCATAATTTTTAGCTTGAAATTTGAATATGTGTGTCTAGAAACAGAAGTCACGTTTATGCGCGTACATAAGACGAAAGCGAAACACTCTGATAATATTTAGATTTATATAAGTGTGTGTTGTGCGGCAAAGGAACGTTTTCGCGATGAAAGACCACACCGACGTGGGAGGGGTGCGAATTTCTTTTGAAAATTCCGTAAAACGTCTTCCGTCGTAGAATGCGGTCGCCGCTAAAGCTCGGGGTGAGCTTTCATACCTGCGTCGAACTTTTCAATATTCGACGCAGAGATAAAGCGAGAAAATAAAGGTAGCTCTGAGACCGAAGAGGCCATCTCGCCGTCTCGTTTTGTGTAATGCTTTAATTTAGACAGAATATGACTCGGGTGTTATAGGGGCGGCGGGAGGTATAGGACTTTGAGCGAATTTCAAGTATTTCAATATGGGATTCGCTTCTAGCTGCCTCTGAAGGTATTCGCCCGATATGTGAAGAAGCATTCCTCTCTCTCCGGCGTAGTCCAAATTATAAACAAAAGCCGAAAACCGTTTACCACGTTGTGAGTCGCGAATTATTTATTTTAGCTCTCGGTATAAAATGGTCGAAACTGACGGAGACAATACTTTGTCCAAGTTTCTGTGCCAACGCATTGTATAAGCTTACAATAGACGGTTTGTGGGTATAAAAACATAGTAACGTGACATCAGCAGTTTAATTAAAACCGTGGATAGTATCTAATTGTTTTTTGACTGCGACTGATATTTACATAAATCCAGTGCGATTTCCGCGAATCATTCGATTATCTAGTTTCGGCCAATGTTTGAACAACCGGTGATATCGAAATTAGTTTTAGCACAAACAAAAAGTTATCGATTTTAATGAAATTATAAAATAGTAAATGAGCTGTGGGGACCACACAGGCTCTTGTTATGGGGGACCTGTCTTGAAACTCGCGTAATTACTGTGCTAAAAGTGATTATTTAATAATAGTGCGAGTATACAAATGCTATCGTTACGACTAGAACTAAAGGGTTCCCTTATAAATAACACGCAAGGATTCTCCGATGCATTGAATGAATATGTCTTTGTTATAAAACGGTCATGGGAAGGCCACAACATTCCGTTACACAATTCTTCCACCTCGGAGATATCAATCAAGCAAATGTCACTTTCTAAAGGCGTATATTTATTTCGCTTTTTTTTTAAGAAGCGAGTGCAGCGATTGGATATATGATCGCTACATGATTGTGATTGGTGAGCAGGCTTTACAGCCCTGAATACATAAGGGAAGTCATCTGGCAGACACTCGAAGAGACTAGCAGACGTCCGCCCGTCCGCGGACAACATATTGTCATAGACGCATCATGGCAGCAAGAGGAAATGCCTCCAGACACTGTCGCTGCCACACAATTTACAAGACCTTTGAGGATTTTTCCCCGACAACATCCCTGCGCCAGCTTCTCCATCACCGTTCGGAGAAAACATCTCGCCATTTATCATCTGTCGCAATATGTAATATAATCTCATAAAATTCTCACTAGGTTCCAACTACGTCTTACTAGTTGCGAAGTCACACCCCAAAGGGTTAAATTCCTGAAAAAGTATATGTAATATATTTAATATTGTAATGAATATTCTTCTATCTATGTATGTTTTAATTAAAGCTTAAAAGATTATTACTCCTTTACAAAAGTTCAACATCGGTTACTTTGAATGTTCATGAACTGTTTTATAATAATATGCAACATAAAAAGTGTGATGAACAATTAGTCACTTGATTACTGACAAAGCTCTTCATGAATTTGATCGTGTGTTTCGTAGAACATGTGATCGCTTTGTATATTGTGACTTAATAAGATTAAATTGATGTCGTGAAACCTACATCAAAGGAGATAAGATCGAAACTTCGCCCTAACTCTAGATGATGACCCTGACACCGGGAGTCGAAACGTCGGAATGAGAGATAGGCGAGTCCTCCCATCTTCCACAGTTAAATACCGTAATTTAATTAATTCTGTGTTACTAATTCACAAAAAATATAGTTTTATAAGTATGACCATTTACTGCATTTAAATAATCAGGTGGTACTCATATATCTTAAGTTCTTATGATTTAAAAAAGTATTTTTTACTATATCTATACATATAACTATTAAAAATTTAATTTAAATATATTTATATATTATTTTGATAAATTTGTTAACAATAATACACGTCTGTTCTTAAAACGAATCTATCAACATGGACGAAAATAAATATCCGAAATTTTAAGTAAAACGCTGTCCAGACTCGATCGCTATCAATCAACCGCTCAACGCCAGATTTCATCACAACATTCCGTACACTTTCTTATTAACAACTTTTTCGAAGATCCGAGAGCACCGAGACTCGAAATTGAATAGAAACGGCTCTCGAGGACGATTTATCCGCCGTTATGGTTCATGAATAATTCGACCGGGCATAAATCAGCGGATGCAGCCTCTCTCAGTTCCAACACGGCCGGCTTGCTTCAATAATGCGTGTTTTTCGCTCTTTTACGACCCCGTCATGATACAGAACACCGAGCAATTATTGCCTCGACAGCCACACATAACTCAAACGCAGGGATGATTTTCGAAATGGTCGCTGACACGTGAGAGCTTTAATTCACTATGCAAAAAACAAAAGCCGCGGATTTAATGGCTTTAATAATATAATCGTGGAATGGAGCACAAGCCAAATAATGGTATTATTAATATTATTGGATAATGAGTTAGACAATCTATTACTTCATAATTAAAATGTATGACTAGCAACTAATTAAATTAGGTACTGAAGTAATCAATAATTGTATGTGTTTATTTTGAGACTACTGTATATTTTTGCACATCGCTAAACGAGGTTTCCTACTTATCACTACTTTTGAAATAACTAGGTCGGTGATGTGACGTTAACCATTTCAGTAATAAAAAATTGTGATCTAAATGCTTATCAAACAGTGCATGTAGTTTGGAATTTAAACATTCTCAATCAGTCACAAAACATGTCAAAAAGCAATCATCAACAGAAAAATTCTGCTGTTTCGGAATGAAACTATTGTTGCAAGGCGTTGTGTGGCATAACAGTGCCCGTCCACAACACTTCTGCCAATTCAGAAATTTAAGTTTGAGGTTCTATTTCGTTCTGTATAGTTCCATCAGATCTTTACATGTTTGGTCAACTCAGATACTAAGGAGTCGTTGATTTATCTCGAATTAGAAACTGAAGTAACCGATGTATATTTGAGTTGCTGCTCAGTAGAAAACTGTTTATATCTCAGAACATAAAAAATCTGTGCAACGATGGAACAAGTGCCATAAAAACTAAGGGGATGTTTAAAACAAATATGTAATTGTAAGTTTATTGTAATACATTTTATAGATGCATTGCAAATATTTATTGACACTCTCAAAAGCGTAAGCCCAATGCGTTACAACGGGCAAATCTGTACCAACTGAGTACATGAATAACTACAAGTCAGTATTAACCACCATATTGAAAGTCTGGGAATCGGTGACACCTTTATTATTAATTATAAATTATTATTTGCTATACAATTTATAATTAATAGAAGTCACTGCAGCTGGGGCCAGTTTTTTTTAATAATAGCGCGATTATAAATAAAAATTCGAGTGCCGCTGCCGGGGCTTGAAACTGCAACCTCAGAGTTACTAGTCTGAGACGTTACGGACAACGCTATTCCGTTCTTATCTCAATACTCAGCGAAAAGAACCAGTTGCATTTCGAACAAGATGAGTTCTTCTACTGCAGAAGAATTCCAGAAGTATAAACATGATATAAGATATGTTTATGAAGATCTTCACATAATAATATGCCATAAACACTTACACAGTAATGGATAGACTGAGAAACAATGATTTTTGGAATATCCTTAGGTTCGTTTACTCAGTATAGTTTAGTATAGTGAGTTTGTGATGTAAAATTCACAAAGAAATACATATTTTGTAACCACTACTTGTCTTTTAATTCTGAATATTAAACAACAGTTTTTCGAAGAATAATTTAATTTCGTTTAAGAAAAAAGAAAAATGTTAAATATTAATTCGTAAAACTTGGGTTATGCAGAAGAAGCATTTTTCGCATAAATTGCGCTGAAAGTTGTAGCAAGCAAAAGGAAAAGAATATATAATATGCTAGTTGTATTTTCTACCTCAAGAGTCTCAAACGCGGTTTGACGACCCCTAGTCTAGATTAACAATTATTGACTTAAACAACAACACCTGGCGCAAGCTGCGCAACGATATTTGTTTTGTCTATACATATGTATGTGATACTTTTTATTAGCTACATTTGGCTCTTTATTTTATATAATATATATGTACCACCCAACTCGGTTTTAATTGATCATCAAGATGTATAATACATCCTTGGGAGTAGAAAAAGTAAGGAAAACCTTATCTGAAATGATCGATCAAGATTATAATCTCCCAGATACGAGAGAAATTAAAAGAACATTGTGCTGGTTACTCTTACATTTATTTTATTTTATTTAATGTTGGTCATCCGTATTTATTGTATAATATATACGTATTCGTCTATTGGCCTAACAATAAAAACCGTGAACTTGTGTACCATTCAGCCTTACTCTTAATGTTCATACACAGCCCGTCTTTAACCACCGCGAAGAATAAAACTGACAACCCACACTTTATGTACCATTATTTCGTTTTTTATTGTTGTTCCACACGCTTGCGGTTAGCTTTTTTATATCCGCGGATAAATTTTTCTTTATCCTATAATAAATTGTCACGTAAATATATATATATATATATATATATATATATATATATATATATATATATATATATATATATATATATATATATATACATCCATAGTATACGCACACATCTGTTTTCCTTCTTCTGCACAATCATTATTTTGATTAATCGCCTATTGGACGCTATACGCCGCGACAACTACCTTTTACCTTTCAAAGCTCACACGTGTCACACTTCCTATGTCACCGATCAAACACATACATAAATTGAGTCTTTGAACGCGTTATGTATGTGTGTATGTGTGTAAGTGTACAACGTTCCGCCCGTCACACACAAAGTGTGTCAAAGCTGCTCTGCACGACATGTCGTGCCGCTCGTTACATACAGCATCCACCGGAGCAGTGTTTTATTGCACAGTTTAATATTGCAAATTAGCATCGTGGGCGACCATCGGAACAATGGCAATATAATGGCGGAGCGCCGACAGCAGTCGAGGGTCTCGTTTCCAAATTAACACCACTTCATTATCTATCGTCGTTCGCATTAGGATTCCGTTTGAGGCCACACAGTCAGCTAGTTCCCTCCTGTCGAAACACGGCTTTTCAATCAACCGCTAAAGTTAAATGACTCGGGACACGCGGGTAATCGTTCGGTTGGTTGATGTTATGTCACATGTCATTAGCATGACAAGCGGATTCGAGCAACGTGCCTCCAGGGCCATAGCCTGCGGCCGCTGTTGGGCAATTGCTAATTTTATCGAAGCTCACCATTGGATTTGACACGTTTTTATTTCAAAGTAAAGCTCAAGTGTGATGCTTTCATGGCGTATCTATATTATAATTCGTAAGCTTCACAAATATGTTAAAATATTTGATCGTTTACTATTCGAAATAACGAATATTAGGAATCACTAATGTCCACTGAGTATACATCACCGGAGAAATTTTAATATGTTTACAATTTTCGTGTCCTTAGAAAATCCAAAGGAGGCGCTAATAGTATCGAAACAAGTTTCTTTCTGAAAAGTACCATCTGTCAATAGAGATGTTGTCAAATTTTCAGCCATTTCCATCGCATCCTTTCATTTTTACAATAGATTGAAACAAACAACCTTTGTTATTTTCGAAGAATGGAAAAAAACGAGTTTCGTGTAGTGATTACACTTTCATTTTAAAGGCAAAACACCGAAAGCCGAGTTGGATTAAGTTTATGGCACATCTGCACTTGCGTTTAAAACTGTTTAAAATTGGGTGAATGAGTTTAAATGTGGTGGAACATCCACAAGTGATGAACATTGTTCGGGACGTCCACTTGAGGTGACTATGCTAGAAATGATCGACAAAATCCACGATATGGTATTGAGCCACCGACGAATCAAAATGCGCAAACTTGTTGAGGTCACAGGCATATCACATGGCTCAGAGGTTTAAATTTTGCACGAAAAATGGGGTATGAAAATATATCAGTAAGATGGGTGCCGCTCACAGTGCAGAATAAACAGTCGTGTGGTCGATTCGATGGCTGATTTGCAGCTTTTACGTCGCAATCCTGGCGTTGATGAAACATGAATCTACCACTATATTCCAGAATCAAAAGAAAATAAGTAAGAAATATGATAGCTTGATCTATTACTGGAAAAAATACGGCATTGGATGCTACACACGTAATAGCACAATCTTGGTCAAAAGTAAAGTCAGTAACACTTGTTTGATCGTAGAGAAAAAAATATATAGATGTATTTGATTCTGAAGAGACTCTGAAATACGATGCTTTAAATGCTTTGAAAATGTCGATCGAGAAAACATCGAGGAGTGGTTAGACGCGATTCAAATGAACCGGGTTTTCGATGCTTGAATGAGATGGATATATATTGTCAAGGGAGTGATAGTGAGAATATAAGTGAAAAATATAATAACAATTATATTAGTCAAAAGACGCACTGATTCGAATATAACGATAAAATATCCTAGAAAAATTCTTACTGATATACACAAGAATCACAGATTTTTTTAAATAATAAAAAAATAATAATCTGTATCGTAAATATATTTAACATATTTTAAAACCAAATAAAAATTGCTAGTTCGGATTATCAGTGACTTGTATCCCCAATATTACATAGTATACTGTATTAACTTAATTTTTAATTTTAACACAAAGACTCGTGAATTTCGCGAAGCGTCTCGATCACTTGTATTTCAATGAATGGCTTTTCTAATTCCTTAATATTGACTAAATCTGTAAGATTAAACGATAAGACAACATCGTCTCTAGTCAAGCGTTGAAGGTTGAGATATTAAATTATTTTTCGTAACTTTGTATACATAGGTTCTAAAATATGTGAGCTTGAGGTAAACATAAGAATATGTATGAATAAGGAAGGCTTCCTTAGGAAGCATTGCCAAAAGTAAGCGAGGATTTTTTATGTATACATACATATATGAAATAGCTCATTATTTGAGAATTTTTATTCAACTAAATTTTAATAAATCATCACGATATGTATCTCTTGAGATTGGGAAAATCTATAAAAACCTAAGCTGTGATGATCGATCGGAGTTATAATTATATAATAATCACTAATTTAAACACGTTAAAAATTTTAAAACACTAGATTCAAGCCCAGGTCTTTCAAGTAATAGTCATTGACCTTTACCACTTGTCTATCGTTCTGGTAAGTTCATGAAAACATTGCAAAAATAAGTCGGTCTAATTAAATACTTTGTTTTCTCGATATTTCAATAGGTTGAGAATCTAATAAATTTACCGTAACATGCTTGTAAGAGACTTCGCTAAAAGGTTAATTGGTTCTCTGAATACGCTTTATTATAAAGAGAAATACCATGTTAAAAGTTAAACGATCTTTAAAACTCAATGAAGCATTAAAATAGCGTTATTTGTTCGAAGTATTAATTTTAAAATAAAATATTCTTTCTCTGCAAGACCTGGTAGGTATGCAAAACTTTTAAAAATTAATACTTAAGACTGTTCGCTCAAAGTATGCAAAATGTACATGAAATATTTATTTTACCAAAACACGTTTCCGTGCGAAATGTTTCGTTCTGCGAAGTTATAACCCTAATGGTTAACATTATCTTAAAATAAAAGATTTAGTAGCATAAGAATTTACTTAAGTAAAAATAAAAGCAGCATACGATGTAAGAATGAGATAAGAAAAGTCTTTTATAAACTTTTCGAAACTTCAATTTAACTTTAAAGTTTTTACTTAATGGTCTATAAATTACATTTTTTCTCATTGCCTTGTTTGATGATACGCCGAGAAAACTCATGCGTATAAAACTAATAATTCCACTGATTTTGAGAATTAAATAAAAAAATATACATCATACCATGAATTCCCACCGTTCATCATCTTGGGTACAGCAATTTTATACCGGAAATACAATAATAATCCGGCTGGTACATACCATTAGAAGGCAAATATTTTCACCCAGAGTACGTGCATATATTTATGT
Organism: Plectrocnemia conspersa; assembly: GCF_051122295.1. Lineage (NCBI taxonomy): Eukaryota > Metazoa > Arthropoda > Insecta > Trichoptera > Polycentropodidae > Plectrocnemia > Plectrocnemia conspersa. Next base: position 21,378,021 of record NW_028277174.1, read on the forward strand.
ACATATACAACGGTCAAAATGGAGTCTCCGAATGCAGAATGCAGGTCAAATGACATGCGGTGAGCGAGCGGCTTGTTTACTCAACGCAAACCACCGCAGAGTCAGCTCTGTTTGCCGAACCCAAACACCAAACCAGTATTACGTAGATAGATATGGGACAGGAGAGGAAAAGTCGACCCATGGCGGTTTGGCAGAATCGAGGATATAATAAAACAAGACCTTTTGTCCTTAAAACATCATCAAAACCCGCAAATCCACACTTATTTGTACTACAATGAATCTATGAATTTTCATACTATTTTTATCTGCTAGAACATTCAGCTTAAAATGTAAAATTTCAAATTAGAGAAACATTTACTTCTTAAGTAAACTCCTGTCACATTGAGCGACTATCCTTGTCCCTTAGTTATTGTCATGGCAAAAGCGAGTTAAGTATTAAAATAAGAGGCTAATCGCTAGATATCTTTGAGGTTCCACACATACTATCAGCCAGTCAGGATCGTTACCTCAATAAAATAGTATGTAATCAGTGCCTTTATAAAAAAAAACACGTCCGTCGTTAGCGAGCGTTCCCACTGCGACGGCGCCGACACGATTTTATTGCTTTTGACGTGAATTTTTGCCTTCTAAGAAGTTGGTATTCGGTATATTATATATTGGAATATCGGTAAGGATAGCTATCATATTTTTAAAACATAGTGTAATATCGAAATGCAGACAAACTATGGAGCAATATGTGAAATGCGATATCTGTCTGTAAATATTCTTACGCTTATTTTCCCCCGAGAGATGATTGGCTTAGTTTGTATCTTGGACTTCACCTGATACAAGTTCTAAAACTATAATTAGTTTTAGAACTTTCATTAGGTTAGGTTTGGGTTTGAACAGAAAATGGACGTTTCACAACTGTAAAATTGAGTTTCATAGTCATTCTAGAGCAGCATATTAGCGCCTATCAGTTAAATTATATTTTCGCTAGTAGAAATATATATCTACTGGTGAAAATGTATTTGGAATTTATTAGTGAAAATATAACTTTATCAAAAAATACTCATTCACTGTAACATTTATTCATTGGATGTAAATAAAAAATGGTTAGTACAATCCATAAAAACATTAAATTTATATAATACATCTTTGCTGTTGTTGATTTTTCGTAATTTTATTGCTTCTTCCTTAAGTATTTAATCTGAAAATTCAGATCGAATACTTAAATTTACTGCTACTAATTTACTTTATACCACCTCCCCCCGCCTCTAGGCAAGCCTGGCTTTATGTACCAAGTACATTTTATAATTCCAATAAATATATATGCGTATTTTTGCATGTATACCCTTCAAACATATATCCAGAAATTCGACATTATGTACATACACGTACGAAACGAATTAGGGAACACCGGACACGTGCTATACATAGCAGAGCGGAGCATATTGGCTCTATTGGTAATGTCAGTGCATGCCGAAACGGTGCTATAAAAATAAATCCAACCAAATGTTCAAGCCGGGCCGGCGGAATGTACCTTTTAAAAGGCGCTCAAGGTACTATGTACCACTATAATACCGATTCGAACTCTACGGTTATCGCAAAACGGTTCCACGAGGGCGTGAATGGCTGTAATATTAGATTGATGGATAACTCTCTCCGGAAAGAGAAAAAAGTGTTGGCGATGGTTATTTATCATTAAAGGCACATCGGTGTTATAGTAGCGAAGGGAGATGTTGTGTAATAATATACATATAATACATAGCCCATGTGATTTATCATGTTATGTAAAGTGATTGATACTATCTTCCCTTTTATATCAAAGAACACACTCTATACAGATTCTATCTAGTCTGCTTATTATTTTGTTTTTATAAAAACCAGTATCATGCATAAATAAATTACATTAAAAAAATTATAATTGTTTAAATTTAAAAAATATTTAAAATATACAAATGTGTATCTAGCTTTGAATATACATATGAATAATTCAAAGTTTGTATATTTTGCAGTGAATGTGTTTTATATAGTAAAGTTATATTTTCACTGGCGTTTCAGTGAAATCATATCTGAATATATTTTCACTGGTAGATATTTATAATTTTTCTAGTATAGTGAAATTATATGCTGCTTAAAACTGTCTATGAAAATTAATTTGACAGTTGCGAAACGTCCATTTTCTGTTCAAACCCAAACCTAACCAAACCCAGTTTGGCCTAATGAAAGCTCTAAAACTAACTACATTTTTAAAGCTTTTATTATGTTAATTCTTATATTTAGGTTTTATTTTTAATATAGTAGTATTTTGTCGAACTGTAAATACATGTGTAAATATATGATCATATGGAATGGAACAAATACAGTTTTACTGAAGCCTAATTTTAAAATATAACTTCACCGGCAATATACATTCACTGAAACATACATACTTTTAGGTATTAGGATATGCTTGTGTGAAAAACATTTACTATATTATCAATTCGAAATGAATGTCCTTCGGGTGGGTTCGATTTCTTTCAATTTTGTTCGGTTTCGCTTTATATTGCTTTTTTCTTGTTACTGTCGGGATTGTAAAACGTTTTCATAAAAAGCAATAAATGTAAATGGACGATATTAGAAAACATTTTAAAAGACAGAATTATACGAAAATATGCAATATTTCTAATCAGTTTGTTATTCAACGTAAACTATATCTAAGAGTTGTTAAATAACATTTTTGAAAAGAATGTAAGCGAAAAATAAATAAAAAAAACATCATAATAATCCCAAAAATATCAAACAGAAAGCTGGAAAGTATCATACATATATAGTTATAGAGCGTGGAGGGAATTTCGCATAAGATTTATTTATAAATTAATGGGAAAATATGTTCCTAAGGTATCATACATTACTTTATGTAATTTGATTATTTTATAATCATTGTATGCAACAAATTGATACGTGTCAATGCACATAACTTTAAAATAACCTATCGCAAATACGTGTTAAAAGCGTAATAAATCAAATTAATATTTGTGACTTGTTAAACAAGTGTATTCGTCACGCTAACGTGTGCTCGGAAATTTAAACACATGTATGATCGGAAATTTAAACACATTTAGAGCATGTTTCATAAAGTGCGTTCAAAAGAGTGTTTTATACAATAGAAGTAATATAAATTAATCTGTGAGTTATTTTCAAAAAAACGTGTATGATTTAGAGAGGCATTTTTAAATTCGCATAAGTTTAAAAAATATGCAAATGTAAAATGACCTGAAAGGCGAATTATTTCTTGGGTCAGGAAGAAAAATAAAAAAAATCATATTAAATCTACAGCTTTCAATGTAATAAAAGAAAAATATTTCTCAGCTAAACTAAAATGTCTTAGTGGTGGTTTTGAACTTTGAAGACAGGCATTATTTGTTAAGGAAAAATCATATTAAATATAAAATTATGCCTGAAAAAACTTTCTTGAAAAAACTTTTGACACATTTTGAGACGGACGTAATGGGGGTGGCTTCACAATGTCTGAAAACTCCTGAATAATTCTACGCTCTTTAGACATTGCGAAAAATGAAATATATGTGGTTTTGAGGTCATTTTTATTCAGTCCATATATACTAAGTGACGGAATGATACATACATTTGTAGGTAAGTACAATACGTCGAAAAATTAAAATAAACGATACGTAGCGTAATTTAATAGGTCCATGTTTTCGTTGAACTTTTACGGCCTCTTCAACTCGGCAATATAAATTTTATGCTTTTCCGAAGTAAACCGCAAGGGGCGCAGGGAACTTTCCGCCGAAGTTGTTTAATGAGCGCCATTATACGTCAGGCCGTAATGACACGTGCGTTTGATGGCTTCTTCTATTAATTTGCCACCGAAGAAGACTGAAGCTGCGGCCATCTCCCTATGATAGGATAATTAGGCAATTTGAGGAGCCCGGGACGCGGGGATGGACGAATCGGGTGTTTTGGGAATAAGGCAATTACGACACGGCGATTAAATCTGAGAGAGAAAGTTTATTGTGTGTGCGCACTATATAGTTATTTTGTAATATAACAATAATTATCGAGTGAGACTTAATTATAGAAATGAGAGGGGTCGTAATAACAATTTTATATGAGCGCATGACGCGACGTCTGCCTCAATATGTCTGTGTGCACAATGGCTCGAGAACGTCTAGGCGACATTTCACGGTCTGAGAAGAAAACGCCAAGCCATTTTCAGGTCGTTAACACCAAAGGAAAAATGTCTGAGACCGAGCAGATATTTTCTGTGCTTTCATAGCGCCCCTTGGTTTAATTACGTGAGTACGAGAGCAAAAGGAAACGACTGCGGCACGGAACGAAGGAAAACCAGAGAGGAACTTAGGTACAAATAAACGAAGGAGCGAAACTTCCAATCGGAAACAACACATTGAAACCGATAAAAGTAAGTAAAAACTAAGCAATTTGTTCGAGCGTTGAGAATCAACAAATTAAGGCTACATTATGAAGAATAAACGAAAACGATCGAGCCAAGATGATAAAAACAAAGTTCGAAAACACAATAAGCAATATCGCCTTATGCGGTTTTGTATCCTACGCGAGGGAGCCCATTAAACGTAAAACAATACATACGAGAAATACCATTATTCATAATATATATTTACTTATATATATTTATAGCATACATAGTATATAGTTAACACAGTATTGTATTCATCTAAAGAGTGTCGAATGTCTATGAAAACCTATCATGCATCATACATATTGACTTAAGTTTAGAAAAGTTTTACGATAATATTTACATGTGTACATGTAGCGACAACTAACAACCGAACAAACTTAAATAAAACTGTAGAAACATTTAATTTTATCACAAACACACATACATATGTAACAGTCGTTACAATTGATAGTCAACGATAAACAACATCTACAAATAGGTGTTTAATATATTTTATACTTTTTTCGAGATTGACAACCAAGTAATTCATCATTTGTAATCAGTGAAGTAAAATAGACAATGAAGCAGTATTATTTGTAAGTTACTACATATATTGCATGTTTTTTTCCAATATTTTTTTATTATCTTACTATAGTTTCATCTCAATTTATTCAAATTATACTACATACATACATTAATTGCATGATTTTATAAATATATATATTCGCCTCAGGTTGACAGGGACGGCATTTCAGGTTTTTCCAGGGGGCAAAAAGACAAAAATTGGCCAGTCTGTGGTGTTTGTTTTCATATTTCAATTTCATTAGGATTCGTGATATTACATTAAATGACATGCATTTTTTGTTCCAATTCAAGGGAGGGGAATTACCCTTCTTGCCGCCCCCATAAACGATATCCCTGTTTGTCGAATATTGGATATAAAATATTATATTATCCTATATCAGAAATCACAGAAGAAGTTGTATTACAAAAATTAACGGTCTTGATGTTGAGGACTGATACAGAATGGATTTTTAAGGTTGGATAAAAAAAAAGGAAAACATATTTTCTCACTTAAAATTAAAATATCGTATATTTATAATCCAGATGAATTTCTTTTTGGATTTTTTTGGGGGACAGGTAGGGACATTTTTCCCTCACCCTCCCCCTCTTCCAATGAATTTGGACAGTAAAAAGCATTTAATGAAATACTATGAATTTTAATAAAATCGAAATATTGAAAGTGAACGACTACTGAGTAGCCAACTTCCTCCCCCCCTGTAAAAAGCTAAAATGGTGTCCCTGATACTAAACCAGAAATTCTCGGGTTATCCCTCAAAGAAAATCTAAAAAAACAGTCTCGAATCTATCCCGAAAATATTTTTCAATATATCATCAAAATAATTCATATCGGAATACATTTATAATCGGTAGAAATATATGTTTGCCAGTGATAATATAATCTGACAGGTGCTAGTAAAATTATATGATTTCAACTTTTCCATACGTAATAAGATATATATTTACATACTTATCATTATTTATTTACACGCGCTGTATAAATGTTACAGTGAATGTGTATCTTCAGTGGATATATATTTATACTAGTGAAGTCCAAATACATTTTCATCGGTAGATATATATTTCTACAAGCAAATATATAATTTAACTGATATTATATGCTGCTCTTAAATGTTTGTGAAACTTAATTTGACAGTTGCGAAATGTATATTTGCTGTTCAAAACCAAACCTAATCTAATGAAAGTTCTATAACTAATTATAGTTTTAGAACTTACATTAATTCTTAACTCATTTCTCAAGGGAAACAAGCAGAAGAAGAAGAACAGACTGATCTCCGCATATCACTCCATAGTTTGTCTGTACTTAAGATATTACACTGTGTATGTTTTAAAAATATCTGTCCTTACCAATAATAGATAAAAGCGTTGGTCATAGTATATCTAAACCGAATTTTGGTCAATAGGAGGACGCAAAAACAATTATCATTTCTCAGAAGTCAAAAATTCACGTCAAAAGTAATAAAATCGTGTCGACGCCGTTGCAGTGGGAACGCTCAGTAACGAGCGTTCTAAACGTAAAACAGGTAGCAAAACATACAAAAGGGAGTTTTACAGCTCACTTGACCCCCCACTTTTAACTGGTGCTATTAATCTGTGTATATATATATATATTTGACACACTTAAAAAAAAATTTTTGAATGAAACTAGTATTTGATTATTCGTAAAGGCGCCTATTTGCTCTACATTTATTCTAGACGTCACATATAATATATATTTAGTATTTAACTATGAAGTCCAGCATATAAATCAACCTTATACGAATTCGATTTAAGCTTTAATCGGGAAGGGAAAATCTTACACAAAAGCCGAGACGCAATTAATTATGAGCCCGTTCAGATTTTCGCCCCCACCTACAACAATTGAAATGGAAAAAAGATCCATCGAACTAAAGTGGTCGAATCGGCCTTTTAAACTGATAACCATAATGTGGAAGCTAGCAAAAAAAAGGCGCTCTCGTAATTAATCAATCGCAGGGCTCAAAGGCGCCACGACAATTCCGCGACTCCCTGGGGGGCATAATATTAAAACGGTTCTGAATTAATGAAAAGAGAGATAATAATCAAAAACGGTTTAATACTATCAACTATTGTTATTCTCGAGATTTTTTAAACAAATTAAATTTCATTGAATTTAAATGATTCAATTGCCAGCCAATGCGCGGACGGGCGTTCAATTGTTATTTAACGACCTGATTGTAAAAATGTTATTAGAGTTTTTTGCCTGCTAATGCATCGCTGAGATGAGATACCATGACGCGTCATTTTTTAGGTCACTGCAGGTGCTTCATATATTAGTATATTTATTTAATACAATGATGAATGGTGTAGATTGGAGAGAGAGTCTCACTACCACCTGCCTAACGAATAATCAATTAATTATTCAAGGAATTATTACCTGCGCGTCAATATTTAACGTAACTTTCAACGATAAAGCACATTGTGCCCTTATCTATATTTTGATAGTCGCTAGTATCAAAGGCAAAGGAATATCACAGAGTGTATATAATTTAGATGAAATGTTATTCTAGGCACAGATTAAACTGCTTATATAATAGAATAGAGGATCGTATGGCTTTATCGAATCTAGAGAGTGCCTATTCTTTAACGATATCTAAGCTAAGCAAACAGCGTCTCGTGTTTTATCGGATAATTGCGACGAGTAGAAGTGAGTCACGCGATACCAGCCTCGGGTTCGACGTTGTGGTGTTTTTAGATTTAGAAACCGTCCGACGCAGCATCCCACGTCAACGACGGGGGGCGCGATAAAAGACTTATGATCGTTTATGAAGAGAGAGTAGAGAAACAGGCGGAGAGTACGTACACTTAAAAGCCTCCAAGTCGAAACGTTAGTCGCTATGGCGACGGCATGATGTGGAGCACGCAAAGATTTAATCTGCGATCTCGGGAGATCCTCGCGGTAAATCACCGGCATGTGTGTGGTCAGACGGCCGACGAGGTTCCCTTCGCCACTTGAGTGAGTAAATATGACCAAGACGAAACTTAATTAGGGAGGATAAGCGAGACGTGCGAGGGCATTCTCGCGTCGTCAGTATGTGGAATGGTGGACTTCCTCGGTTTTCTCGGCACGATAGATAAATTAAAAGCGGCTTTGCGCTATCAATTATAGAAGCTTTCTAAGATTAAGCGTATTAGGTTAGCATGGAAGGTGTAGAAGTATTACAAGGTATATTAGAATAAGAAGAGTATACCGAAGGGTGAACACAAGTATTGAAACACCAGACTGAAATCAATGTCAGTAAGTCATTGACACATATTTTAATAATTATAAACTATTATTGCAGCTAACAATTATGTAATGTAACCATGGACGACCTAGTTTTGTTTTTTATTTTAATTATTCTTTATGATATTTATCCGCGAGATTAGGAAAATCTAGGAAGACCTAATCTGTGGTGATCTATCGGAATTACAATTATGCACCTATCACTAATTCCGATACAAATTGAAAAACATTATATGTAATTTGAACACAGGTCTTTTAGATATTAGTCACCGACATATACTACTGATCTATCGTAGTCTAATAAATTTCATTGATACGACTTCTATATTAAATAAATAAAAAGTATACAGTGATTACTGATAAAGAATATAAATTATTAAGTATTAAAAAGTAAATACATAACTGTGCCATAAAATAAGAACATTTTTGATGAATAAAAGATTAATGCGGTTAAAATATAATAATAAAAAATATCAAAAATACATTTTGCAAATTTTTTGACAGTCGAGAATCTAGATTTATGACAGGGAGTAAATATATAATAATAATTGAAATCGAGTGGTAATACGAATAAGTACATTCTTGGTTTAAAAACAAATAATTAAGATAGCATTTAACATTGTTTTAGCTCCTCATAACTGTCGCCAAAAGCATATTTGCGCTTATCGTTTTACATTTTGTGAAAAAAGAGAAATTGTAGAGAATCCTCGAGAAATTTAGACATATAAGAAAATGTATGTATTACAGTACATATCTTTAACTTATGTAAAATCTTTTTACTGATTTTATTTACTACAATTAAGAGCAATAAGTGTGCATGTAACTTATATTATAAACGAGTAAATAATTACTACATTATTAATTTATTTTAAATTATTATTTTACCGAACTCGACCGAAGTAACCCACTATATTTTCCGTCCTTGGCCAACTTTGGCCAACTTCCAGAGAATGTAGTGCAGACAATATACGAGATATTATTAATGTTCTAAATAAAATATTGAAGGCACGTTTAATTAACAGTCACATTCCATTATATGATATTATTCATCTATTTTGCAAAATATGACAGCATTCTATCGTATGATTTCTACAGCATGCACATATAACCATTCTTAGCATTTTTCTATTTTTGTGGACCAGTAAATATTCGAAGAAGTCGAAAACTGAATATCACAATATTTTTGGAATAATAAAAACAATATTTTTGGTGTGTTAATCGTAAATCCCTGTCCCTTGTTTAACTACCTGCTTTAAGTGCAGCTGCAAGTTTAGCCGATTTAGCACTACTTAATGTTTTAAAAATTGCAGTGATTGTAAATCATTTAAAAATATTCGTATATATCTAGTTTTTAACAAAAAGATTTTATTTAAAATCATTATTTTAATTTTTTTATGAGAAATTTTCAAGAAAAAACACTAATTGTGTTCAGAAAATTTGTTAAGAAGCTGGATAGATCGTTTAAGGAAAGTATTCTGGCCGTATCGTGCAAGAATAGGGGACGCAATCGCGTCCTGTAGCAGAAAAAAATTAGGCATCGTCTTAATGTCGACACAATACCATTTATAAGCAACTTTAAAAAGTGCTCTATTTATAATACACTACGTCAAAAATGCGATGGATTGAATCCCAACGCTCTAAGCAAAATTTTCTCTCAATTAATGAACTCACGCGAATCGCTAATAAATTATTAAAGTGACAAGCGCTCCGCAAAACGAAGCCGAGCATCCTCGACGCTTCCCCACATCTACTTGAATGTCATTTCTGAATACTTGGCGAAAGTTTTTCTTTATTTTTATCACTTCCGCCTAAATATAAATTTCGCCCGGCAAGATATGGAGAATGTAACAATGTGACTTTGGGGATTTGTGTGAAGACAGCAAATCCGCATTGTAAGAAAAAGCAATTGACCTAAATTGGATCCCTGCCGTACTCCAGAACGAGCGTATCAAATATCACATACTGGCATAGTTTAGCCGTTTAAAATACGGTATTTATGATGACGCATAACGCTATGCAAACTCGTAGAACGACTAGCAGAAATATAATTATAATAAGAAAATAAGACGCCATAATCTTTGTCCCAATAAAATACAGCAGTGAATTTTTACGTGCTTTTGTAATGTCACGAGACGGGAATATGCGGTATGGTTAGATTGGAAGTCACCGCTAAGCAGAAAACTGCCACCAACAACTTCGTGGAATATGGCGACAAGTAATACAAAAGAATATGTAATACGAAGAAATAAAAGAAAGGCGAAGAAAGAGATTATTGTAGTATTTGAAATACGTATAAATGTAACATTTTATGAGTCACAGTTCGAAGGCGTTCCGTGTAAGGATTTGTTATGGGAAATTCAATCGTATCATATTTAATATTCTATGGAAATGGAATTGAAAAACTGAGTTTGTGTTAGTTTGTTATGGAAATGGAAGTCGAATTGAATATTATTTATGTTAAACTGTATTAAAACAGCGTTTATCACTACGTGAAAGATTCACGTTTCCAGGCCTAAATAGGTGTATTAATTCATTCATGCAGAGCATTCACAAACATGCTGCAAAGCTGCGATTAAAATCATTAACGTAAAAAGTGTTCAAAGCTGTTGTGCATTAAGTATGCATAAAGCTTCCTCGGCAGGCATCCTTGAAAATCTTTTGAGAGTTAACCGAAAAAAAGCTCAAAACTGCAGAGTCTGAATGAAAAACACACGAAGCTTCTGTTTGTTTTCAGGATCATTTTCGCGCTTCTCTGTCAAAAAAAAGCCGTTTAAAATCCACGCATACATAGACAGAGATAGTGAAATTCCGCTTCAGCGAATCTGGGGCATATTTTTTTGCCGTGGGAACATCGCGGTTCGTCGGTCACCGTCGTTTCGCGTCACGTCATGGCCGTATCGGCGGGCAATAAAAATGCGTTCGATTTTCCCAAAAGAAGCCTCCTGACGAGGGATTAACGCCGTATCCGCAATGCAGGTCCGGCATTCTTCATATTTATCCGGTTATTTCCCCCAGGGCTGAATTGAAACGGCGCCAACTCTTCGCTGTGAACTTTTGCGAGCGCGGGGGGTGAAAGGTCGCATTGCAAATTTTTATTGTATAGCGGCGAAAATCAATCCGCGCCTCGGAAACGGCGGAAATCACGGCCGGGAGACGCGGGCGTAATATATATTTATGAAGAAGACATAAAAAGTTAACATGCTATTAAGGCGATCGATAAAACACTTGCCATTTCCCCGGCGAAAATCGAATTTGAAGTTTATTGCCTTCGGCAACAAATTGGACGATTTCTTGAGAGAGGCATTCGCAGACAAATCGTGAAATTGAAATTTAGATCTACTATCATAAAATAAAGTCATTTGTTTCATTCGGAAACTTTTAATATACTATAAAGCTCCTCGACCTATTTTTAGTAACCAGTATTCATTAAATTATATGTATTATGACACTTTAAAATGTTTATATAAATTTCATTTTAATGACGGTTGATATTAGGAACAATCTTCGCCGCAATTAATAAAAAAATATTATGATAAATGTGTGTATTTTATTATAATAATTATGACTGCTTTACGAATGTATAATAAAAAAATTGTAATTTCAAAACTCCCAAGAATTACCATAACAAAAACTACCAAACTACCGCACTAAATACCTATATTTATTTATGATCGTAAAAACAATACGCATTGTCTCGTACACTGTATTGTTATACGTATTCTTTTGTCATCGTCAGAAAGTGACCACAATGGTTTCGCTTATAAAGAGCTACCCGGGAAACAAACTTTTCCTTCATTACAGAGTTTGTTTATTTAATATTCAGGGTTTAGCTATACACCCATTGGTGTAAATAGGTATTTTTTCAGAATTTTTCATAAAAGATTTGACTCATATCATCAATTCGATTCACACACTCAAATAGAGCGAGAAGGGAGATCGACCCAGAAACCAGAGAGCCATCCGTGGTGAAAATGTTAAGAACTATTTTTAAAACACTGACGCTTAAATTTAATCTAAATATCAGTATAATTTATAATTGTGCAATAAAACTACATGAGTATATATTAAACAGCTCTTAAGACGTATAAGTCATACAAAACCAAAACATCTATTAATAAAACAAATATCAAATAAATTTAATAAAAAAATGTATTAGGCAATTCCGGAATTAATGTCATTTTTTTAAATACAAGTTCTAACAGTCAGACGTGTTTTAGTCGTTGATACCTGAGTACGTCTTTTGATATATGTATGGATAAGTTGATGCACATCTGGATTCCACGTTCCGATATGTAAAAAATTTACAATGGCAGAATTCTTATCGAGTAAACAATTTATACGAAATTGCATGTCATATGAATTTATTTTTAAAAAATCTTTAACTATAGCCAATAAAAAATTGGAAATTACAATATCAAGAATAGTCTGATTGTGGGAGACCAGTAAAGATAGACGATGATGCCCTGGCTGCAGAAATGGCAGCAGTCCGTTTCAACCATGTTTAGACACATTTAAAATTTGTGGAAGCCTTAGAGAGAATGAGTGTGAACGAAGAAAATAAATCGGCCTGTATCCGTATATCCCAATAGCTTATGGATCTGGATCTGCTTTTCTCGATCATTTGATAACCGAAGATGAGTAATGGATGTTGTTTGACAACAATCGTCGTAGAGGACTGTGTTTATCCAAAGAACAAGTAGCAAAACAAATCTCGAAGCCCGAGCTCACTGTTGAAAAGCTTATTAGTATGTAAGGTGGGATTGCAAAGGAATTATGCATTACGAAACTCTTAAACCTAGCCAAACAATAACATCAGTTTATATTGTGAAATATCAGCTGGATCGTTTGCACGAGGAAGTAAAATAAAAGGTCTGCACTTGCAACAGAAGTCTAATAGTTCTACAACAGAACAATGAGCGTCTCCATATGGTTTTATCTTATCCACCATATTCTTCAGACGTTGCTCCTTCCGAATACCATTTCTTTCGGTCAATGCAACGCTTTCTAGACGGAAAAAAGCAGATTAAAATGCAGATTTGCGATAAACAAAATGCATATTTTATACTAATAAAATTATAAAAATTGATAGAGATATATCAAGAAGTAAATTAATTTCATTAAAAAACGACATTTATTTCTAGATTACCTTATATTATGTGGGTTCATTAAAATTTATTGTAATTTAAGCAATACCTGAATTAAATTAAGCTTTAATGGACATTAACGAAGTACTAATAATATTAAAAATAATAATAAATAATATTTTTGGTAACCAGTATGTACGTATGTACATATATCGAGTTCATAAATTTTCATTAAATTGTCAGAGCAATTGTATTACTTATGAAAAACATTATTTTTATATTTTTGATAAACATTTTTTTAAAGTAATTAATACAATAAAAAAATATACGTTGTATTTGTTTTAATATAGAAATAAACTAATATACGTATAACACAAAAAATACTTGTAAATTATAAATTATGGCCAAGAGCAATTGTTGATAATGAATTGTGGGCGAAGAATGTTCCGCACACAAACAACTAATGCATAACCTAAACGATAACTTCTCATTAATGACATAATAAATTTGGAGCAGTAATAACTAATGTTATTATACATTGAAGACTTTTTACAAAAACAAATTCATATATTATATGTACATATAACGTATTCTATGATACTTACTAAACAATAAACAAAAATAATTGGTTTTATTATTCAGTTTTTAGGTGATTGTGTCATGAAAACAAATTCATGACACAAGCACCAAAAAAAGTTGATGGGCGATAACCCAATGCGTTACAATGAAGTAAATAAAATCAACACCTACAAAGTAAGTAGTGAGACACCAAACTGAAGTCAGTCAGTAAATCAGTGACATACATATATTTTATATTATATAGTATTTTTACAGCATACGATCAATATATATTAATACGCGTGGACATAACTCAATTTTATTCTAATAATTCACTATCATATTCATCTATGAGATTAGGAAAATCTAATTTATGATTATGGACCATAATTATAATTATATAATCATCACTAAATCAGCCCTACCAGACACGATAGAAATTTAAAAAAACACTAGGGTTTATATTGGATTTGAACCCATGTCTTCCACGTGTTGGTTAATAAAACAGTGGCTAAAATAGCCAGCGCAACAAATTCCTCTTATTAATATTTTAATATATGTACATGCGGAAATGAATGTTATGCCTAAATAAACATTTAGCCGAAAAGGAAATAATTTTTAGATGCCATTGTATTCGACCCTTGTGAAGTACAAAGCTTAATTTGTTTAAAAGTTACTTAAAAATTAATTTCAAAGTCGAAAAGAGTATTAAAAATAGTTATAGGATTTTCGACGATCGTTCGAGCGTGGTCATGGAGCAAAATCGGTTAAATTTGAAAGCTGCTTCAGTGTTTTTTTTTCCTTCAGTGCTTCAGATTTATATTATAAGACCTCGGGACGGGTCGCAATTAGCAAAGGGCTATTAAGTCGAAGCGTTTTTTTGGAATTAATTATACGTCCATATAACGGCCGCGCCGGCTATTCTACGGTCTTCTTCCGTCTGCTTATTTGGGTCAACGAGAATAAAGGGTTAATTGCCGATTATATACGACGACGTCAAACAGATCGTTTCGCCAGAAATTGATAGTCAATTTGAATTCCTAAATACAGAAAGGGTAAGTACTGTTTAGCAAATTACTCGAAAGCCGTTGAATCTTTGAAAACAGCGCGTTTTAACAATAATGATCTATTATTTATTGTTGAATGCAGTAAATTGCATTGAACTTAATAAGGAATGGATTATAGCGTACTGGTTTCTCAATTAGGGATAGAGTATTATTGAAATGTATAAATTTGGTTTACTTGATTATATGATTCGTATCACTGTGACATATCTTTCGACTTTTATTTGCTAGTTCAGGAATCTAATTTAAGGAGAATATTCGAAATTAAAATTTGAATTGGCGTTATTAATAGTCCACCAGCAATTCCAATTACAAAAATAAATTAAAGTCAGTATAAAGGTTAAAACGTGCGCCTTTTCTACAATTAATCAAAAATTAAGAACTGCTATTTTTTTAAACTAATTTATATTGAATGTAATAATTGAAGATATTACACGAACAAAGAAATATCATCCTTTAACCCTTTTGTTGGCACAATCTAAATATCGATGTATTACATAATTCAAAAATGTTCAGTAAAATATGATTTTTCCCTGAAGCAAATATACTCTACAGCGCAATTAAAAAACTGAAATATCGAATCCGTCAATTATTGACAAAGTAGCAAAAGCTAATATATATAATTTTGGCAACTAAAAAGTTAAAAGATGATTTTAAATACATACAATCAATATGAATATGATTCATATTATAATTTTATAATCTAATGATTGTAAACTGTAATAATAAATTATAAATAATAAAACATATGTCACATATTTACAGTCTGATTTCGTTGTAGGTATTGAATGTGTTTACCCCGTTGTAACACATTGGGCTAGCGTATGTCAAGTTACAACTAAAGATAATACATATATCGATGGCTCTTAATCTACATTTGTAAAACTCTAATTTTGGGTTTGAAACTACTAAGCAATATAAAACCTTCATATATTTAACGCTGATTTATTAAAACTACGATATGATATTAGGTTTATAAAAATCAAACTTAATATATGTATGTTTTATAAATACAACTAGATAAAAAAAAGATTTATAAAACAAATATTGTTTATGTTGCTAATTATATAAAATTTAAATTTAAAGTGTAAATTGTCTTGTAATTGTAATTAGTAATTTCCCACACATTAACGCTATAAAAAAACTTATCAAAAAAAATTACAAATCTATTGTTATAAAAGAAACACTGTAAAATATATGTAAGTCCGCCATTTTGTTCGCGAATCATTTAGTAAATCAAGAGTAGGTAGATGGAATGATAAAAAAACTACATGTGAAAATAACAAAAGAAAAATTCCAGATAAATCTAGAACATCTTACCAATTCACGTTAAATTTAGTGCTTTTTTATAAATTTAAATTCTCTCTTGTGGCTAGTTTCATTGTGTATTTACGATTATTAATTATGTGTTTCCAAAAAAAAGCGTATGAAATTTCAGGTTTTATTATATATTTGATTTTTAAATTACTTCTAGGGTAAAGAAAATGGTATATATAGTATTGCCTGGTTGTTTTAGTTTTTAGAATTACTTTATCTACATATATGAGATTTCCGCGAAATTAAGGTACTTTGCCGAATTATCTAGAAAATCGTTATACATTTTATTTTTTACTAATTTATTGACAGCGAGAAAACATTACTGTGACTAGTGTTTTTTCTCAAAAATTATTTCTCGAGAATTTCTTGAGAAAAATGTCAAATCGAGAATTCTCATTTCACAAGTAGAGAACTGCTTATCTTTGTTTCTTCTCCTGTGAGACAGCGCATAGTTAGATTTTAAATATGTTATTTTATATGAGAGCAACAGATACGGCACGATTCCTATTGGTCTAAATACGAGGATTATGAGAAAATCTCTATATTCTAGGAAAAGATTAGGTACTAGGGACAGCAATGGATAATTAATGTAGATTTAGAGATAGTGAGCTTAATTCTTGGAAGGTCGGTCTTTTATAAATTTAATAAGTCACAAGTTTAGATTAGTTAAAAATATTGTCCAGTTTTTGCAGTTTTGACTGAAAAACTAGTATAAAAGTCTATTTAGACTGCTGATTAGTGATACATACAAGTAAAGAAAAATATTAAGCTATATGGTACTACTGTCCTGTAAAACCTTGCAAATTGATTTTATGTATACATGTGTGAAAATAAGGTGAATGTTGTATATCTCAAAAAAGTAATTATACACAGTCAATGAATACTTCGTAGACGAGACTTGATGAAAGTCGCGTAAGCGTTTTTTCTGCTTTAAAGCGCCTCTTTTGTAAAAAGTATTGTATTTGCGGATAAAATGATCATTAGATTTTAACAAATTTATATTCCGACATTACATAAGCGAGCCGTAATATCCTTTGTGCCGAAAAGACGGAGTGGAGTATCCACGCCCACATTTGCAAATCTAGATGACAGAATGAGACGTTCCGCAAGAGAAGGCGCAGTCGGACCAAAATTAGATTATACAGTCTAATTAGACGGCCCCCTTGGAGTTTTTTTCCCGAACGACTTGACTTCTCAATAACCTATTTACAAAAGGGCAAAAATTGACCTTTGTTTTTATTTATCAGCCAAGCGTATCGCCCCTTTATGTATTTTTGAATATGGCAACACAGCTCGATTTAATTCAAATTCAAATTCAAATTCAAATATATAAATATAAATATTATTAAAGATGCGACATTTTTAAATTATATGGCTCACCGATCAATTAATTTGGGCCAAATAGAGCGATCGCGTGACCTATGATTTTTGTACGTAATTTTAAATACGGTCGTTTTATTTCGAACCGCGTGACGTCATTTGTATATGGACGGTCTTTCGCGGTTCTGTTTTGTTGTGGAGCTACATCACGCGATGTATTGTAGTTAGTAAAAAAAAAGAAGAAAAATATTACCTGAGTGACGACCAGCTGCAGGATCAGGCAGGATGCGGAGAGGGCTCGGCCCTCGCTGCGCGACATGGCGAGTCCTCGGGACGCGAGACGCAAGACGCGAGACACAAGGCGAATGCGACAAGCCGAAGCACCGGCAAACTCCGACACTCGACTGACTCAGTGCCACTGACAGCCACACTGGGAGGAGCTTACGCCGAAGACTGTCGCGCATGCGCCGAAACAAAGGCACCCATACACGTGCCGAACTGCCGAACCACACTATTTAATCGATGGGAAATATGAACGCAACCGTCGATACGTTCGGCGCTATGGCGAGATGGAAAACTATTCTTTTGTTTCGTATTATTATTTTTTAAATATTTTTAATGAAAAAATCTAGTAAGATTCTAGTAAGCGTAATTTTCCGAGAATAAAAATAACTCATACGGCTTAACTATTTTCTATATAACGAACAAAAACAGAAGTGTAGCGACAATCTAGCAACTAAGCCACATGAGGGCTAAGTCAAAAAAATAGCAGACGCAGAATGTCGGTAATTCTAAGACAAGTGAAACGAAGACTACTTTTAAATTCTGAAAAATGGTTTTACCTCTGTCTTTTTGTGCCAATAATTGGTGATGGTCAACAAAGAGTTTAACTTAAAGAGACGCCTTACTTCGAAGCATGAGGATCCAAGGACGGCATTTCAGCTTTTTCATGGGGAGGGGAGTAAATTTTGACCAAAATTTGACCAGTAAATAGTCGTTTTTTTAATATTTACCTTTTATTAATATTCATAATATTTCATTACATTACATGCATTTTTTAAATTAAATTCATAGGTGTCTTAGATTAAGGATCCTGTTATTGAATTTGTACGGACTAAATTGTTGTACAGCAAAGGATTTAAAGGCTATTGGGCAATTCTTGTGTGTTTTGAAATGGAAATTGCACTAATGTTTTGTTAAGTCAAACTTTTACCGTTTGCAGTTTTCGAAATACCGTTATTAAAACCCCCTCATTTTATTATGTAAATGCCAGTCAAATTACTGTTTTTAGCAAGGATGCTATGTTAATATTAGAGTTAATGAATCGTACAATCGTTTCTAAGAAAGCCACAAAGACATTGAAAATGAAACGATTTAGCACATCAACCATTAATGAAATGTGAAAAAATAACATCGTGAGATAATGAGATTACTAAAGAAGTAACTATTTTGCACGGATCATGTGAATCATTTTTGATTAACAAAAGAGTAGGCAGATTCGTTCTAAAACTATTGAATTTTTTATAAAAATGTATAGATATTAAATCGAAACAATGTTTCATTCGTTTAAGAGCACCACGATAAGCTCGTCTTTGTTCAAAGATGACATCATGGTGATGAGGCAGTCATCTTATTTACTAAATACGGTTTGTTTTCACAGACGAAGTTGACATAAGATAAATAAAATCTTTATGTGAGCTGAAATATATCAAATAATGCATTCCATTGAAGTTTTGCATATTGGAATTAATATGCCGCCTCTTGATTATTAACGTTTAAAGCTATCATATTGAATATTTACATTTTTTATTATATTTATTGTATTTTGATGTTTTATTAATAAAATCAAACAAATTACGATATAAAAATAATTACTACACAAGTTTTTAAAAGTCACAAAATATGTTTCTTTTTTAGCGCGAGTTTATTCATGTTGTATATTGTACAGGATGATACATTTCGAGTTTCCTGATTAGCAGCACTGTAAATAAGATAGCTGTCAATAATCACGCGTGCTCAAAGTGTTAACTGTTAGTTTGCAACACATTTACGAAATGGATCGCTTAACCACCGCTCATACGAACTGTGGAAAGTTATGGATAATTTCATCCAAATTCAGCCGAATTTTCAGTATCGCTAATTTTAAACATTTTAAAATTAGAATAGTGGGAAACGTCTATTATTTCATTAGCCAGGGTATATTCTCTTCGGAGTTTCCTCAAGGGTCCAACCCTCTGTTCTTTATGTTATTTATTAATGATATAAATACTGCAGTTACAATAAAGCTTTCTGGCGTATGCAGATGATTTAAAACGGGGTTGCGGACTCTTTCTCTCTACAGAGTAATTTAGATTCTCTATAGAGATTAGCGTCCATTAATCGTATGCCCCTTAGTGTCAAAAAGTGCCATACTGTGTCATTTTCTCAATCTCGTTCGCCATCAGCTTATTCCTACGATCTTAGTGGGAACATTTTGGCTAGAGTAACTTCCGCTAAAGATTTTGTTATCACTTTTGAGAGCACGTGGAGGTTCTATCTAAACGTACAAGACGTCTGTGATAAATCTTCTAAGATGCTCGGTTTTGTTATGAAGAACGCATTTGACTTTGACAATCCGTCAATTATTTGCGTCTTCTATGACACCTAAGTTTATAGCATTCTTGAATCAGGATCTATAATTTGGTATCCCTGAATAAGCAAATACTTCCTTTTAGTCGAAGAGGCTTAAAAAAAGTTCCTAAGATACCTTTATATGAGGATATTTGGTTATTATCCGTTCTTATATCTCAGCGCTTTTTATCAAACTATTCTCAAAAAATTCTAATTTTTCTTCGACAATCACGATCGCGTCCTCTTTTGATGACCGTTAGGGTTAAGACGTTTACACTTGCCGACCCGCCATCCAGCTCCCTAATACATTGGCATTGCACATTGACCTGTTTAATGTCTGCTACGAGGAGCTGGTCCGGTTCGTATCATTGAATTTTAATATTTTACGATTATTTTTAATGTTTCTTTACGTGTATTATTTTAATTATATATTTTTTGTGAATTGAAATATTACAATGTATTTTTTTACAATCATGATACATTGGGGTAGTCTGTTACGTCACGATGATTTAAATTTAATTAAAATAAATAAATTACAGCTCGTCATATTTATCCAAAGGATAGAAAGAAAAAAATTATACTTCAAAAATACCTAACAAAATATATTTTTATAAAAAATATTTTTTTTTAAAAAAAAAACATTTTTTGCGCCGGGACTCCAATGGGCGTAGATTATGAACAGGAACGGTGAAGATTGCAGACGAGTTCTCCGAAAATAATACAACTAGATTTTAGTTCTGACGACTGATTAGTGACTATCTTCACTGTTCCTGCTCATAAGCAGCGCCTATTGGAGTCCAGACGCAAAAGTGGTGACTTCGACGTGATTAGGGGTAATTAATTTGTTGGTCCCAACAAATTATTACAAATAAAGTAAATATTAATAATAATAAAATACCCATAAATATATGCAGCTCAATTCAAATACAAATGTGAACGGTATCCTTTCTCGATCCTTAATGCAATACAACTAATGCGTAAAATCAAATGCTTATAAAAATAACAAACATTTGCTTTAACACATATTTAAGCATATAATATTGAAAAACGTTGGATATTTTACACAAAAAAATTGAGATTGAAATATTTCTCCAGGTGAACGCCGCACCGCCGCTCGACTAACGTTGGGCTGATAGTGATTTAAGGATTCTTAAGCACAATATCCTTATTTTTTTATATTATAATCGGCTGTTTTTGAAACATTACTTCCTCGTCAAAGGGCTCCGTCAACATTTGCACCACTTCACTATAGTAGTACTCAATTTTTAACGCAAAATTCAATGCAAATTTTTTGTCATGTTATTTGACAAAATGAGTTGTCAATACTTGGTTGTTAAACACAAAATATCGGTCTAATATGGCTGAGAATGGTGAAAAAAAATAGTGAGATAATTTTAGAAAATCTAAATGAATTTGTAAATCTGTGTTAAACTGGATTTTTACTTTGTAACATATGCCTTGGTATATAGAAATGCTGATCTACATCTTGCTCAAGAAGATTAAAGCAAATACTGTAAATGGTTTTCAACAAAAATACGAGCAATATGTTTGAAATTTAATATATGTCTATACAAATCGTTTCAAATGTATAATATTTTCCCACATTCGCCGAAACTGTAATCGACCGCAAGAAAATCCGCTTAGAAAACAACATCGAAAGTGTATGGGGGCGACTAGCGATTGATCCCCGTTGCGTACAAGTGAAAAACCGTCATACGCAACAACGCATTGACACTGGTTTTTTCTTCGCGAAAAGCTCAAATCAAAAGACGCATAAATCGGTGGTGGCGCAGGTATGCCAAAGCACATCCGAAATCTGTAAAATATACATACTACATGTGTGCGTATATGTATGATAAAAATACGGCATTTTAACGTCGCAATAAAATTTGTATTCCGAACGTGCGTTTCGGTAGGAAATAGATCGATGAGCGTTGCTAAGCAACGGCCGCCACCACTGCGCAACACACGCGCGCGCCTTTATACACGCACACGCCCATCCTCTCTGGTGTTGGTGAGCGTCGGTGTGTACGTGCGACTTTATTTTCATTAGGGTGGAAAACGAACCCGCGACCAATTTTACGAGACGTATGCCCGAGCTTTGACGTCTTGTAATTGAGATGTTAATTAGCTGTTACCTAAGCATTTATGTGGCATATAAAATAAAACAGTAAAATAACATATATAAATAGTCGATAAATTTGCGATGGCAACACTGTGTGCTACTTTTGAGCTGAATTTAAGCTAGAGTTGTCATTAGAGCGCGGGTGGATTGAGGATGAATATCGATCCAGGAATTTTCGTAAAAATCGGCCCACTTGTACACATAGGTGCGCGCTTGCACAGCCGCGCAGCAATTTTAAAACCCCGCGCACTGCTCGACGGCTTGCGCTCACTCCAGACATAATTATATGCAGTCAGTATCAGAAAAGGGTGGGGTGACAAGAGGGGCAGTTTTCCCGGGCCTCGCAAATACAGGGGGCCGCAATTAAGTTGAAATATGAATATTTTGCAATTAAGTTGAAATATGTATAAAAATATTTCAATGAGAATACAGAAGGAGTTTAATAATGCCATTTTAAATCCATTAGTACAAAACGCAATCATTGAGGGGTTCAATAATAAATTTAGAAATCACGCAAACGATAATCATTTTATTTTCAAAGATAAACAATATTCAAACTACAATACGTTAACAGTTAATAAAGAAATCGTACAGGACACAAGGACATCATGGGGGGGGGGGGGCAATTTCCACCCCCTCCTTTAATTTGGCCAGAAAACATGTAATTTAATGAAATTCTATGAATTTTAATAATATCTAAATACATAAAAAACGACCATTGACTGGCCAACTTTTGCCCCTCTCACCCCCCCCCCTGGAAAAAGTTGAAATGACGTTCCTGATTCTAAACAATAAATTGTCGGGTAATACCTTATAGAAAATCTTAAAAAAAACAGTATCGAATCTATCCCGAAAATATTTTCTAAATATATAATTTCGGTGAAATTATATCAGAATACATTTTCACCGGTAGATTTATATTTTTTCCAGTGATTTATTTATTTTATAAGTTATCTGACATATCTGACATGTGCACACAAACGCATTTCCTACCCGATGACGTCAAGCACGCGCGGCTTCTCAAATGTTCGCAATAAAACACAATATTTTTTTACAAATAATAATATGAATAAATAAATGATACAAAATATATCTAAAAAAATTAAATCTGAATTACTTAAAAAGAAACATACATATATAAACATATAACATACAACAAAATGTAAATGCCTAGCGATCCAGGAATTTTATTGCTTTATGCATTTGACACACAGCTCCATGACAAACAAAACACGACACACGCGTAATTTTATTACCAGAACAAAATTTAAATGTACATCTTCGTCCAATATTATGAGTACTACTGGGCGAAGACGATGCATGAAGATCTTCATGAAGTCTTCACGAATAATTCTATGGCTGACTTTTACAGTTTATGTAAATAAACGTTCTCCTGTCGCTCAATTTCAGTTTTTATACCAAATCTACTGATATGAGGCGTATGAAATACTTTCGACGGCATCGATTGTTGATTCGCCACTAAATATATTTATGGATCCATATCCCTTATGCAATGAAAGCAATAATATCAATGAGCTCCATAAATATTCTGAATGATCACCATCTTGTGCCTCATTTTGTCTCCTAGATCAACTCTGCCTTTTGTTCTGTTATAAAAATTAATCACCGATGGTCGTTTGTTTTTGCTGCCTTCACTATCTGTATTAAAAACTTTTGTACTGAGCAACAGAACCATGTGAATTTTTTTGAAAGCATAGTTTATCAGCAAAACCAAACCACATTACTATACAGTTCTTTCAACGTATCCCCTAAGAACTCCTTCAGTATTTTTGGCTTGTTTGCTCTTAATGTAGCGGTAAGAAATAAATCGTTTTGTAATAGACATTAAGCTAAAGGAAATTGAGCTGAAAAAATTGTCTGTGATAATATTTATTTTGGTACCGTTATATGCTACCGTTCATGCACATTATCAGAATCATCTAAAGGAGAAGATAGAGGACGTGAGCTGCAAACATGCCCCGTTTTCAATATATAAAAAGTTTCCTGCAAAATAATATATATTTGTCATACTTTTTTATCATAACAAAATGTTAATATCATACTTACATTATACAGATGTCTTGTGATTTTATTACACTCCGATGAATATGACATATTAAATGTTATTGCTTCTTTAGTTTTTTATTTTATAGTTTGGAAAAAACATTATAGTGTTTTGATTCTGAGTGATGTGACTTATTTAGCAAGTTAGACGGTGTAAGAAATTTTATTGCACAAGTTATTATTTGTAGTAATATACATATGTAACTTAGGTGTCAGTGTCGAATGCGAAAGAGTATATATTAATAAAAAAAGGTTGTAGCGGCTGTTTAGTCTGATATAGAATAGTTGTTGCTGTGGAAGTTGATCTTTGCCGTGATTTTGTTGTAGAAGTGCCTCTCGAAATGTATGTATGTACGTGTCAGTCTCTCTGGTGTCTGATAATATGTTCTCTCATAGAAACTTGGGCGAATGAGAAAAAAACTTATTCAAACCAATGGCCAAATTGTTAAGCTCAATCTTTTTAATGTTTACCTCTCCTAATGAAGTACGATTATCTACCTAGTAGGCTTCTACGAACGAAACCATTGTGGTTGCTTCCAAACGGCCACACAAAGAATAATGAATAACCATTCGTTAAGCAAGACAATCACAATACATTGTATAAGCGCTTAATGCACATTGGTAACAAATAGTTAAGAAATTTTCGTTACGGTGATTCATATTTATGGTTTTCGAAATACTGTTGTGGTCATTGTTTATGTCGTTTTGAACGTTCTTAATATGAAGATTTCTCTCGAGGATTTGTGTGTAAAGCACCTTTATTCAATTGACGCTTTCTATATAGAATACCCTACAATGGTCACATTATAATACCATATTTTGGATGCATCTAATTTAACCAAAGTTTGTTTATGGCAGTTGAAAAACACAATAATTTAAAAACTTCTAACTTGTTTATTAAATTCATTATACATATTTAAAATCAAAAATATAAAATGATAACTATCATAAATTTTATTCCTTACAATATAAAGTACATTTTATAACATTAATAAGGCCGTAATTTACTTAGAATTTAAAATTCAAACTGTTATATTATATATAATATATAAATTTAATTTTAAAATATCACATTTTATGTTACGTTGACTATTTATATAGTATTGCTTCAATATCATTTATTGTACTTTTAAATTAATAATTGTATAAGCTTATTTCAATATTGTACAACGATGGTTTTAGATTATATTAAGAACTTTTACAATATTTAATATTGTTATTTAAATACTTGTGAGTTTGATAAAAATTATTGACATATTACTAAAATATAATACTTCGTTGCTAAATGCATTTTTACGTCTCGATACGGATTTCACTTAGACATCGAATATACCGCACACTTTATTAGCTGGCAAAGCTTGATCTGAAAAATTATATATAAAACAGTAATTTCATACATAGTTTATTGTATATATTGTATGAATCCTTACCGATCATTTTTGGATAAGGTAAATTTAAGTTATCCATTATGTGCACAAACTCTTCTATAGACTTTGTCAATCTTGGATTGTAACATTTCTCTTCTGCGACGGTAGTAGCTGTCATGCCTTTATAATCGTGCGCTGGGTATAGCGTGAAATTATCAGGTAAAGACAAAATCTTTTCGTGAACCGACTTATAAAGAATCGTAGAACTTCCTTCTTGAAAATCTGTTCGACCACATCCTCTAATAAGCAATGCGTCGCCAGTAAAAGCTAAACCCTACAAAATTAAAAAAAAATGTATTCTAATACTGACATATTAAAAAATTCTATTCTTATAAAATATTATTACTTGCTCCTTTAAAATGTAAGTCACACATCCATTTGTATGTCCCGGTGTCGCAGCTACTTCTAAGGTATGACGGCCAAAGCTGATTTTATCACCATCGTCGATATATTCGTCGGCCTTGGCTCCACTAGATTTCGATATTACACTACGTGCTTCCGGAATCAATTTCTTTAATTCACCAGTTCCAGTAATATGATCTGCATGCATATGAGTATTAACTGGAACATAAGAAAAATATTTATACAACAAACATTGATAATAAAAATATTTAATACGCTTCCGTTATTGGATTAACTTATCTGTATCTGTATGAACATTATCTATATGTTCAACGATATGGTAATCAAAGTATTACTAAATAAATATGTTTAAGAATGGACTAGATATAAAATTAGATTATTACTTGCATATTTCAGCTTCAAGCCGAGATCTTCTAAAACTTTTGCATCTCGCTGTGCTTCTTCTAGTACCGGGTCGATCAAGATGGCTTCATTTTGTTTTGTATCTGCTAATATGTAAGTGTACGTGCAACTTGGCGTTGAAAATAGCTGAAAAATGAATTATTGATCTTTATTAATTTATTGAACATTAAGAAAGAAATATGACACACAAACAAGTTTTAAGTGATTAAATAATAAAATAAAAAAAAACATAATAAGAGGTCAAGTAAAAAAAAACTGGTTTGGAATATTGCTGTGTCATGCTTATTCAGCATAACTAAGATATATAGGTATAAATGAAATTGAGAGGTGATTATACAATAACAACTAATCAAAACACAAAAATATTCATATAAATTAGTTACTTTTTAAAAGTAACCTTTTATATGGTTAAATGTGTGAATAAATAAATGTTTTTATTTTGGTTTAGTTGTATTTATATTGCTTTTCAAATTTAGTTTAAATTAATATCAACAGTGATAAATATAGTTGTAATTCATTTTTCCACAGTATTATAAAAATAATTATACCAGATGACCTTTTGTGCTTAACCCTTTAGACGCCAGTGACGTGCCCGCACGCCAAAGCGGTCGGACCGTCAAGTGCCAGCGCGTGCAGGCACGCAAATGTTATTACGGACACATTTACTAATAAATTCGATTTTTTTTTTCGTTAATTTAATACAGAGACATCTATTAAATGGAATGTGATCGTTAAAATGTGCAATTTTTGAACCATTCTTTTATTATTTACGATCGAGCATACAGACGTTGTTAGGGCTGCTACAATATTTTTTTTAAATGATAAAAAAAAACACAATGTTTTGTAAAAAAATAACATTTTTTGAATTTGAATTTTGTTTTTGTTTATATTATAACATTATTGCCATATTTACTATTTTTTAAAAATTTTTGACATAGTTGAAAATTTTTAAATATATGAAGTAGCTGCCATTTTGATAAAAGATTTTGATTAAAACAACGGAAATTATCGTGTCCCATACAAATATTAAAAACTACCAAAAACATATAATATAAATAACATACAATATAAATTACATATAATATTTGTGTGGCAGCCCTGACAGTGGTTTTTAAAACTTGTTATTTCTGTGCTTTTTTTTCACTTTTATGTTAAAATTAATAAAAAGGAAAGTAAACAGTGATTTTCCAGGTAAATAATGTTTCTCTTTCATAATAATTTAAAGGGTTGAAAATGGTGGCCTACAGAGCAAATTCATAGAAATTTGCTTGGCGTTGAACAGGTTAAAAGTGAGTGTTATTTGCTGTGACCAAGACTTTATTATTTTTTAAATAGTACCAGAATTTATTTATTTATACCAATAGAATATTAAAGAGTGAAAAAAGCGAATTTTTCGACTAATATTTACAACACTATTTCTGGATACGTTTTAATTTTTATGTTATTTTATACTAGATAAATATGTAGTGTTATGGCTATTATATAGTGTATTTTGTTTCTAAAAAATTCTGTAAAATTATTCGATTTTATTCACAATTTTTCTCTTACAAACTACAATTAAAAATATTATTATGATTGATTGTAATGGGCAATGATGTGAAGTTCATTTAAAGCAGATATTTAGTCCGTACACTAAATTTAATCAAAAATGAAATTTTTGGTATGAAAATCCAAAATTAGAAAATTATTTTCAATAATAGTCAATTTCCAAATTTTTTCCATTATTTCTTTTTTTACACAGTAGTTTTTGAAACGTATGCAATGTTCAAAAAGGGGGAACAAAAAATAACATTTTTAGTATAGTCGGTGAATAGTACCCAAAAACCCTGTGTTCAAATCCCATGTGAACCATCGTCTTTTTCAATTTCTATCGTGTCTGGGAAATCGGAATTAGATTAATTATTAATTGATTATTTTAATGATAATTCCAATCGATCATCACAGATTAGGTTTTTCTAGATTTTCCTAATCTTACGGATGAATAATTAAAATCGTGCTAGGTTTTACATATAAGTTTTAATTTACAGTGAAATCATATTGGACATTTTCACCGGTAGATATATATTTTTATCAGTAAGAATATAATTTATCTGGCAGTTGATAGTAAAATTATATGATTTCAACTTTTTCATATGTAGTAATATAAACATTTACATACTTATCACTATTTATTTAAGTGCGATGTATAAATGTTACAGCGAATATGTATTTTTCAGTGAAGGTATATTTTCACTAGTGATGTCCTAATATATTTTTAGCAGTATATATATTTTTCTACTAGCACCTATCATTTAAATATAATTTATATAATAAATATAATTTAAATTAAATGATAGGCGCAAATATCATTTAAATATAATTTAAATGATAGGCGCTAGTGAAATTATATGCAGTTCTAAAATGTCTATGAAACTCAATTTGACATCTGCATTACGATATTACACTATGCTTTAAAAATATGATAGCTATCTGTACCGATATTACTACAGACTTCTGATATAAAAGTATTGGTCAAAATGTATTCAAAGGGAATTTTGATGGCGCAGACAAGATTTTATTGCTTTTGACGTGGATTTATGACTTCTGAGAAGAGTTAATTATTTTTTGCGCTCTCCTATTGGTCAAAATTCGGTTTAGGTATACTTCATTTGAGTCGTAATAAACCCGACAGAACGATTTCATTGCTTTTGACGTGGATTCCAAACAGAGACCCTTTGAATTTGGCCAGAAAAATACATGTCATTTATTAACATCTTAATGAAGTCGAAATATTACAGATCCGCAAAGAAATTTTTGTCAACTTTTCCTTTATAAATAATTAGCCTAATAATCTAGATTCTAGACTAAGATAATAATTTTAAGAAACTGAAAATGTTGTAGATTAAGATAATAACTTAATATTATAAAAATGTATTACACAAAAAACTATATAAACTTATTAACAAATAAAGAAACTGCTAAATTTTTTAAAAATCAAAATATTAAAGAAACAACCACTGACTGGTCAACCATTGTGCTCCCTAGAAAAATGTAAAATGACGTCCCTGTAGAAATCTTTTAATGCATGTTCCATAGTGTGACTTTATACGGCGTAAAAATCAAAAAGGAGTAAAAATCGATTTTAATAAATTATTTGTCAATAATATTTTTAACATATGATCAGTTAATAATTATAAATGGTCGATAATTTTGGCATCAACCGTCAATAAACTTACGAAAAATGATCAGTAAAGCTCTGTTTATAGCTATTGATAGCAAAATGAATTAACTGTAATATTACATACACACTTAACAATACTATTTGAAGGATTAATATGTGATATTTGTATACAAATATCTTCTATTAAATTTTCAAGGAACCATTTCATAACGCATAATATCTAGGCAGTAAAAATATAATTAACAATTAAACTAAAAATCATAACTTTTAATATACAAAACATACACCTATATAATTAATATATTGTAATTACCGACTATTAATTTAAGTTGCTGGATTTAATAAAACAACAGACCATGTAATTAAATTACTGACTAAAAACAAACAAAATTACTATCAGTAAAAACCTATATCTAAATAATTTTAAACAAAAAAAAACTAGCAACAGACTTCTAATCAGTGTTATAAAATGATTTTTTCAGTAGAAATATCTAGTAGATATGCTTTCATTAAACAAAAAAGCTCATGAGTTATATATAAATGAAACAAAAAGTATATAATACCTGTCTGAAAAAGAAGTCGGAAGTGAACGGTATCCTCTCGGCTATCATGGTGCGACCGCAATGGTGAAACCGAACGAATTGAGTCGACACGGTCAACGCCGCGTTTAAAAACCTAGCAACCGGTTGTGCCATCATGGTTAATGCGCAGACTCGAACAATCTAATTGCAACGCTGTTTATGATACGTCTGCCCCACCTGAAGTTAGCGGAAATTGTCTATGTGTTACAAAATTACAAACAAAACCAGATTTTGGTACTGACCAACTGTCACGTACGCCTATAACCTTCAACGAACTGTCATTCAATGAAATGTTTGTTTTCAGCCGAGACTTGAACCTTTTTCTCCAGTCTTAACCATTATCGGCTAAATTTTAAATTATTTTATATATTCAAGTTCTTATTAATTTAATAATTATGATTTATATCGATATATTATATATAGTTTTAACCGTTGGTATGGACGCGTCATACATATTAAAGTTTATCTTAATATTTAAATTGCAAATTTGATACAATCAATATAAAAAAATTATAAAGCACTTAAGAGATGTCTCTTAATATTTTACTTATTTTTCAGATTTACTTAACCCTTCGAACCCTGAGCTCCTAAGTAATTTTTGACATTTACAGAATATTTGATTAAAAAGTTAATTTCGACAGGAAAACAATTTTTATTTAAAATACTTTTTTTATTTTTTAATAATTAATTTGTGATAATTGCACACACCTTTTGCAGCTCAAAAAAAAAACAATAAACATATATTTATTGCATATACAAATACTATAATAGGTTAAAGCAATAAAAATAAATATATGATTAAGTACACAGTTTTCAGATCCAAACTCAATCCAAAATTAGAACACTTGGCATAATTTGCACCAATATACGGTCTTTGTGCGTATTGAAAAATCACGACATTTGATGAGGCAAAAGTATCCTCCCAGATTTTTTTTTGCAGATCAAAATACTGGCCGTAGGGTAATGATAAGACTGGTAAACCAGCCGTAGAGGTTTCAGACACATATGCGCCACTTCTTCAGGCCGGTTTACCAGTCTATGGGGTTCAAAGTGCTAAATATGCATGTTTATAGTATGGTTACTTATAATGAAATAAGCTGTATTTGGTAAGAACGAATATCACTCAGTCTTTTTTAGACAGATTTCAATAAATGTGCTTACTGTATCAGGACAATTATGACGCAACTTCCAAACAAATTCAATGCAATTTCTTGACTAGCATTAGGAGAATACCTACAACATATAATAGCAATCCTCAGTAAAAATCTATATACAACGTCAATGAACACGAAGTTTCCGAAAATATATAGGTGATATGCCATTGCAAATTTAAACAAATATTATCAGATAAAAGTTTACTTTATCAGAATAAAACATTTATTATATTTACGAAACGTTGTCAAGGTTTGTAGTGTGTTTTATTTAAAAGAAACAGCGCATTAACCATACAATTGAAATTTGAATATACAAATAACCGTTTTTCTGAAATACAAATAAAGTCAATGATAAGGTGGCGAAACCATTGCAATGTTTCAATGATCATTGCTCACAAAACAACTGCTCACACAAAAACTGCTTGCAAGATGATTGTTCATATGAACATCGTTCAAACGAATATTGTTTACACAGTACATCACCCACACGGAACATTTTTCACTTTTTTTATGTTTGCTGCTCGTTCGAATGACCGCTATAGCATAAAAAAATTGAATAAATATAAAATTTTTGCTTAGGATGAAAAAATCATATCGAGTTTCGATTGATAAGTTTAATATGTTCCAGAGTAAGAAATTGAATAAATATATAGTTATTCCTGAACTCTGTTTTAGTTGCAACATTATATTATATGAAAATCATCCTTCATACAAATATGTTGTAAAGGGAAGTAAAACATGAAAGTGTCGAAATGCTAGAATACTCAATCAAACAATAAAAGTTATTTAATTTAAAAATGAATAGTAAACAAAGTGAAAGAAAAAACAATTGATTGAAATAATAAATTAATAAATATTCGTGCACTATTTTTTAAGCAATTTTATCATTTCCTCAAATATTTCCTCATTTATTCTAAAAAATAAGTATGTACACGTCAAAACAATGTTCCATGTGAGTTATGCTAGTATGAGCAATCGCCTTGTGAGCAATAGTCTATGTGAGCAGTAGTTTATTCACCCATTGATGCACATGGAGCTACAACACTATTATAATATTAGAACGGGATTCCAGTACCACACATATCATCAATGATAAATCAAGAAAGGGCCAAACGAGAATGTTGTTGATTTCCTACCATTTCTCCGACAAATTCTAAGCCGAAATATTGCCGTAGAAAAATCAATTGACTTTTTAGTACAGCCCTGATCTCGCCACCAGTGGAGCTTACGCCAAATAGACACAGACAACCCAGTTTAGGCCGACACCATTTAAGTCTGAATAAAAGCAAGTACTTCAGCACAATTTTCAGTGTAATCGGAATTTTCTTTAAAAAATAATCATTATTGAAGAATTATATATGTAAACGCACAATTTATACTTAATTGTTATTGACAATAATGCATAAATTAAATAAAAAAGTTGGTCATAAATTGCACTGTTATGTTCAAAAAATTTTTATTATTCATTTGACAGTTTGTTTAATAAATTTTTGTTATGTTTTGGATAAAACCTATAAATTCCTGTGCAAAAATTGGATCTCCACTAAAAATATATAAAGAGGTAATTATAAATCATATTAATAACATGTTTATATTAGGGTATACAAATACTACAATGATTTTAATTAATACAAATGTATCATGTATCAGTACATTCCATATTTTTTTAAAGAACATTTTTGTTTTGTGGTCAAAGATAAAAATTACAAATTCATTGAAAGTGTGACCCACACAGTCTATCATGAAAAAAGCAAATTGTTTTGAAATTCACCCTAGAAACTTCAAAATATTGTCCCCGAGTTTAACTTACGGTCATTTACGGTATTTTCTTATGGTATTTCTCAATGACTCGTATTTTTCGGATCAGAATTTTAATACGGTTGTGGTCAAAATGTATATTACATGGGTAAGAATTTATATTAAAAGGTCAGAATATAAGCGGCCAGAATAAATATTAGATGGTCAGGATTTATATTAATTGATCGGAATTAATATTAAATAGTAGGAGGTATTTTTCCAGATGGTCAGAATCATTTTTTTCAGTTGGCAATAGTCTTATCGTATAGTGTTGGAATTGCTGTAACGCTGAAGATGTCGAAAACAACTGGTCGATCTGTCATTTTCGTGTCTGCAGTTCATTATCAAGGTGTTTTAGGGCCAACATTTTTGGTTCAGCTCGCAATCAGGCGCGTATGGTGAGATACTTTTCCTTTCGATCGCTCGCGTGTTAAGTGACGAGAGTGAGTGAGAGATAAGAGCGTGCGTTACATGCGTTTCTCTCTCACCCACTCTCGTCACTTAACACGCGAGCGAGCGAAAGGGAAATTATCTCACCGTACGCGTCTGCTCGCAACGTTGTTAGACATCAACACAACAAGCCAAGCGTGCTCTCCGTCACCACTGTCGTTATTTTGTACGTCGCTCTGAATACCTTCGCGTCCTACATACAATTAAATATATAGCTATATTTTTATTCTGACCGTAAACTATTTTATTCTAACCATTTGTTATTTATACTATCTCTGAATAATATAATTGTGACCGAGATTCGATTTTTATTATGATCTAAAAATGATTTATATTCTGACCATTTAATTTGTTGCCTTTCTCAATTACTACATTTAGCAGCAATGGCAATGCATTATGCGAACCTTGCTGTTGCGCAACTATTTTTTATATACAAAGTTATGGATATTATAAATTATTGTTATTTTCCCAATACTTTTGAAATCACGTATTACTTGTGCAATAGTCTTATCCTCGTAACTTTGTTTTGCGTCACGTTGTCTTCAATTGTTTTTTTCGAATATTGGGTTAGGTTTTTGAATTTCAAAACTCGACTGCTTCCTTCTATGCTCCTTTGTGTGAGTCCATATTGTCATCAACGGTCTTCTCCGAAGATCAGGTTGAATTCTTGTAGCTGAATCAGGGTTGACGTGATTTAGAAAATGAATGAATTATGAATGTTATTTATTACATACAAAATATTCAAGTAATTCTCAGAATAATAAAAAAAGCGTTTTCAGATTAAACGTGAAATGTAACATATTTAATGTGTAATTATTTCTATTACTTTTTGATGTTTATAATTTGCTTAAGTTTATTCTACGTTAATTTTAGGACTTGCATAGTGTAGTCTAGTACTTTTGAGCTGAGTCTGGTGAGACGTGCAACGAAGAAGAAACTGACGTATTTATTTATATTTCAAGGGTCATTCTCTGTCGATACTTGGCGTAGCTCCGCTTGGTGCGAGCTCGCTGAACTCTCATCAAGTTTATTATAAGTCGGAAGTTCCTGATAGAAGTGAGTACATACTTTGTTTAATACTTCCTATTCTCGATCGTTTGACTAATGCGATAATTCGGGACCGAAGCAGACCATTTGTTATTGGCTACTAAATATCTAATTAAAATTTCCTTAACATGATGGCGATTATTTAATGTTCAGGTACCTATAGAAGCATTCCGTTTTGGCAGCTCTTTTGCAAAGTTCTTTCTGCGAATGCTTTCAAATCCGCTCAAATATGCGATCAGCAAGCGCGCTTGTATCGTGCTAATAAAGAAAAAAGTTATTCTTTGAAAGTTACAAATTAGTTTTATATGCTTTTTAATATACCTTTATATAAAAATTGCCAATAATTATATTTTACGGTAAGGAACATAAAAGGCATGATAATCTGATGTCAACATATCTCTTATTTGCTAAGCAGTGGCGTAGCTGGGGGGCGAACCGCTCCGGGCGGCACTCCCTTGGGGGCGGCATTTTCGCGATGCAAATACCGTTCGTATAATGTGGTTCTTGATTTGAATACGCTAATATATATATATTCACAAATAGCTAAGAGCTAAGTGGAATATGTTACAATAATGAATAACAGCTTAGCGAATGACTAGGCCGGTGGTAAAATTTGGTCAATTTCTTAGAAGTCGAAGTTCAAGTTCGAGTTGAGCAGATAATAAAATAATAAAATGCCAGATAGCCATGAAAATATTTCAGTAAACTTGAAAGCATTTTTTTAAATGCGTATAATATGTGAAGGGAATGTAGCGTAGCTGGGGGAGGGAAGGGTCAAAAGGGGCCGCCTGCCCTGAAAGTTTTGGCATATTAAAAACATGCATTAAGTTATAGATTTTTAGGAAGGTTAGGTTTTGTATTGGATGGATCGCCCCGGGTGGTACAAACCCTAGTTACGCAACTGTTGCTAAGAATATGGTATTTAGTGAGATTAAAGCTTGCTCTGTGTTTATTGTGATAGTACCATGGATCCCCAGACTCAAACATATGTCTTTGTACGTAAAATATATGCGTAAAAAAACACCATCCGATCTTGTCCGCTGCATACATCGTCACCTAATATTGTAATATCAAAATAAAATTAGGCTAAAAATATGATTTTTAAATTTTTGACAACCGAAAAACCGGTAATTAGAAATATAGTTACCAGTAATATTGTAATGTAATTTAGTCGTAATTACCAGTAATAACCGGTCTACCGAAAACTGGTAATGCATACCCTAGTTCTGACATTTTTATTGTAGCAAAGTTCATTTTTATATTTAGAAATATGTACTTTTAAATTTTTTGCTTAACAGTTGATTATCAAAACACGTCATATTTTTGCGCTGTGCTAGTATTGTATTTAGGGAAATGCCTTTTAATGAGTAAAATATTTTAATAGCAGTTAAACGTCCGCATACGAACGACGACATGAATGCCGCTAGGACGCGGGTGTCGGCTCCTAGTTTTGTCGCAAACATTTTTATTTAAATATTTTTTGAGAAAAAATATTGTAGTTCAAAATCACACTAAATATATAATTTATTCGAGTGTGATTCCATATGGCATTAGGGTTAGAAAAAAATATGAATTCAATATTTACCATTTTTGGTCTTGAAAAATATGCATCATGTATCACTAACCATAAAAAAATACTGCGGTACGAAAAGGTTCTAAATGTTCATCGATGAGTCATCCCTTATCTTCCGTGCTTGGAATTTCGGTTTTTCTGTTCATGTCACTATAATAGTCACCACAGAACAGTTATACATATTAAAAGTTCGTTTGTAATTGTAGCCCGGAAAAAATATATTTTGTGTACATAGCATATATACTTTTATTTTATATTGTAGATGTTTTCCAAATAAAAATATTTTTTTTCTGAAAATGGCTAATGGAAAAAGTTATTTGTATATTTAGGAGGGGGGTCACTTCTTATCCAGTTTTAGACTTAACCCCAGAATTTTATCTAGTGATGAAAATTAACATTTACAATTATCTGATATTATAAAAAAAATTCATTGCTACACTACTCCGTCCTAATGCTCCGGACACCGCTCAAAAGCCATGATAGCAACACCGTTCGATTTTGTTCACGCATGCGCACCGACCACTCTACGTTTGTAAACAAAGCTAGCTCGTTTCTGTCAGTAGGTGTTCGCGCTTCGAAGTGTCGCGCGCACGCTCTCCACTACGAACCATTATTTTTCAGCTTTTAGCTAACATTTTATTCCAATTGATAGTCGGGAAGATATATTCGCAGTGACATTGTGAATTTGCATTTCGGATCAATTGCGAAATTAGGTGGAAATAGTTGACAGCTGATTCCTGTCTAACCTGCTCGATCGGACAAAGGATTGATCTAACTCGGAAAACCGGTCTGACGCGTGTCTTTTAAAGGTGAGATTGACATTGTAATGCAAACGTGTTGATTAATAGAAACAAATGAAATGCACATGCAATCGAGTTGCATCACGAAAGATTTTCATCTGATTATTTTTGGCAAGGAATGAGTAAACATCTCGACGTTAAATAATGTTTTTCTTAGAAAAAACTCTTGAATGGATCCGCACGTCAAAATTTAAATTCGTGTCGCGAATAAATAAACTACTACGACATACTACGTTTCAAATTTGTTGAGTTGAACCTGTGTGTGTTTCATAACAAAGTTGACCTTGTTTAATGTGCGAGGATAAAAAAAATATACGCTTGGAATTTGGATATACGCAATAAGCACGCTGTTAAAATAAGCAGGATATTTTATTTTAAAGTCGTGGAAAAATTTCAATGTCATTTGTATTCAATTTTATATTGTTTCAATACTTGTAATTGTATTGTAAGAGAAAAGGAAAAATTGTTTTTCTTATTAGCGTTGAGGTGATACATTCTATTAAAATGATTTATAAATTATTGATTTTTCTTGCTAAGTGTATTTTTTGGTGAAAAACATACATATATAAAAAATAAGCTATTTAATCAATTATTTTTATTGTTTTGTTTATGTATATATTATACATATGCGTGGAATTTAAATATACGAAATAAGTACGCTAATAAAATAAGCAGATTATTGTAATTTTTTGACGTTTTAATATTTCAATATGAAGTATTTTTTTTATGTTTTTGATGACACGACATAAATATTTGTCTTGTAAATATCCTAGTGCAATTCAACATTAAACCTGAAAGTCCAAACATTTTATCTAACATAGTTATAAACTAAAGAATGAAAAAATAGTATTATTATACATTTATTTATATTTGTCTTATTTTCAAACACTGAAAAATTAACGAATTACTTATAAAAACTGATATTTTATTTCTTTTTATTGACATTGAGATATGTTTTTTGATATAATAAAATAAAATATATTTGCTGTTTTTAAAATATGTATATTTTAAAAATAGCAAATATATTTTATTTATATTTTAAAATATGTATATCGATAACAATAATGATGTTGATTATTTAAAATTATTTTTTCAAGAAACTATAAAGTTAAAAATAAGGGAAATGATAATAAGCTATAGATTTTTCATAGTTAAAAATATTACGCGTTTGTATTATAAATAGTTTGCTTGCATTATTCTAATACATATTTTAATATTTAAAATCATTTCTTTAACGCAATTTTTTTTATATAAATATTTTTTCGTAAT
The DNA here is from genome assembly GCF_051122295.1 of Plectrocnemia conspersa. Lineage (NCBI taxonomy): Eukaryota > Metazoa > Arthropoda > Insecta > Trichoptera > Polycentropodidae > Plectrocnemia > Plectrocnemia conspersa. Next base: position 21,416,411 of record NW_028277174.1, read on the forward strand.
TGTAACAAATAGTGTATATAAAAACATACTTAAAAATATAAATCTTTTTTAATAAAAAAATATAAGGTAAAAATACAAACCATCAATGATATAATTTTCTATTTGATTTGGAAACATATTTTAAAATCGAGATTTTAGCATTGTTACTAAAGTTATATCCATGTCCTTGAGTATAAATTGGCTAACTACATTTTTGGTAAAAAATATGTTAAATTATTATTACAATATAAAAAGTTTACTTTAATTATTTTGATACATATTTAAATTTAAAATGATTGGTGTTATTAATTAATATAAAAAGAAAATTAAATAATTTAATATCATTTTAATATATAAAATGTCATTAATTTGTATAAAAAGTTACAAATGTCATTATTTTGTAGAAACATATTTTTTGTGAATAAAATTTTGAGGTATAAAATGTTTAGTTAAAATACATATATATTTATCTTAGTAAAAAATATAGGTGTGTATGTTATATACATATGTATGTGAGTCTTTTTTGTCAGTTAAAAAATATTGTCAATAAAAATATAAGGGAAATAATTATTAGTTTAAGCTATATATATTTTCATAGCTAATAATATTACACGTTTAAGTAATCAATGAAATTCTATTAGATTTGGAAAAATAATTAAAAATCGATATTCTTAGTGTTACAAATGTCATTCAGTGTAAATTGGGTAAAAAAACATGTTGAATTATAGTTATAATATAAAAAGTTTGCTTTTATTATTCTGATAAATATTTTAATATTTAAATCGATTGGTGTTAATAATTTGTATAAAAAGTGTTTATTTAAATACGTATTTTTGTAAATGTAAAAGATAGCGTATATAAAAATATGAGGGATAAAATATTTTGTTAAAATTATAAATTTTTTTAATCAAAAATAGTAGGTGTGCAAATGATAAAAGATAGTATTTTCTCTTTGATTTGGAAACATCATTTAAAATCGAGATTCTTGCAGTATTACCAATGTCATATCTACGTCATTGAGTGTAAATATACTAATTATTCTTTTGGGCCAAAAAAATAAGAATGTTCCATTGCTTTTACTGTTCTGATATACATGTATGTGCTATTAGAACATATTTCTTAAGCGTCCTAACTATTTTTTGGCGAATCTGACTGTTGAAAACTTTGTCTGTTAAAATAATATAAGTTATAAAATAACTAGATAAATTTAAAACTTACTAATAATTCAATCATAGATGTTAAAAAATAGACAATTTTCTTAAGACTATAATTTTTTTAAGTATTTAGTGCGAAGCGAGTATTTTTCATTTTTCTCAAGGCAATTACTCATCCCTGCAATATAGTAATTACGCTTATACATCATTTATTAACACGATGGCCTACGATAAGCTTTATATTTACACTAAACTACATTTGTTACAAAGGAAAAAATGCCGTCAACATATGCAAATTCTTGGTAAATTTGTTGCGTTTTATAACTTTGCTTAGGTATTACAATCTGTAGATACTGTAATTTCATATTAATATGAGCTTGGAGAAAATCTGGAAATAACACACAAAATACCATTTAATTTGTAGGAAGCCTTGAGAAACCAAAAGCTTAGAAAGTGTAAATGAAAACTATGTATTCAATGCTGTTGAGAATTATTTGTAATAAAACAGTAAAGCAAACTTTTTCACATATGTAGACTTGTTATTCTTTATATTGTTTGCCAAATAAGAATACTTGCTCATAAACGGTACATCGAACTAAACCCACGCCATTCTCGAGTACTGTTCATATAAAATTTTAATAATTTAATGAACGAACACTAAAATCCCTTTGGGTGCACATGGACGTGCCAAAGTCTAGACACTGTTATTGTAATATTACACGTACAACTAATATATCGGTTATTAATGTATTGAATTACTAATCCATAATCTAATCTTTCGTTTTAACTTTACGATTGATCGTGACAATGTCGTGTTTTTCTGCATTTAAATAAGCATCTATTCTCTGCACGCCTTTGTCGCTCAGATGACAATCGAAGCACTAAAAAGTGCAATTTCCATAAACTCCATATCAATTTGCATTGTGTGTGCAATTAATGTGTGTCTCTTTGTTCTCTGCGAAATTCGGCTCGGTCTTGTTTCGCAACCCTACCAGTCTCACGATTCGCGATCGCTGATCTAGACTTTAGAGTTTGGCGTTTTAGAGTCACGGTCTATTGTGAAAAATCTCAGATGTGAACACTCGCCCGTGCTTGACCCTAAATAAAATACTATATCATTTTCGGGGTCTATATACTCCAACATATGTAGTTTGACCTCTGCATGGAAATCTGTGGTTGAGATAAATATATATTTTAATAATTGTTCGGATACGGATGAAAATTAATGTCCTTTTAATATAGTATTATATTCATACGCTTTCACTAAGTCGACAACATATACAATAAGTATGACAAAGGCGATGATGACAATTTTCATAAAATCATATAAAAAAATGATTAAAATATAACCTTTGCCATTTTAAACAACAAATACAAAACGTAACATTAACTTCACAAAATGCGACGCACACCTATTTTTGAGATAAGCCTTAAACGATAATAAAGGATGGGCCTTTCCAAAATGTTGTTTCATTCAGTGAACGAATTCTGCGAATTTCGGTTATAGTAGACACTGCTGATAAAGATTCTATTTACAAATGTTTTTCGAATGCATTGTCTCGCATTTCAAAATAAAATAAAGGATTTTGGAGCGGCACTAGTCACTCGGGTATATTGAGAGAGAAAAAACGACTGCATGTGTTATTCAGGTATACAAATTGTTTCATTCTCATATTTTTTTCAAATTCTATCCGATATTTTATAAATATTTAAGCAATTATCCCACATAATTGGTTGTGAATGTTGAATGTTCGAAAGTAGAGGGATCTAAAATAAACATTAAAAATTGTATTTAAAAATATTTATCAATATACATAATTTAGTTAACGAGGCATGTTTAAGTGCTTTAATGTGTTTTATTTATAAACTTGTCAAGAGTTAGTTAAATACCACCCTTTTTTTCTTTTTTTGGTAAAGAAAAAGCTCTAAAACATTATGTGTCTTTCTCAGCCGCCCTACGTACTACGTTCTCCATTAGGATCACATTCTTCCATGTTAGTCAAAAATTTGTCAAGATGCATAAAGGTTTCATTCATATTTTTGATTGTCAAAGTCTTTCAGATTTGAGTAGCTTCTTCTTCTTCACTTTCGTTATTTAATTTAATTCTTTACTAGAATTATAGTATTATTTAGATTTTCTTTGATATATTTTAGAGGTTTGTTATCACTTTTTTTAGAGGTTTGTTTGGCAACACTTTTCCAGCGACAGTTTACAGCTGATTTGTGCTCAGTTTGGTTTGCCATTTTACCATGAATAGACTTACGCCTGATAAACGTTTGAAAAGTGTGCAAATTTATTTCGAGAATCGTGGTTCAGTTCGCAAAACTTATTGTGCGCTACGACCATTTTACAGTCACCATAAACGTCCAACCGAGCAAGTAATTCGAATAACCATGGATCGTTTTTCGCACCACGCATACTTTAATTGATAATACGCATCCGCAGAGACGTCGTACACAAGCGTAGTATTGAGGAGCACATTGTGCATAGAAATTGAAGCTGTGTTCATCCACTTTATGGATGATTTTGCGGAAAGATCTTGGTTTACGAGCTTACGTGTAGTATATGTATGTACATGGAATACCTGTCAAGTCATGTTCTAATGACCTTCATCTCATCCTATATTTCAATTTTAAAGTTACTGAACTTTATTTTTATGTGGCATTTGCTTGAAATATATATAAAAATCTTTGCTTCCCTTGAAGCTATACTTTATTCAACCCGATATGTGTATGCGCTGTATAGCTACACTAAATAATAAATGTGTACGTATGCATATCCTTGCCTGTCTGGGTTTTTAATGTTAGAGGGCACGTCCTTGCGGTTTCTTGACATTTGCTTTGATCGGCTTTGTTTGCCCACCAAAAGCATAACGACAAATTATTGACTCAAAAACAGTGTCGAGATCATTGTACACCATCGTTTCTGTTTCGTCACGATTGAACGTGATTTATGTCTAGCGTAATAAGCCGATCACGAGTGAATGGTGCGAGTCGTGCGAATAATGCAATATCGCCACGTACTGTTTGTGCATATCGTTGCTTAAATATTCTCGGATAACGAAGCCTGGTCACCCTGGTGCTTTAGTATGAGATGCTCTGTCGAGCGCTCGCCTTTTTTCATGCCTCGTCGGGTGACCATAAATTTCTGGGTTCGCTCGTCCGATGAACCCTCCAGACGACCTGGCTCTCCCTGGCACTCTGAATTAATTGAGATCGAAGCAATTTTCGTGACTGTTCTCCGTAGATTAGACCAATGTTTAGGTGTGCGGGTATTCTCGTATTTAATAAATAGCTCTTATGAAGTTCATCACGCAGATGAGAGAGTATCGTTTCGGAAACAGGTCGAGGACGTATTCATCATTGGCCCATTTGGTTATTGTGAATCATCGCACAGGTTGCTCAAGACGTAATTTTAGGAGTTTAAGTTTTAAAAATACTTTTAGTTTATTTTATTTCTTAGTTGCTTTCATATAATTTTAATTGGTTTGAACTTTTTCTAAGGCTTCACTTCGCGAAAAGTATGCATCATGCACTTTTCCATTGTCTAGCTTAGCTTAGCTAAAGTGCAAGTACTCGTGTGCATACATTTTCATACACATTTATAATATCAAATATATATATATATATAAAAAAAGGAAATCAATACATATTTTATTAATGTCATTGTTCATAGATGTTTGATTTTATTAAATACGACAATATTTAAGCAGTTCATATATTTAGGAATTGATTAATTCTTTTTAACTAAAATCATATGTAATTAAAATTTAAAAAAATTACAAATGTAATTATATTTTACTTTAAGATTTTCATCATAAAATGTTGATTCAATAATCATTTTATTCAGAGAAAAACGTAGCGTAGCGTAGCTACGCTAAGATTATAAAGACAGGCGTTTTAGCTAAGCAAACACCTAAATCCCAAGAGTTCAACCCCATCTTCGAGCGGCTTGCAAACACGCACATATGTTCATTATTACACAAACTGTACAACCAATATATTATATTATTTGTTTGTAAGATCAACGCCCTTCGTACGAGTTTTGATCCAGCATGCCGATTTTTAGGCGCGGTTAACCATTTTCTAACTTCTAATTAGCATACTTATATAAATAAGGGAATCTTCTTTGTTCGTTAGCATTCCGATAAATACCAATTTTCATCGAGTGCCCGCGAATATATAGCAATATTACTACCGTTAGATACAGCATAAATCGAAAACATATTAACTTACGCATCTGTTTTAGTAAAAGACAATTAATTATAAGTATTGTTATAAATTCGCGGCTACTCGATGAAAATCGATATTTATCGGTCAGATGACTTACTGTGTGGTTTAAAATTATTTGACGGAATGCTGACGTACAAAGTAGATTTTCGTATTTATATACTTATGCTAATTAGTAGTTACAGCATCACGAAAAGGGGTAATCGCGTCGTCTTACAATCTAAAAATAAGTATGCTGGATCAAAACTTGTACGAAGGGCGATGATCTTACAAACAAGGAATATAATATTTAACAGTATAGAAGAGAAATATTATATGTATGGGATATTGATCTTCACGTAAAAATGTGAGCCGCACTAGAATTAGTAGATATTATGATTTTAAGGTCGAAGAACTATTGTAATGGTCACGGCAGCAGCTTCATAAAAATTTAATTTCCTGTATACTCTTCTATTAACTATAGAAAAAAACTCATTGCAAATGCTTATGTTGAATGCCAAAAATATATGAAAGAGTTTATTTTATGGTTTTGAAAATAATATGGTTCATCAACCTTTTCAATCGTGTATAAGAGAAGTAGTAATAAATTTCATATTTCGTCCTCTGTTGCAGATTACAATCGTTGTTGAGAACTACCCAATAAATCATGTCAAATCCTTTGTCTCGGTTCTAATAGTTTTCCACCCCTTTCCGATGCACTCTTGGTATTCTATTCAGTCTGGCTCTGGCACCCTGGATGGTGTACTATGCGTTTTTTTGCAATAGTCTGGCATTGAACGCCCGAAATAGTTTGACCTCGAATACAAACAAAAGTGACATACACATACTAACATTTACAATAAAAAAACATAAACATAAGTGTTTGATACAAGTCGCGCGGTCATTCCAAACGACGCGGAGCAAGTTACCATTTTGGATTTTCCGCCTCTCGTTCAACATCAAAGTCCCAAGGCCTCAAACTGCGCATCGCGGAAACTTTTCGGACTTTTTTTCTGCGGATCAAAATCCCGACGCAAATCGAGCCGCAGTTGTATTCTATTTCTGATCCCGCATAACCTTTAAATGTTTGCCAATCACTTCTGGTTTGATTGAGTTGCGTAATTTAACCGGACTATTTTCAAGCGGCGCTTCAAACGAAAATACTTTCTCGCGTAATTATCGCATATTACGCGAAAAGCTCGGGACCGTTTTAATAAATGTGTCAAGTTGCACAACGCTTTACCGAAATGGGTCCCAGTGAGTAGGTCAGCTATGTGCTAGAATATCTAGAAATAGTCGGTGTGAATCGAGTGCGTTTCCTCTCTTTTCGATTGGACGCAGTGGGTCAATCTGCTAGTTAATACTATATCATTTGCTGTGAAGTCTGAACGATGACTGTGGGGTATCAAACTATCGACGGTGTGAACTTAGAAGACATATGGGTCAAAGTAATCGTTAAACGATTGAGTAACCAATTTTCATTCTAATATTCTAAACACGGCGGACGAAGGCTAAAATTTAATCTAATATACATTTTGATTTGGAATTGTTGCTGTAATAAACTTGCTTATTTATTGATAAGTCACATTTTGCATTATCTTTGTTAGTATACTATACTATACTATAATATTCCTGCATGACTAATTGGCATTGTATAATGAAAAGAAATTGTTAAATTATATAGCATATGACTTCAAAGATTGCCTTTTTATAAAGGAAAGCTTTGTTTCTGCAAATGCATTGTCATTGTCTGGTTCTTTGTTACTTTCTGTCTTATTAACTCCGTTATGGGTGATGTTTTCTTGTGTTGTTTTATCTGGGCGTTAAAAGACTATTATTATTTTTGTATTATATTCTTAACGGATGTAGTTCATTTGAGATAGTAAATGTGTTACTATAATATATATTTTAAACTTAATATTAATCGATAAGATTAAGATATAGATAAATGTTATGTACACAGATAATGTAATGTTATGATTCATATTTTAGTTTGTGCTTGAACTTTACCGATTCAGGTTAATATATTTTTTCGCCTATTACATTTTTATTGTCTCCGATAAATTATGGTTAAATATATAATAGTTAGTTAATAATAAATGTATAACATTTTTATATGTATGTATTCTTTTTAATATTATTTGGTTAGTATGTATTTAGTTAAAAACATATAATATCTAATAGGGACATTAAAAATATTTAATTTTAAGTATATATAATAGCTGTAATCAGGGCCGCCGAAAGCCAACCCTGGCCCTGGAAAAATATAAAAGCATAGTCTAAATCTCTTTGATCCCGTTGACTTTTTACTTAAATCTGGTATAACGTGTGACGTAAGAGGAAACCGGCTGATTCGTTGTCTTAGAATTCAGTTTCAGTTTATTCCAAGTCGGAAGCTCTTGGTAAAAGTGAGTAGTTAGTACCCCGTTTAATCAGTTATAATTCGGGTATGAAACAGATCAATGTTATTGCCTGCTAAATATCTATTTAAAATTTATTTGATGTAATGGCAGTCTTTTAATGTTTATGTACCTGTAAACGCATTTCGCCGACCCTTAGATTTTGTTTTGGTACCAAATTTCTTTGTATTGGTACTGACAGTATTCATTGTTGAGGTCTTTTTGTAAAGTGCTTTCTACAATTAATTCCTAATACGCTCAAATATGCGATCATCAAGCTCACCTGCACTACACTCTCTGGAAGTTAGCCAAGATTGGCCAAGGACGGAGAATATAGTGGGTTACTTCGGTCGAGTTCGGTTCTGCCCGCTCTAAAATCTCTTGGAAGTTGTCCGAGGTTACTGAGAACGAGAGGTAAAGTGGGGGTAATTCAGTCGGCAAAAGGACCGGAGTCAAAGGGACCGAAGTCGGATCTGCTCTTTCGAGCGCGTGCGGTGAGATACTTCCCCTTTCGCTCTCTCGCGTGTTATGTGACGAGAGTGAGAGAGATAATGATATGGTGTTTCGCAAATTGAGATAGAACGAGTAAATCGGTTCAATTTCAGTATGCGCGTAGGCGTCCTATAGTTAACACGCACGTCGAGCGCTGCATCGTGGTCACGTGGTCAAGTTATAAAACCACATGCTTATCGGGGACTTCAACAGACTCTTACTGACATATTTGAATATTTTAGGGCACCAAAAGGGATTAATTATATTTTTGATAGTATGTTCTTCTAACAGATATCGTTATTATATTTTTTTTCATATAAAATTAAATAATTAAAAAAGAATTAGTGGTACTTGACTTTGTTAAAAAAAATCGTTTCGAATATCCTTATGTATTTTCCTAGATCGGTTTATATAAATGTCACACCATAACGAATTCTTATTTAGAATCGATAGCGACAAATTCTGGGATAGTCACAGATGTGGTGTTCGTATTCTGAAGTATCATTTTTATTCGTTATGGCTTTTTGCAAAAGCCGAAAAGATTTTGCGTAAATTGAATATTTACGACCGAAAAGTTTTCACTGATGTTGTATTGGTGAGTGCCCACACAAACTTTTATAATTATCAGCAGCGTAATTTTAATAATAGTACAATTTAAAAATTGCGATTCTTTGGCACATTTTTCGATCGCGCGCAAATATACCAGCTGTACGTGACAGAAGCCGCCGTCCATACGTCATTCACGGCCGCCGTCCGGACGGCATATGAAATTTGCGGCAGTGTGGTCGCTTACTCGAAGTCGTAGGTCTCGGCCGACTTCAGTTGTAACTTCGGTTCGGACAACTTCCAGATAGTGTAGTGCAGGCATTAGAAAATCGTAAATAAACGAACGATTAATTTTATATGTTTTTAGAAAGTCCTTACAACTTCAACAAAAAACATAAAAACTGACAAATTCGCTATTTGATAATCTATTTACATATTTTATTGTATCATATTAATTATTGATTTCTAGCTCCTTATGCGAGCATTCTATTTACAATAATGATTTATAGTCAGACACAGAGCTAGTGATATGACAGTATTTTAGTTAAAGTGTGCGAATTGTGGTTGGATGTTATATATTCTTTTATTGTAAAATTGTCTAATTAAATACATTATCGACAATAATGTATTATATGGAATGTAATGTCGAAATAGCATAGTCCGTCAAATCTAGACTGGCAACCCAGAGAACGCAGTAGCAGACGCTATTTAATTTATAAAAAATGCACTATTATTATAAATCGGTCCCAACTGCAAAGTGACATCTAATAATTTATAATTATTTATATAGTTGTCACCGATTCTCAGACTGAAAATTCATGTGCTTAATACTTACTACTTATAACTCATTTGGCTTAAGTCAGTTAGTTTGCAGTGGAGAATTAAAAATAGATTAATAATCAAAAGTTCGATCTGTTTGCCGGAGATATTTGGGCACCGACCGTATCTTTTGTATTTGGCACCGACCTTTTTGTCGACGTTTTTTGCAAATTCTTTTAAACCGATTAATGTCCGCTTAGATACGCAATCGTTTGTATAATATAATGCCGATGACTAAAAAAGCGTCATTCTTAGAAAGTCTAAGAGAATTAATTGTATAATGTAAGTTTTTGGAAAATTTATTAATTTCGTCACAACGATTACGAGTGGTATTAACAATGTATTAATTATGAGTAACGTAAAAAGCACTTGTTTAGTCAAGCTTTAATATAACTATTATTTAAATTTTATAAAACACTGTCCGAAAGATTTTTATTGAAACATATTTTATATGTTATAAGGTTTTATTAAAAAAAAAAACAATTCCGATCACTTTTGCTGATTGAACTGCATCGCTAGCCGCACGTACATTGACAGAATCACACGTTAACCGGTGGATTTAATCATCACGCAAAGATGATTTAGTATTGTACTATAAATGTATGTATAGTAGCGTCGATAAATCAACGGCGATTCGTCCATGTCAGTCGCTATGCGGGCATTCTGAAAGTGAAAGCGAAAATCGTCCAATTCAACGACGCCGTTATATTATTGTGTTGTATAAATAAAATAGTTGTGCAGTTGCATTAGCTTTGAGTATAATGGCCGACATTATTACAGCCGCTGGCCGCCCGAGCGAGAATCTGATGTAATTCTGGATTGAGATAAATCTGACTTTAGGGAAAATTAGACGTTTTTCCGCGACTTAATATATCTGAACACCAATCGTTATGGCAGCGCAGGTGCTGCCTAAATGCGTGAGTTAGATAATGTCCGAAAGTGAAATTTTTCGTTTCGGTAGTTTGAGTGTATAAAAAATGTACCGTTAAATTATTGTGTAAAATTGTGTGACTTTAGCTGAAGTTTTGACCGATATAGTTTATCTAGAACGCAGTGTAAATAATTGTTATCGACTTTGTAAACGATGCTCAGCCGAGTGATAAGGTTTTAATTATAGTTCATTAAACCGATTTTTGATTCGGTATTATTAGTTAAAAAAACATATTGCGTGTTTATGGATACATTTCAAAATTTTAATCGTTTTTAGTCAAAATTTTAATGATGATTATTCTTCTAAGTAATTTCGACAGTCATTGCAAATATATCATAACAAAAGTATTACATGGCATTAAAACTCAATATTTTAAACTGGAAACATGCATTTAAACTTTTTTATATTTAATTAATACTAGCTTTCTTTTTTAGTACATAATAATCGATAATAATTACTTTAATGTAAGACGTAGCTGTGGTTTGATGTTACTTTCGCTGACGAAATTTATTAGGTTTGATCTTTGGTTTTGAATCAGTCTGACGAGACGTTTAAAAATCCGTAAGAATATGGATATTGTATAGAACTGGTTAAATTGTTCATAATTATCACTTCATAAACCGACCACGTTTAAAAATAAAACAATGCGTAAACGCCAACCCTTATTCTAACGCTAACCTTATTCGTAGAAGTACTTCCATGGACCCCTACCCCTAAAAGTATTTCCATTTTCTCGCCATCATCTCCCTTACCATGGCTCTACAGCTTATCAGCTGTAGAGCCATGGTAAGGGAGCCATGACACTGATGACTTTAAATTATTCGATGACCAAAATGTTAAATGCATATTTTTTATGAAAAAAAAAAATTTCGTACATACTTTTTTTGATTATATTTTTATGTTTTGTAATTTATTTTGTTCATACCTATTAAGAATAAACATCTCGTTTAATGACCTTGTCGTATGAATCATAGGTTTACCATATAACTTAAAAGTACTGTAGAATAATTATTTTTCTATATTTATGTACATATATTTATGTATTTTATATTTTATTTATTATTTACTCAACTTCAGGCACATCTAGAATTTAAAACATGCAATACTTATAAAGGCCAAGTATAGTCACTTTTAAAATAACTTCCGCAGCTTAGAATTGAGAACTTTGTGTCACATTTTCTACTATATAAATATTAATTAAAGGTATTTTGCTCGGTTGCTCGGTTTTATCTTAATAAATGCATGCTACTTCAGGAGTACTGCGCACTCTTTATGATGCTCTAGTCCGCAGCATACTAGAAACTAGCTCTATTAACCGGATTCTAGGCGTAATGAGTCAATGTAATGAATTGAAGCTGGAAAATGTACAGCGTAAATTCCGTCAATATTTATACTTGAAGGAATACGGGTATTATCCGTTTTTGTTTCCCAGTGCTTTTATTTTGGGAACGCTGGGATACACTCTTTTGTTTCTTTGTCAACTCGCAGAAGTGTTTATATAATTAAACACGTCTGGAAATTGCTCAAAGGCATCGTAGACAATCCTTCGGTGCTCGAGCAGCTCCTAATATGGGCTCCGGAAGGTGATTATAATTCTCGATTGCGTCCACTGTTCTTGCCTGTAAAGTCTAGAACTGGAGCACTTGCCAACTCTTCTCTGGCAAAGGCCGTTCGTCTGCTCAATACTGTGCATAAAGATATTGACATTTTCTCGTGCACATATGGGGTTTTGGTTTAATTCGTGTGTCTGTTCTTTTATTTTGTTTTATTGTTTTTATTTATATAAATTTTAAAATTGTAATATATTTTATACTTTTGGCAATCGTGACGCATTAGGTTAATATGTCAGATCAATATGGTCATAATTTTAATAAATAAATAAAATAAATACTTTGGGTGTTGATACATAACTTTTTTGTTAAATCTGTATTAGTAGACATCTTGACTACATATTCCGATATTTATAAGAAATTGAGCTCCAAAATTTACAATGGCAGAATTTTTACCAAGTAAACAATTTATACAAAATTACATATTATATGAATTTATTAAAAAAAAATCTAAAAATTATTTAAAAATGATTCAGTACATATTATATATAGTCACTGCAAATCCCACTAAAAACGTCGCAGTAATTTGTTGTCGATAAATTAATAAAAAATAAAATGGATAACAATTTTCTAAGCTGGAAAAATACGGCAATCTTAGATTCTAAATTTTCGTGGAAATCTCGTGTAGATACTGAACTAATTCTAAAAACGAAAACAACCAAAAGTAGATTGATATAAAAAATAAATAAAAGACCTGCAATCTCGTACGCTTTCCCAGTTTGAAGATACATAATTAATACTCTTAAGTTCCTAATAAAACTTCAGTCACAAAAAAATATTTCGTTATGAATCGCATCAAATGCTCCATGGTTAGTCCGCAATTCGATGTTACACTGTAATTTAAAAATAGGTACTCTAACTGAACTCGTCGATAAATTAAACACCTCGAGAGGATTAAACTCATAAAAATAAATTATTTTTTAGTTTCATTATAAAAACGATATTAATTTCGGGATTACCTAATATATACCTTAAGTTACGAAACCTTTCCATTGTGCGATACGCATCGAAAAGTCAATTAGTTTTCCATTTTTATTGACAATGAATTATGTTGCTGTTATAGTAACATAAACATTTATAATATATGCGCATATGATAAAGCTGATACAAATTGGAAAGTGTTGATTTTTCTTTTAGTTTTTTTTATTATTATAGTACTGACGCATATCATTATAATGAACATGTTAATACATTTAGGTGTACGTTCATTGTTAATGCTGGTAAGGGTAATTTAGGTCGACTTTGACGCGCACAACAAGGCTGCTTCGCGACCTTAGGGATGTATCTACAATATAATGTATGCATACATCACAGTGTTTCTATAATATATAATTAAATCTATTTTATTCGACTCATTGTGAAATTGTGCATCGCAATCTATTTCGGTAGCCCTTATCTCATTCACGCACCATATCACAATTAAGGGTCGTATGCGTCTGTTGCTGATCGATTTTCACACCCCCTGCTTTCCAAATATGCCTTTGATCGTTTGCCGAATTTAAATATTTAAATAATTTAGTGTATGAAATGATAAATGTAAAGTCTCTAGTAATTGTATTTAAAGTTTTCTCTGTATTCTCAACTCGAGGGTAGGTGAAGTTTTTAGTTTTTCGCAACGGAAACGTGTCATGGTCACACAGAGTCCGCACGTGTGGCTTTTAGCAAGGGAGTAATCCCCTTGTTGCATTCTATTATGTAACGTATCGACCGAATCTAATGTTAAATAATTTATTTGCGGCATGCGAGTGACAGTGGAACGTACTTATCTATTATATTTTAATAATTGTGTGGAAATCTAGGTAGAATTTAAAGCGAACGTGTATTGTAACGTGTTTCATAATATTGACTATTAAATTTCGATCTGGTGTGTCACTTTATTTGCATCAGTTTGTATTCTAATATATTTTAGCATGAGATAAATATTTTCCAAAGTTATGATTTATTTAATATATATCTAAAGGTCGAGGATGACCAGTTGAATGTCATATTTGATGCCGACCCACGATAAAAAGCCATGGAGCTTACTTTAATCAATAATCTGGGTGCGGTATTTGCATCCCATTGGGATGGTTTTTATGTACGACGTTTAGTTGCTTACTCAAATGGATCGTATTTCAACGTACATTTTCTAAAATGCAAGATAAAAATACGAATACTTTTTCACTACTTGGTGATTGAAGATGAAAAATGTATGGCGTATGTTTTACAACAATGAGATGGAAAAAATATTCTCATCCAATTCAAAGTAATGCTCTGTATTTAATGTAATATTTATGAGATGTATAAATGAAACTCTTATAAATATTGTTCTTGAAATAAACAAATCTAAATAAGTGTTCCTTATCAAGACAACACCGACAAAGAATAAAGTAATTTGTTTAAAATGTTATCAAGCATTTGTTATATTCTCCAGACATCTAGGGGGAATAACTCTGACTATTTCTATGTTATCATTATAAAAGTTACTTAATAAAAAATAAGATTTAGTTTAATTCATTTGGGTCTATAATTTAATTAGGAAAAATATTATTTTTTCACCTAATTTTACATACAGTTTTAAAACAGATCTACTTATTACTTTATTGTATAAATAAAAGTTTTTATTTATAAAAAAAATGTTTATGGAAACCTCTATGCGAATTAGTAATTTATTATAAGTTTTTTTTTAAGTTACATGACTTTATAATTATTTTATCAACTTTGATTCATTTTTTACACGTTTTTAAATTTATAGTACATAATTATAATTGTTACCTTTCGTTTTCCGTTAATACTGTTAAAAAATACGGGTATTGTAAAATTAGGAATGTATAATTGCGTCAATTCTGGGAAAGGTGTATTTTTTTCGTCATCCTAGCAAGTGCATAATGGCGAACCTCCAACTCAACACGTGCGCGCGACCTTTTTTTTGTTCTATTCATAGAAAGTAATATCGATAACATTAAAAAATTAGAAACTTGTAAATAAAACACTTTTATAACATATTAACAAAATTATTTTGACGTAATTTTACCTTTATTTTTAATAAATTCTTGTATTCTGCCTGGCATCGATAAATACAGTTTTCAATTATTTGAGAATATATCTCTTCTTCTCACTTTTCCATGATATGTTTTTTCAGCTCGGCTAAATTTTTTGATTATTGTTTTATGATAGGTCGGGGCTGTTTTCTGGCCATGTTAATGATGTGGTTCCCATTAACTCTTTAAATTGTGTAATCTATAGATAAAGAATTAATTTAATGAAAAATCTATAATTGGGCTCATTGATGGTTTTGCGCAGAATCCTCTTAAAAAAGGGGTTCAGCAGTATGTTGTGAAAGTTCTCCAAGGGTTGGAATAAAGTCGTTTTATACAAACAATTTATATATTTTTGCATTTTGTGCCCTGGACGAAATTCACAGAGTCCAATCAATAAGCTGTCAAGCACCCCCAGAGCATCATATAGGGTGAGTGCTCGATGAATCGATTAATGCATAAGGGATGAAATATTTCGCTTTTTCTACGACGCACAGTCGCTTATCATCTGCTTTAAGTAGATTAAATTTGGATTCGTCAGAGAAAGTCACTCTTCTCCAATCTAAGACGGTCCAATGGCGATGAGCTTTTGCCCATTCTAGGCGATTTTTGTGTTTTGTGAGTGTTTTTTTGCTGGGTTTCGCGCTTTAAATCCAGCTTTCACTGTTTATCTCAAAATATTCGTTTTGTCGTTTTAAAATTAAATTTCATTTTATATAATTTAATTATATTTTCACTAGTAGAAATATATGTGTAAATATCTATTGATATTCGGATATGATTTCACCGAAATAGTCTTAGTAGTTATACATACATTTATACTAGTGAAAATATAACTTCAACAGAGCATTTATTTATGCTCGATATTTTGAGCATAACACAAAAAAACGAGAAACATATACTGAAGAACTTATTGTTTTTTTGCGATAATTAGGACTTTGTATTAAATGCAACTAATAATAAAAAAATATAAAAAAACGTTTGCCAATAACGTCTATAATAATATGCTATTTTACCAACAAAGATAAAATAACTTGATAGGTATATTGTACAATAATTACATGTGTATTATTTTCAGTATTAATATTTTACTTTGGTAATAATTAGGATCTTGTCTGTAATTGGATTATTGATTTTTTTATATAGAAAATTTGAAAACACTGATATATAAACAGCTACAGAAAAAATCTTAGTATTTTTAATTGTACATCAAAATTTATGTTTTCCTACTTGTTATAAAGGTTCAGATCTATTGTTTCGAAATACACCTTTTTCATATTTTTGTACTTTTACTATTTAAGTAAAAGCTGATCATACATAATATATTTTGTTGAACGTTGATTACATTTTGGAGAAAAATAAATAAACCTGTGTATACTGTGAATTATGTCAATCATGAAACGGAGCGATCGAACCCCCATTAATTTTTTTACCAAGTTAATTTCGCATTTATGGCAAAATCAACCTTGCCGTTGTGCAATCAGCGCACGCTCCAAATCTCACAACAAATCAAGCATCTTTCACGATTCTCACTCTTGCATCGTTTGCTTTGTGTAAAATTACGCAATGAAAATGTCTATTTTAACGCTCGAGCTGATAAAATCAGTCGCTTTGGCATTGCGATATTGAACTTGTACAATCGTTTCTTTCTTATCTAACGCTATAAGTGTGTCATTTCGTGATAGGTTATTTTTGTTTACAGTGAGCCTCGATTCAATCCGGCACCACGGACAACGAAGTTAGTCGGCCGTTTCCGAGACATCATCTGCTAAGATGCCGTCTCTTGTGGAGGCTCTAGAGAAGAAGTACGGATGGCACACCGGCGGGGGTCGCCATCCTTGCGACGACCTACCCGTAGCCATTTTTGTGCCAAAAAGATCGCCAAGACTCAGCGTGCCAACTCTGCTGGTGTTGAACGACTGCGATATCGAGACGGCCGGGGACGACGAGCAGCTAGACGACAAGTGCAGCAACGTAGAAGAGTTGGACTTGGCCAAGAATAAGTTGACCAAGTGGGCAGAGGTAGTGCATTGTTTCATTGCCAATTTCCTTGATCGCAACCGGTTTTAATCTAAATCATCTTTACAGGTGTTCGGAATCCTCCAGCACATGCCGCAAGTCAAATTCGTAAATTTGAGCTTCAACAGACTCAGCGAGCAGATCGACGCTTTGAACAAGCACTCTTCGCACAACACCTGTTGGTCGTATTTGAAGAACTTGGTGCTCAACTCGACCAGAGTCGACTGGGCCAGCGTGCAGACTCTGCTCAAGCTACTGCCGTCCCTGGAAGAGCTCCATCTGAGCCTGAACGAGTACGCCCACGTGGATCTCGGCAATAATGGATTCAAAAACACGCCGAAGATCAGCAGTACTAACGACAACTGCAACGAAGAGAACAAGGAGAACTTGAACTACGAGCGGGTCAGCTCGTGCGCCACCAGTGGGAACGTGAACAATGGTGATACCATTATAGATAGTGCTAAGAACGGAGAGTGCGTTTATCCTCAAGTCAAAAAGCTGCATTTCTCCGGCAACCCGGTCAACCGCTGGAGCGAGATTTGCAAAATAGGTTACGCTTTTCCCAATTTGGAGTCTTTGGTGCTTAACGAGTGTCCGTTAACCACGCTCGCTGAGAAGAACGGAGAGACGGAAGAGTACGTTTACGAGTACGGCTGTGAAAAACCGCACTTGTATTTCGGGTTCGTGGTTGCTTTAAATTTATAAATAACTTTGAGCTCAGTGCATAATTAAGATTGTATTTTATAATAGGAAATTGCGATTCTTGAACTTGAACAACACAGATCTGTCGACGTGGGACGAGATCGACAGGCTAGCAATGTTTCCAGCTCTAACTAGTCTCAGAGTGCAGGTATGTAATATCTTGATTATTTTTATAAAATACTATATTCATATCTAGTTAACATTTTGAACAATCGACAAATTAAAATCATATAGTGGCTCTAAATCAGATTTTCTCAACCGTTCCCTCAACTGTATAAATATGTTGAATATTTATCTTTCTATTATTTTTCATCTATATTTGTTAAAAATGCTGTTAAAAAATTGTTTTATCTGAATGAACTAAAACACATAAAAATAACAACAATAATAATAAAACCACACAAAAATTATGAACCTTTTTCCCGCAAGGGTAAAATAATTCGATTTGTGTCTCATTGCGTAATCATATCGAAATACATTTTCACTGATAAATATATATTTATGGTAGTGATAATATAATGTATTTGATGGGTGCTAGTGAAATTATATGTTGCTTTAAACTGATATTGAAAAAAATAGATATTTGCTATGAGCTTAAGTAGCTCATTAGTCTAGAGCAGGGTTTCCCAAACTTTTTCAGCGACGGAACACTTGGCAAATCCGAAAATTTTGGCGGAACACTTAGCTTATTTTTTAGGCTGGGTAATTCATAATAAAATAAAACATGTTATTAAAGAAATGTTATTAAATTTATTTAATAAACATAAAAACACAAATAAATAAAACTCCTATTGACTGATGTATTGGGTTTTTAAATAACAATTTTTTTATATCAGGCACAATTTTGGTTAGTTGTATTTTCATATATGCCGTGGCGTGGAGTCTATTTCTGTATTTTGTTTTTGTTGCAATATACTTAAAAAATCCCACTTCGCATAAATATGTCGTGAAAAACGGAAGTAAACAAACCAGAACTTGTTTTGACACCTTGGGGAACTCTTCAGTCAGACTAGCCCAGAAATTATTTAATGGTTGATATTTTTGTTTCAAATCAGAGTCATTAACTAAATTCTCCTAATCCCTTAAGCCCACTAGTTTTACTGTTACGGAAAATGGATTCTGAACCCAGAAATCGTCCTTACTAGTTTTCGGAAAATATTTCGAAAGAGTTATTTTCAAGTAATATAGGTGTTCTAAAAATACTTGTGAAACTTTTTTATCTACTTGAAAATTCAATTCATTTAAACATTCATATCCAAGACAGGAAAACAATCAGAATTATTAGATTCAACCGATAAAATCTGAAATTGTAATTTTTTATCAAAAGATTCAATTTTATCTCCCATATTAAAATTGTAATACTTTTTTCTTGTAATTATAAGTTAACATCATTTCACTTTGTAAAAATATCCGCCAGATATGCAGATGTATCAACCAGGAAGGATTTGTTAAAAAATTTATAAAATGATGTTGCAAATTATTTTGTACTTTCAAGAAGACTAATAATTCATTTCGAAGTTCATAAAGTAAAAAATAGTACTTTTCCTCTGGATAGCCATCTCACTTCAGTATGTAAAAAAAGTGCTTCATGTTCACTACCCATTTCATCGCACAAAATTTTAAATAATCTGGATTGAAGTGGTCTAGATTTTACATAGTTTATCATTTTCACGGCTACTTCATAACATTTTTTAAATTTGTGGAAATTTTTTTAGTCAACAGTGCATGCCTATGCAAAATACAGTGACTGCTAGTAGCATATGTAGTCACATAAATAAAATTCGTATAACAAGCACTAATATCGTGTGATTAATTAACAAAAATAATATTGTTTAAATACGATCAAATTTTAAAGATAAAAAAAACAACACCGACTTATGAAACTTTTCCCTCCAGATTTTATACACATCAATGTTGAATATTTAACACATATTTTCAAGCTTTTTTATCAGATTTATGAACAATTTTTATGTATTAGCAAGACTAACATTTTTTTTAATCTACTCTAAATTTTTGTGAAATATCTATTTAGGCTCCGCGGAACACATATTTTGGATCCGCGGAACACCAGTGTTCCGCGGAACATAGTTTGGGAAACCATGGTCTAGAGAACTCTAAATATGTAATGTACACCTAGCTTGATTTTAATTAATCATCACGATATTCATCCGTGAGATTAGGAAAAACTAGGTATAAAACATATTTTATAAATTTAAATTAAATTAGGACCATCGTGACCTAACATGATACCCCAATGCGTCACGATGGTCAAAAAATATAGTATTATTTCAATGCACAAAAAAATATAATAAAAATAATACATAAAAAAACAATAAAAAATATTAAAATTACGTAGCCGGATGGCAACAGCCATAGGCGAAGTATAGCTACATGTTATCCGTTGCCAGTACTAGGGCCCAACGAGTTCAACCCTTATGGGCGGGCACCCAGCTTTTGACGGCCAGATGAACATAGTGCTAAATATTTTATTAGAGTTGCATTAGTATTAGTCATAGCTCTAGCGGGCACCAAAGGGAACACGATCGTGATTCTCGAAGACGTTGTTCATGAACCGAAATCTGGAATTCCTCGAGAATAGTTTGATTGTCGAAAATACTCTGCAGTAGTTCGAATAAATGCTTAGCGACATACAACTTTCTGTGAGAACTCAGCGAAGAGTATCCTAACGCTCCAAAAATAGGTGCTGGAATACAATAAATAAAAACACAAGGTCCGTTTGGGATATAAGCTCAGGTCTTTCTGGTCAATAGTCAACGACTTATCGTGTTGGTTGGACAGGCGTTAAACGAACAAAAAACGATAACTTAATGATTTGACAGGCGTTAAAGTATGTAAAAAAGTTCACAACTGTCAGTTGAAGTGATTCAAACATTAACTGACAGTTGTGAACGCCGCTTGCTAAATCCTGTACTCCACCAACGAATTTCGTATAAAAAAAATAGTTGTGGGTACGTGTACCGGATAATCGGCGCAGTGAATCAATACAGTTTTAATAATATTGACTAGTGAAATTATAAATCAATTGCTTGATACGTTTCAACTTGTGTAGTTAGTGAAATTATATTTATACTATTTTTAAACTCCCGCAGCAATTTATCTTCATCAACCATAAATTTCCGAGATGGCCTTTTTATTTTTAGTGTCCTTCTATGATATTTCACTAGCACCTGTGAGTTAGAATATATTTTTTCTAGTAGAAATATATTCTAACTTATAGGTTAGCCTTTTTTATTTATGTATACATGCATGATCTTCTCTATGAGCTAAAATAGCTCTTTATTAGAGAATTTGTAAGTCGATTTTGTTAAGAAAATCTAGAAAAAACATAAACTATGATAATCGATTGTAATTATAATTTAATATTTATCATAAATTTCTATCTTTCAGACACGATATAAATGCATATCTGTTAAAGTACTAAAATTTTTAGTGCAGTGTAAATATTTTAGATATCTTGCCGCAATTTTCCGCGACACACCTGCTGAAAAACCGCAATTATTCAGTCTGCATTTAAAACAACCTCAGTATAAAAATAAAGCGATAATAACTCAGTTTATTGCAATTAGTTACGATTGATTAATAATAGTGATTTTCGTTTATTTTCTAAATCGCGTAATTTTCACGTTACGTAAAAACAAATCTTCATTTCACGCCAAAAGTAGTAAATCATTTCGTTATTACTATTACAGATTTTTTCTTCGTAGTAATAATGTCAGATCGTTTCTAACGCGTTCTACTCGAATCGTTATCTGTTGAGAATCATATTTTTAATGCCGCATAATTAGAAAGTGTTCAATGAAAATATTCATAGAGCAACAGGAGGAGCAATAACACGTAACGGACGTTACGTAAATTTGAAAGATTTATTTTTTCGATTTTTTGGCACAAACACTCGGTGAATTTCATCGAGGCAACATTGAAACGTTTGCGCTGGTTCAACCTACATTTCGGTTCCAGGGTTCCCGGTTGAGATAACGGGTCAAGGACACCGAGGTGGTTTTATATAGATCGTACCAGGGTGTACGATTGGTTGTAAAATGTTTTAAGACGCGACGAATTATATTATATGGGCTATTATTAGAGACTTTTATCTACGTTCTTCTTCGTATCTAGAAAATCTATTCCATTTCATTGCATATATAAACATTTTATGTTTATTTTATTTTTAGATAAGAGATATACATTTGAAGAATAACGCTTTTGCAATGATCAGACTGATCATTGAAATATAGTGGTTATTAAGTATCCTGTAGCTTACAAGTTGTAAGGCATATTTAATTGACGTCAATATTAATCCCTAATCTTACGAGATCGATCGGAATTATAATTTTATTATGCATTAATAACAATTCAACGTTGATATGAAAAAAAATAAGATTTATTTCGTACCTTTTGATTTGTGAGTAATACTTACTTTCATATTGAAAAACCAAGAATGTTTAAAATACGTTTCGCGAGCTTTCGATAGCGAGCTTTTTTCATAAAAAAGAATTGAATTTATTATGTGTAATAATCAATATTTTTCACGTGAAATTTTGTCTTTTTGTATGCTGAAAAAATGTATTTACTTGTATTATTTCACTGAGAAGAACAATTAATTTGTTAATTATATCTCAAACAAGAAGCAATACAATTAATCAAGGTAGCTTGTCAAACCTGGAAAGCGATAAAATCTCGAAATGCGTTATCCACAGCTTGTTGCGAATTGAATATTTTGCCTAGCAATAAGTGGTTCAAATACTGAAGTTGATTCAAGATCTTGAAAATACAGTTTTCAGATACAGATCTTGTAGTTTGAACGAAATTGAAAAGAATGGTCTGCTTATTTGCAAGCTTTCTCGTGAGGAAGCTTGGACGAATAAGAGACGAAACCAATTAAGAGCCAATCGCATTTCAGTCTAATTCCATCTCAAAAATCGCCCACTGGTGAAAGCTGTTGAAAGGTGGCTGTCCGATAATGACAAATAATAATTCGGACAATGCACACTAAATATGAAAAAATGTTGAATTAAAATGACATATTGCACTCTTTTTACAATGTCATTTTAATTCAAATATTGATTATGAAAAATGTAATATTTAAACTGTAGCGAAAACATACAGATGACCGCGTTTGAAAGGGTCATTGTCGCAAACCATAAACTCGCGTTAATGACTGTGACCAAAAACGATCATTCATTAACAATTGAGACAAACAGCACAATAGCGTAAAGGATTTCGGGGACTACACAGACCTCGAGCTTACAGTAAATATTCTCCGAGAATTCCTTTGTGGCGAAACGCTCACGGATATCATAAATCACCATGACATTTCCGAAAATGCAATACGACCTTGGACGAGCGAACGTCGCTTTCTAAAGGCGTATACTTATTTCGCCGTTCTACGAAGCGACTGCAGCGATTGGTTGGAAGAGCGCTGCATATATGCAATACGACTTTGAACGAGCGAACATCGCTTTCTAAAGGCGTAGACTTATTTCGCCGTTCTACGAAGCGACTGCAGCGATTGGCTGGAAGATCGTTGCAACAAAGCTTGTAACCCTGTGATGATAAGAGTCAGAGAGTCTTCAGTCAGGAAGCAGGCAGTCAGTATCACGAAGTCATAAGTCACCAGCAGCCATTCGAAGAGACTAGCAGACGCTCCTCTACCGACAGACAAAAAGAGACGATCTGAAACTCCCAAACGACCATCGCCGCAAGAGGAACTGCCTTCTGACAGTTGCTGCAGACAGCCACAAGAACCCTGAGGATCGTCTAGACATCATCACTACCACCGCTTGCAGAAAAACGACTCGCCAATAATCGTCCGTCGCACATATGTGAATATTGCAATAAAAAGTCTTACTAGATTTTACATTGAGTCTCATTAGCCACGAGGTCAATCACCCTTAGGATTCCCAACCTCTAAAAGACTAATACAATTACAAATTAGTTTATTTCGCAATAAGAGCAAAAATTATTGAATTTTGACTTGATAAACGAGCGATGACTTGCAATACGAGCAGTACAGTACTATCAAATATTCTTTTTACAGTGAACATAACACTTTAAAAAAAAATATTTATGCATGATGCTATAACTCATCCTCCAGACCTTGCAGATGACTTACTAAAAGAATTCGAGTTTCTTCCTTTCAACACCACTCCATTATTCCAGCCCATGAATCTGCAGTTCATTTTGAACTTTACACCAAATCACTATTTTAACGATGCTTTGAAATGATCGAAACAAATCTTACTCTGAGAGACTTTTGAAAAAAATATTTCCAATGTCATTGGACAGGTTCCTAGTTAAAGTTTCACGAAAATAATAAGATTTCATTGAGATATGAGTGATATCCAATATTAAATATTTTTTTAATAAATTTGCATAATACAAAATTATAAGTGTATTTTGTATTAATTATTTTTAAGTTTTAGAAAGAATCAACTTAAGTTTACATTATTACTTATGGGGAAATTTGATTTGATATACGAGTATTTTGAAATACGAGCAGATTTTGCAACCAAATGTTATCCAAAAATGTAAATTAGCAGACAAATGTAGAGAAGTCATTGTAGTAGATAGACCGGCCCGAAAAAGCGTCTTAGTAAAACAATTTGCGGTTGGGTGGGTTAAATTAAAAGGGGATGATAAGTTAATAACTAATAAGCAGAATTAACTAATTGTTAACAAAAGCTTTTACTTAAAAAAACTTAAATTTATAGCGGAAAAAATACGAATGAAACTACATAAAATATGTAGTACTACGGGGGATAGGTCCCGCTCATCCGGCCGTCAAAAGCTGTGTGCCCGCCCATAGGGTTGGACTCATAGGGCCCAAGTATGCTAAAGTGGTTATACTTTTTACTCTGTACTATCCACATATCCTTGTAATCTCTGTCAACACTTTTATTATAAATCGAGATTTTTTTTATTTCCTTTATTGTAAATTAAACCGCTTCGTTCTAATCAACAGTATTAAGGTCGAAATTGAATTAATAAATAAAAATTCGCATCCGCTATGGAAGATTGCGCAAAGGAAAATGCACGTGCATTTGCTTTGTGTAGTACTAACCGGTTCAGCCTTGACCACATATTAAGCCGACGGTAAAAACTAAGTTTTTACATTGAAAATAGGTATAGCGTTACGTTTGATTGCTTTTTTTAATAGTTTTATATTAAATAATCATATTATCATAATAGCAATTCTCACACAGTTGTAGCGCAATGGAGAAAAAACTCATTTCGAGGTCGTGTTTTACACGACCGATTCGATTACGTTTTGCGTTTCACGTGAACGATATTTTACGCGTTAATTTATATATTTTTAAAGATTAATACATCAGTTGCTATAATTGTTTACATACATATGTCTCTGCGTAGGCGATATGATACAAGTATATAAAATATTCCAATGTTGTACATAATTAATTTACTTTCCTTATACAATTATTTATTCAGTATTATAAAAACAATATAAACATATCATTGACTTAGTTGTTAAGCCACTTATCTAATTAATATTTTTTGTATCGGAATCTATCAATCAAAAGTAAATTCAGCTAATATAAAATAGTATCTATAAACACAGATTCACGTGTAATACATTAAATTAATCGCTAGTGGAATAATACATTCCATCGAAATAACTTATGTACATGTTTTTTAATTATTTATATTTATGAATTTCGCGTATTTATTTTCTCAACATACATTTCTCTATTGTTTTATCAGATTAAGGAAGTACGTACATGTAGTACATACATATATACATACGTTTCACATTATATAGAATGTGTGTCCATAATCCACAGTGTTTCAAAACGTACATTCGTATTAACGTTCACTTGCATAATAATTCGTTTCGTTAAATAATAACCTATTAACGTTCATTTCGCACTGCGAATTATTCACAACGGCGAAGTGCAGTCAAACCTTAACCTGGTTACGTTTTCGAGGCGGATTTTGGTGAATACAGTTTCACGTAACACGTAATTTACTTACGTGGCGCGATCATATCAATATTTTTTCAGGTGTATTATTAAATTGTATAATGCATGGTAAATTGCGCATTTCCACTCAAATTATCGCTTATCGTTCATGTTTGTTTAGTTTTGCTTACTTTTATAATGCTATCTGAAAGCAAAGCTAACAGTACGCGGGTGAGTCTGAAAGTCTTGACCTATTTGTGTCAATTTAATTGTGGAAAAATATTTTATAATTAATCGTTTAGAGATCAATGTTAAA
Organism: Plectrocnemia conspersa; assembly: GCF_051122295.1. Taxonomy (NCBI): domain Eukaryota; kingdom Metazoa; phylum Arthropoda; class Insecta; order Trichoptera; family Polycentropodidae; genus Plectrocnemia; species Plectrocnemia conspersa. The sequence continues at coordinate 21,442,538 of NW_028277174.1, forward strand.
TTAATCAAGTAATAAAATAAAATTAGTTTGTATGTATTATACATATAAAACTTTTTGATTATACATACATATAATATATTGTATCGTACTTTTAAATATAAACAGCGCTGACACTGATAACTCAATGCAAATATTGATATACACAATGTCAAGGTTATTAGTATTATAACATTAATCGATTTTCACATAATAAAAAAATGCTATACTTATTATTCACGCATTTGAATATAACATTTTTTTATTGGAAATATTTATTAATTACTAATTAGTGTTATTTTTTAAAAATGTTAGTGATCTCTTAGAAAATTCTGGATGTTAGGTTTCGATATAAACATTATCAATAATTACATATATTATATTATTGTGATTTAAATTAGATGTATAATTGAAATTAATAATATTTAAAAGTACCAAAAATTCGCCTTAGTTAATTTTAAAATAATTGTTCGATTTTTTAATTTAAAAAGTTTTGTTTAAGCCCTAACTAAAATGACTCACAACAATATTGCCTAGTACGCAGGCGCGATAAGGGCGTGCGTTACATGCGTTCCGCACGCCCTTATCTCTCACTCACTCTCGTCACTTAACACGCGATCGAGCGAAAGGGAATGTATCTCACTGTACGCGCCTGCTCAATAGTACTTTTATTGACAATATATTTGAAAATTTAATACATTAATTACTTAGGATTGAAATTAATTTTTTTAATAAATTAATTTTTTTTTTTAATAATTTTATATGTTTATTACAGTGTTCTACTAATAATTTTATATAAAATAAGGCGAATTTATTATCTTGGCACTTAGTAAAAGATTAGAATATTGCATAAATATACGAATGGGGAACTGAGATTTCACCTATTACAAATTTTAAAAATACGCAGTTAAATTAAATTATTACATGAGCACTTTTGCAACTTTAAATAATAATAAAATTATAGCTAATATACATTCAGACAAAGAAGAGAAGTGTGTTGCTTAATTTTCATTGATTAGTTGTAAAATTATAAATTTTATTTCATTTACATTAATTTTCTTAAAAAAATAAAATAAAATGTTTAATTGATCACGGAGTGAGATTTTCGTGATTTGCATTTATTATTATTATGCGCAATTCGCTCGCAGAGGGAATGAATCTAAATTTATTAATTTATTTTAAAACTTTGTATGCGAGAGACGAGACTTTTGGATTCGCGATGCTTTTAGAATAAAAGCGGGAGACGAGGATGAAACTGTTTTTATACGGCAATGTTGTTATTTCGTTTATCTATTAAAAGCAGGAATCTACTTTATCACCGATGTTTTTTTAACTAAAGAAATAACGCAAATCAGATTATATTTTTATTGTAAGAAAGTTAGTATTCATCCTTATTTTTAGCTTCTAAAAGCCACAATAAGCAACCACTTTTCAAATTATATTACGACAGGAAATAAATATATTTAACGATACTTGTTCTAAAAATATATATTGTAAATATCAAAATATCTTCACCAGTTTTATATGCAATATAGCGGTCGGAATAGCGTAGTCTGTAAAGTCTAGACAGGTAACCCAAAGGCCGCGGGTTTACGTCCCCGCTTAAATTTTTATTTATAAAAGTGCGCTATTATTAAAAAACAGGTACATCTGCAAAGTGACATATATTGATTGTAAATTATAATAGACATAATAATTTATAAAATTATTATATATATTTTCAGTCTAGTGGTTAATACTCACTTCTAGTTATTCATCATTCTGTTAGGCTACAATGCAAGATAAAAAAACACTTAATAAGATAACATAAATATTAAAAAAAAGTGCTAGCTAATTTAATAAGAAACAAAAAGTTTTTTTTTTCCTTACATTTTTTTTTTTTTGCTTTAAAAATAAATAAATAAAAGTAAGAACAAATTAATAGATACTCAGATAGATGGCTTTGGCCAGGAACTGGAAAAATAAATATTAGACACTGTAAGAAATAAATATGAGACACTAAAAAACACTGTTTCAAAATATCGGCTATAAAAATATTCGTTACTCCGTTTAAAAATCCAAAAAAAAGTAAAGAGGAAATATTTTTTTAATAGAAATTAAAATAACATTTTATTCGTCGGGTTCATCAACTAAACTATTCCCATATTTATAATTGGACGAATGGATTAATGCATATCATCATACAAATGAGCCAGTTCCACTCACGATATATTACACAGTATATTTTTATCGTTGAAGAAAAAATGGGTTTCTGCATTTAAAAAGAAGCACCATTGGGAGACCACTTAACAGATTATTTATGCGCAATAAATCATAAAAAAATAGGATTGACCGCCTTGAGAGTAGATAACGCGCATAGCTGTTTTCAAGCTGCCTTATTAGCCAACGGTAATTTATAATCGCAGAAATTCGCCACCATTCTCTCATTGATCGTCCCGCCGAAAAAGGATCATATAAATCACCTCCACTTCCCCTCAGACATTGCGGCTGAGGACATCCCCTCAGACAATTAATCCGAGGACTTCCTCTTCGATACGATTCAAGGCACCCAAACTTCAAAAGACCTCTAACTTGGACCAGCAAAGATTGGAGAAACCGTCGTTTCACTTTCCTCATTCACCGATCCATCTCGACGTCCGGAATCCAAAGCGACCTACTCGAAGACGCATGCAGCCCACGGATAACCCGTTTTAACTGCTAATAAATTATTGTCTTTATGAAATAAACACCCTCTGACTTTAATATAAAAAAGCTTTTTTATACTAATTAACTGTTTATTGTATCTAAAAAGAGTTGCGGGCCGGATCCGGCTATTGAGCCGTAGTTTGAAGTGTGGTGCTAATCATTCAATTTGATTTTTCCAGGGATGGCCATTGTGGGAAAGGTGCGAATCCACAGAGCACGAGCGTCGTCAGCTCCTGGTGGCCAGGCTTCCGATGGTGGAAACCCTCAACGGCGGGGGTAGACTCGGAGACGAGGAACGAGAGGATGCCGAACGTGCCTTCATTCGCTACTACATGGAGCGGCCCGAGAGCGATCGTCCTGAAAGGTAATTATTCCAACCGATAATCCATGACCATAAATCCATCGGAGAAACGCTACGACTTCCTGGTAGTCAATTGCGAACTTCCTCGCGGAACAAAGGCCGCCGCATCCATACATCACGACCTGAACTCCAACGATGAGGTCACCGGACCAATTTAATGCATCTCTCTCTCGGCACATAGCGTCGAATCGTGCTTCGTTAATGCGCGTGTGCAATAATTATGCATACTGCACTTTTTGATCGATTTCAAAGTACAACGTGTTGTAAACTTGCAAAGCGTGGAATATCACATTTTTCAGATTTTTTCAGATATCAGATTTTTCTTGAGCTACCATAGTAGCCTCTATCAATATGTGAGCATGAGTACCGCTTTTTTGGAATTTAGTACCACAAATGCGGATTCGCTCTTTTTACAACAATAACAAAAAATCAGGAAATTGACAATTGGCAAGTGTCACATTTCTACATTTTTCAGATCACCTTGCCCGACATAATTCCTTTATAGTGGAAGTAGAAGTGCTAGAAATAGTTTAGTATGTACCTCGCTAAGGTTTGCGATCCTGCGTCAATGATGCCCAGCTTCGTTGTACGGAGCGCGTGTCACTTTCGTGCTATGTACGATACGCTAGCTCCTATTCCTCAAATATGGCTCTATTATCTAAAAACCCAGTGAAGTGCTTCAGATTAAATTTCTCAGATATCTCGGCATGTACGAATTGTATCAATATTTTTTGCTTTTACATCAGGCATTGTTAAAAGTTGCTTGTTGATGAGTGGTGTCGAGAATTTGTCGTTGCTCGTCCTTTGCGTGACTTATTCTTGCTGTTGAGTCCAGAGCTCGAGAACACTCACCTTACAAAAGCCATCAAGCTACTCAACGAACTTGTCAGACACAATGATGCTTACGGCGATAGCTACGAGGAGTTGCACGTCTTTATATTTTATTTTTTATTTTTACAAAACATTTGTGTGCATTTTTAATAAAAATATATTATTTAAATTTAGCCTCAATATAATAAACAATAATTTTCTTTAACTAATTCTTCAGATATAAAACTATAAAAGTGTTGTTTTTTTTCGTATAACTATTAGGGTAATGAAAAACTGGAAGTAGAATTATTCACAGGCACATATTTTATGATTCACACTTCTCATTTATTTTGCAACGTTTTTAAAATAAATTAAAGACCAGAAACTTAATAAATTTTATTTTAATTGTGTTAATAAAATCATGCGTGTTAATTAATTAATATAAAAACATGCAATCAAATGCATCATAATATCACGCATGACTTTAATAATAAATACACAAAAAGCATAATAAACTTATTCGTATATATTATGATAATATTATGTTTGTACATATCTATATACATTCAGCAGTATATGAAAAAAACAATCAAATTCTTTACGACCCAATAACGTTATATATTTTCTTCAGAAAAAATCATAAATAAAAAGAGGCATTTTCCTTAAAGAAATTTTGTATACTGCACAGTTAATTATATTTTATATATAAAATATCCAGAAAATTCGTGTTACGTGTATAGTGATTGCAATACCGGTATTGAGGCAAAAATTCACTTTTGACACTACCGGTATTACAAAATAAAATACCGGTAGTACTGAAAATATTTTTTTTGTTAAATCCGTACAATTATTTGTTGAAAATTATATCGTCGAAAACAAAGATGTACATATTGCTTGAAAGCAGAAGTGGAGAATAAAATGTTGCTTATTGTAGGAGTTTAACCTAAGTAGTTTCATCAGTAGGATCTCAAAGTAAAATAACATTATCCCTTTTAGTCCCAAAAAGTCGAAATATTTTGGTGCAAATTTTTATTATTTAACATGTACGGTATTTTGTACGATATGCGCGACGTTTTAACATAAAAGGAATACATTTGCTTTATCTAAGGCAAGTTTAACGGTACCTAGCAGTTATTTAGTTATGTAACATAAAAATGAGTGTCTTACCGCAGCCTGTCGACCTTTTTTTATGATAGGGTTGGTTGGCGAAGTGAACACAACAGCAGGTATTACATACATGAAATTCTTTCTACTTTTTGTACATTTTTATCTGAATCCCGACATATTTTTACTTAAATTGTGCACGGAATATACTTCACTAAGCATATGTGTTAAATATTAGCAATAATTATATTTATATAAAAATTTGCGCGATATGTTGTTTTTAAATAATTCGCATTTTTCATTAGAAAATAATGCAATGTTATTTTTTTTGTTACCAACTAAAGATAAGTAGTACTAGAATATTTAATTAAAATTATTAAATATTTTATTTTATTTTTGTAATAACTAAATAATATTGATTTTTATTACCTTACATCATTGAGAGTTTTCATTTTTGTATAACACTTACATATGTATAACATAATTTATTTATAAAAAAACAAATCAATGATTTTTTAATTAAAAATAATTCGCATATGTTAGACTAAATTGTTTGGGACTAAAAGGGTTATGAAGTATTTACGTATATGTTATTCTATAATATTCACATAAACATTTATAACTCAAATTTAAATATTGTTACTAGATAAGTATAAATTAATAAGTATACGAGTGATAAATATTTCGATATTATAAAATAAATATTAAATAGTCAATAATTAAAATAAAATAATATAAATAAATCACACATCAATGTCACAATTATCAATCATATAAATCTGTTTTTTTTTAAACAGATTTACAATTTTCTATGCACTTCTTTCTCATAAGGTTCTTTTGGATAATCGTAACTGATCAAAAATATTTTTGAGTAATATATTTTATTGGAATAAATTGGCGAGTGGTCCTCTGGCCCCTGGTATAAAATTTAGGAGGCATCCAAAAGCGGTCGATTAAAGACGATAATTCGTTTAACCCTTTAAACGTCAGCGACTTTTAAGTGAGTCACATGTTATTTCTCTTCATGGGTCAGTATTTCTTTCTAAAAATAAATATAAAATATTTGGTTCACTTTTTTTTGTTTTTGCTAATCAAAAAACACGGTGAACGATACTCAGATTATTTTTTCGGAAGTTGATTAAAAGAATAATAATAATGTCAATACCAGTAATACCGGTATTGACTGTTTTTCTCTGTAATACCGGTATTGAAAATTCCGAATTTATTGTACGCAAAAAATCGCCAATGACTCTTGTTTTTATTTTAAAATTAAAGTTTCAGTACATTATTTTGAATCATATTTTTACTTAAAACGCATTACGGTCCGTTCACGCGTTTTCGCGTGATTGCATCCATTCACGCATTTTCGAGGATTTAAAATAATGTATTTTAATTTTATAAGAATATCGTACGAACGTAATAATGATTTAATTTTTTATAGAGGTGGCAATGTAAATATTTGTATTTTCATCTTTTGTCAAAACATAAAATATATCTTTAAAATTCCACATTATGTGTTATTTATGTGAAATATTAAAAATAATCAATATAATTATTTATTCGTAGAAGCTAGTAATTGTAAATATAGTTTACTATGTCCTTGAATAATTCTGATAATATTGTCTAGAAAATCTTTTATGTATTTTACATTGAAATATAAGCTCTCAATCGGTCGTTAATCGATTCACAATGATTCTAACAAATTCGAATATATTGTTGAGGTCAGGCCTTGTACCAGACCCACAACAATGCATACATATTCAATGTTGAATCTGTCAGCTGTTTTTATTATCTCTCGATTTGACGTATCCATCTGGTACGTTTTCTGTCACGATTTACAAAGCTTAATTAAATTTCTATTATTCATCCACGATTTATAATTTAAATATTCAATCTAGTATGTACATATATAACGTTACCTGTAATCAAATTAGAAAATGTTACGAAAGGAAATGTTACGTGACCTTCTGAAACTTTCATAAGCTGGTAGTTGTTTGTTGTGTGAATAGTTGTTTGTCGTTCGTTCTAGTTACGAAAAGGACACAATATTTGATAAAGTACCGTTGATAATCAGCTAAGAGACTCGTGGGCGTCGTTTGTGCGAATTGAGCAGATTTGATGCGCAAATTGCGAATGTTTACACTATCGCCACGTGTATGCAGTTACTTACTTAGAAGATCGTGATCTTTAGGTGCAATAATCTTTTGTGTCGTGGTTAGGAAAATACCCACTTCTCACCACGTGATGTATAATAGATTGCTATGAACTGCATTGTTTGGACTGAAGTCTTTATTATATACTTTGTTTAAAGGACTGTTCATTTAAAGCGGAATAGTCAATTAGCATTTTTCATTCTGGGCTCAGAATTGAGCACTTCGGTAATAAACATATTGAGAGAAACGAAATAATTGGAACTATTTAGTATCCTCTTCCGTATAATTACTATAGCAAATTCTATGTTATTGCCTTTCATCTGTATCGTGAAATTTGTATGTCATATAATACTAATACTTATTTATTTATGCTACACAAAATATGATCTGTATGTTAAGTGGAACAAATATAATTTGTCTCAAATAAACCGGTTAAAATATCGTGTGAAACGCAGTATAAGAATAATAAATTCGATTACTTTGTCAATCACAAATAAAAAGTTTTTGAAATATTTTCTACAATTCTTAAGAATAAATACATAAATTCTCCATTTTACATACATATTAAAACGAAGTAACCAAATAAACACTTTCATTTCAATCAAGTCACTAAAATCCAAAAGGTTACATTAATTACAACCTTTATTTTAAGAGATATTGAAAATATTTAAAATGCCATTCCATATTCTTTTTGGCGTTCGTTTTTTACTATAATTTAATTGTTTGTTTTAAATTAGTTAAAGTCTAAAAAATAGCCAGAAAAATTGATAACGCAGATCCTTTATTGGTATCTGAGATATCTAATCTATGTTTTATAAATATTAAAAAAATAATACAATAATAATGGTGGCATTATTAAAAAATCTAAATACCATAATCTTATGTTCCGATAATAACACATCTAAAAATATTTTCATTCCAATATTCAATCTTCCAGTAACCATTAGGCTATAATTTATTTCCATTGTTATAATTTATGCTTCTTAAAACAGTATTTTGAAATAACGATTTTTAATTCGTCTTTAACAGTGAGCAAAGATGACTCCGAACAAAATCAAAGACAACTCATCCGATGTTCTTCGTTATGGCACAAAGAAGTCTGCCACCACCATCAAATAGTAAATAATATATTTAAAAAATCCTTCAGCCAAATCGCTCTTGTCTTCAGGGGCAAATTAGCAATCGCCAATAGATAGTAATTATCACCGTTAACCGTATATTGTAACGCAACCAATGTGTCTATTAAACTGTTTCACCGTAGTTATGAAACGAGCAGAAGAATAAAAAAATCCATTGTGTTTTGCAATAAGCACACTTCGTGCAGGACTGTGAAATCGCAAGGTCGAACAAAGCTACTGCGATCTTCTTCCGTATATAGCATAGTAATTGAATTGTTTTATCTTCTTCATATATCGAAAGACTAGTTGCTTTATTGACCATTGTATCTGAAGCAGAGTGATAAGACGGAAGGACTCATCTTATTATTTACCCACTGATTCTTATGTTATCATAATTTTTGTTGGTCCACTCAACCGGATAGAAAATATATTTTCGCATCTACGTTTTAAAATCGCAATAAACCAATATCTAGAACTATTCAACGGCATGATACATAAACCAATGTAAAGTGTTGTGAGCGATGCTCCCTACATATGTACGTGGTGGGGGCAAGGCAGGCCCACACAACCGTGTATATAACGCGGTACCAAAATTGAACTACAAAATTATTGACTAGTCATAGACAGATCTTTATCTAATAAAGTAAAAGAAAAATTAAATTATATCATTATTAAAATTTATCTTTTAATTACAGATATTCAGATCTGTTGGCCAAGCACGGAAAACTGGACCCGTTGGTTAACGTCGATCTGCGTCCCGAGAAGAGGGTCAGAGTTACGTTTACGTGCGGAGACATTAGTGAAGTTCGTACAGTCGATGTGTATCGGTAAGTATACATTGTCTTAATATGAAAGTTTGACAAGAATAGTAAAATAAAACTTTGATATATTTATTTATTTCAGAACTATAATTGACCTCAAACAGAAGTTGGAGAGATTAGCCAGTATCCCATCTAACAAGATGAGACTGTTCTACGTAGATCAAGATTTACGAGACATTCAAGGACCCGAAGAGATGAAGTTCCCTCACAAGCAATTGTATTCTTATAACATGCGATCGGGCGACGAAATCATCATTGATTCTAAACATTAAATTTTTATAAAGTAATAATTAAAGATAAAATGGATTAAGTTTGCAGTTATTTGGTAGCTTTTATGTTAGAAAATATTTTTTGAAATTTATTTATTTTGTTAATTTTTTTATGAGCTTCTTTCATTATTTTTGTGATTATGAATGATTAATGAACTTTATTATATATTACAGAAATGCCTTATGAAAATGAAATTTATTACTGTATTACGATGTGCAGGGTGAGAAAGTTTTATTATAACCATTGAATGTGCATTCGTTTTAACGTTTTCCATACTTCAATTAAACCTTTTAACATTTTCTACCAAAATAAATAACTATTCTACTTATTAATATTATACATTAGCAAATATTATGATAAATAACTCGGGTAAAGAACGACGTTGTGAGGGTTAAAAACATATACTTCCACTATTAGTTTCCGTGTAATAGCACAATTTAGATGTTGTAATAAATCTTCTTTCATAGATTACTGAAAGTAGAAAGCCCGATACACTACCGAGTAAAATTGTTGTTTTAACGAAATTGTTCAATCCGATCGTAACTAAATTGTGTAAATGTGATAAAGGAACTTTATTGGGAGATCTACAGCCTTATTATGAATATCACCAAATAAACTAATGTTCTCAAATATTTTTATTGTAACTTAAATATAAATCTAACAATATTTATATATGATAATCGTGATTGTTTTTATTAATCGTTTGGAGGCACGTTGAAATTTTATCAAAGAGAATGTAAAATTTTTAGATATCTCATGTGTCTCGACAAGCCAATATCTGAGTCATTAGAGTGTAGAGTTTAAAAGAAGATTAAATCAATGAGGAGTGAGGAATAATTAGGTTTGGAATGTGTTAGATGGCAACGTTATTGCACAATGTGATTATATAAATGATAATTAATAAAAAAGTCATCATTTAAAGTCTTATTCATTTATGCAACCTAAATAAACTTAACTATTACATAGATGTGCGAATAGTGTGACAAGCTATACCAAATTTTTACACACACACATAAATTATTTATTTAATGCTTTCCATCGTGGGTATTATTATGGTTTATCTATTGAAGTCGCACGAGTATGGAACGCTACTCGGACCTTGGGTGACTTCGCCTCAGGCAACTTCGAGAGAGTGTAGAGCAGGCATAACACATACACTCATCTTTTTATTTTCCTGGTAGATACGTACCAGGAAACATTGCGTAAATTGAAGAATTGAAGGAAAATTATTATTTAAACAGTCGAATATTATTCACGTGTATTTTTAACTTTTCTTTAACTTATAAAGTAAACGAAAAAATTCTTCAGTGACACGCGTGCACTTCAGAAAGCAACTCAGAACACACTGCATAGGCAGTGGAAGAGGTTCCAGGTGTAGGTAAAATGCGAGAAGTAAGAAAATGGGTCGTTTTTGTTGCGTAAAATAAGCGCAGAACCATAAAAGCATGTAAAACGAGCATCACGTAAATCGAGGGATTTGTATATTTCATTCTATCATACATATCAAGTAATTTATATCCTTCTTTACGAATAAACGTTACACATATTTAACTATGGATTCAATCCAACTATAAACTGACATTATTTTTTTATATATTAAGTCAAACGAAATATTTTATTAGAAATCATTTCAATGCTTCATGGTTTATCCACTTTTTGGTGTAACACCATAACTTAAAAACATTAATAGTTATCTTTACCAATCATTCATACTAGGATGGTGGCGGCGCGATTATATATGTATAATTTATTTTTAAGTATTGATCGAAGTATATTCAAACCGAATTTTGGTCAATAGGAGAGCATAAAAACAATTATCACTTCTCAGAAGTCAAAAATTCACGTCAAAAGCAATAAAATCGTGTCGGCGTCGGCAGTGGGAACGCTCGGTAACGAGCGCTCCCACTGCGACGGCACGATTTTATTGCTTTTGACGTGGATTTTTGACTTCTGAGAAGGGATAATTGTTTTTTGTGCTCTTCTGTTGAACAAAATTCGGTTTAGATGTGTTTTACTTGTTTCTCATTTAATTTATAAAGTCTTAATATAAACGCTAGATAACAGAACGTTTTCACTGCGATAAAAAGAATCGCGCGGAGCCTCAAGGCAGTTGCCTAGTTTCACACTCCTCGTTTGAACCTTTGTGTGTGTGAGTTTTTATGTAGTCAGAAGCATTTGCTATAACTACGGATGAATATTTTCGCTAAATTTGGCAGAATGGGGATGGATCCTCGACGTAGCCCCTGCACTGTTTCTTAATCGCAGCTTCATCTTGAGCGCATCATTAGCTGAACGGCAGGATCCTGTTCGAAGACCCCAGACGCAAAGATGAGACTTGCTTAGTTCAGAAGTGGGTCTGTTACCCACTTCTCCCTTTACAGGTAAGGCAAATCTCGCTTTTAGAAATCTTAAGCGAGTCTACGACCCAACTTCTTTTCGAGAACTGTGCGAATCCTTTCCTTCTTAATAAAGAAAGCATTTAATATTCAATATTCGCTTTTTACAAAACAATTTTATTGGAAGTCATTTTTCATGAATCTAAGATAAGATATATAATTTCAATTAATTAACAAAGGATTGATTAAAATAATAATATGTAAAAAAAACATACTTTTTTATTCATAGAAGTAATATGAAATAAATAAATAAATATTATTTTTAAGCATGATACAATTTAAAATTATAGAACATTTAAAATAAAATAAAAATACGAGAAAAACATTTAATTTTTGGTAATAAATTTAATATTTTATTCATATTTTTACAAGAGAAATCCGTTAAGTATGTTTACTATGGAAATTGAAGAATATCATAGTACAATACAAAATTATAGTTTTACAGCTTGGATTATTTAAAAACTATTGAAATCTAACCTTAAAACATTTATGTAAAATTTAAAAAAATTGCTATTCGGTTATAAAGCACTATACATTATTGAAAAATTGGTTCTGTAATTGTTCAAACTATGATTATAGAAAAAACATTTTGAATCAATTCACGGGTTCTCAACCTTTACGCACATATTTAAAAAATATACTTTCATAACAGTCATAAATACAATACTGGGTGTTATCAACAGCTGATAAACGTTTGAACATAATTTAACATTACGTTAAACTCAAATCATATATAATAAATTAAAATATGAGGTCGTTAAAAATATTAATGGTCAGCTCTACATTATTTTTTCTTTCATATTCATATGCTTCAAATCTTTAAGAGTAATATATGAAAAAGTCGATTCTAGAATAACTACTAAAGGCTTATAAAATAATCTTGCATTGCGGCTTAAATAACATTAAACTATGTTGAGTTGACCCTTAATATTCCAACGTTTCATATAAACGCATCGTTTTTAGCGCATTGAGAACCCTTCTTACATCTAATAAATATTTTCTCCCATAAAGAATTGTAACCCTGAAGATTTTACGAAAACCTAACTAATTAAAGTTTATATTTATTTTTTGGCAATTTACCTGAAGCTAAATGTGATATTTCATTAAGTCAACTATTTCGAAAATATATGGAATTGCTGTTTGTTCTATCATTCCCATTACAATTCAGCATAGAACACAGTTACATTACATATCAATAAATATAAATAAAATTTTCTATTTTTTTTAAATGTCCTATAAACGTGAAACACTATGTTCAATTCAACCAGTGCCATACCGTATCAATCAAATATTATAATAGCATGATGTAAGTGCTTGTGCCACTTTACAGAAAACTTCATATCACCCAAGTATTTTCAACAAAAATAATTTAAATAAAAGAAAATTATTATTGAAATGTATAAGTATATCACACTTTGCAGCTCATTGATTGAAGATGTGATTTAGTTTCTCTTTTTGCTATGAGCTTGATTATCATACCCGACATTTTGCACTTAACACAACAAGCAAGTAGATAAAAACAGTAACAATCAGTCATTGTCAATTTATTTCGCCTAGATCAATTATAACTCATTATGTTCATCTTCCTTCACTTCCTTTTCTGTTTCCGGCTCATCCTCGACCGTTTCTTCTGCTGCTATTTCAGGTACTTCGATATTAGAAGCTTCCTCATTCGTTTTCACATCATCCGAAGATTCCGCTTTAGGCGTCTCTATCGTATCATCTACCTTTATGTCTTCAGTAACATTTTCTTTGACCACTTTCTTAGGCCTCCAGATTTTCATTTTATTAAGCAAATACTTGACTTCCCTATCGACTTCGCTCATCTTATCCGAAATGGATTTAACAGTGAGTTTCACATCTTCGTTCTTCTTCAATTTGCTTTGTTCGTCTTGAATTTCAACAAGCCATTTTTCAGTATCTTCAATCACTTTACTAAGCACAGATATTTCGACATCAGTGAATATGTCCTTTTCTGGATTGGTGTCTTTGGTAAGATTCTTTGCATTTTCTAAGAATGCTCTAGAACCGTTTAGCACACTTTTCAACGCAGCTAATGCGTCCGGTCTTTCAGTGTGTTCCCAATGTCTGGCGTAAACTGATCTGGTTATCTTTTTTAATTTGGCTAATTTATCATCATATTCCTTGGCAGTTGCGTCTGATCCATCTTCGTAGAGCCAATCTGTTATTTCACCGGAAGCTTTGAGTATCGCCTCTATTTCTTCGGCAGTGCCGCACGATGCGTATTCTTTAGTAGTAAATTTAGATTGAGCGTCTATTACGAACGCTTCCAGATTGTTGAGAGCAGTCTCTCGCCTAGTTCTTTCAATGTCGTGCTTATTGAGCTTGTCGAGTTTACCCGATGAAGCCTTGAATTGATCTTCGTTAAGAACCGGAATTGAAAGAGTGTTTTGAGTTAAATCAATGGGTTCCTTCAATATGACGATCTTCGGTTTTGGAACTTTAGGTTCAGTTTCAGTAGCATTTTGTTTCAAAGTATCATTTTTGCCTTCTGTTGGCTTTTCTGTTGATGGTTCGGTTTTATCATTCTCCATAAATTGTTCAGTGCTGTTTTCAGTCTCAACAGATGGAGATTCTGACGATTTTTTACCAGTTTCACCTCCGAACAGCTTACTGATTGTATTACCTAATTTAACAAAAGAGCTTTCCTCCTCTTCTTCGACTTGTTCTTCCGGAGATAACGTTTTTTCAGCGATGAATTCAACGTTGACTAATTTGAGCAGTCCTGAATCATCCATGACGAAATGAGCTTTAATGCCCTTTGATTCAATATTAGGACCTTCTGTTTTGGTTAGAGCGCCAGCAACACCTGTAAGATCTACTTTAGATAGATTCAACGATCCTAGAGCATTGATCTCTATAGCTGGTAAGTGATCTAATTCAGCATAATTAACATTAAAACTGAAATCTTTGGAGTGTTTGTTGAACGTTATGACCTTCTTTTGCGGATAAGGGTTCATCAATCCAAACAACGTTCTTTTAATCTGAAAAGGATGCAGACGCTATATTATTATGTAATACAAAGCTAGTAATAAAAAATATGTTATATTTATATATACCTGTCTAACACTTCCTTCATTTTCACGTTCGAAAAGAACTTGAACAGGGAAAATAACAGCATCTTTTACGACAAACTTCTTCACTTTAAAGCCGATTGAAAGATCAGCAGATCGGTACACTGCACCCATAGCAGCTGCTTCGTCTGTGTTTATATTTTTACTCAAATCCATGCCAATGGTACTTTGCAAAATCTCTTGTACTTTAGGTACTCTAGTTGCAGCTCCGACTAAAATAACTTGGTTTATCACATCTAAAGTTAGACCGGCATTTTTCAAAGCGGCTTCCAATGGACGCGGTACTTCTTTAAGCAAATCTTCACACATCGCTTCAAATTCTTCCCTGGTAACCTACAATCATGTAATTAAAGAACGTTTAATAAAAATAGTATTTTTAGCGATTTATATAAAATATGATACACCATTTCTAAATCAAATTTTGCATAGTCTCTTTAGGAGCCTGGAAAAAATAAACACGTCTTCTTACTTCCCAATAAAAACCGATATACATGTAAATTTAATACAATCCGTTCCAAAGCGTACACAGTTGTACACTAGGACCCCGAGAAAATTTAGTCCTTATCATCCTACATCTACCTAGACCAAATTTTACATATATACGTCAAGTATTTTGTATTCTCATTCAATTCCTAGTGTGTCTATTAGTATCGCCATACAAATAAGCATTTTGCCTTCTAAATATAATAGTTGCAACGTTTGATGAATTCAATATCCAGATTGACAATGAGATACATGGGACTATATTTATCAACTCGGTCTGAAAAACAGCCTTTCGAATTATGTATACAAATGTCGATGAAATGTATTCATAAAAAAGTCGATGAAATGTATTTAGAATTACTGAAACTTTGATGGTAGAAACAAAAATAACAATCATACCTGTACTCTGAAATCCTGTTCATCTAGAAGACCTTCGACTTGTGCGAAATGATCAGCATTAGCAGATAAAATTGTTTTTACTCTATTAGCTTCTTTCAACAGTTTGGCCATCGCTCTAGGGTTTTCACGAACATCCTTTGGAGTTTTCTTCATTTCGTTGAATTTTTTTGCTAAATGTTCTCGGAGTCTCAGCGTCAGATCTAAACCTCCGAGATTCCTGTCGTATCCAACACCGAGGACTTGCAATTGAGGATTTGTTTCAACAAAGCCCTTTTCTTTAGTCTTGACCAATTTGTATTCAACAACTGATACTTTTGTGCTCTTGGCGCCCATATCGTAAAACATGACGTATTGCGCCGTTTCGTTGATCTCTTTGCGTCTGAATATGCCGTAGTTTAAAGCGATGGCAGTGTGATCGTTCATCAATTGCATCACGCGCAAATCGGCTAAAGCAGCAGCGTCTAACATCGCTGCCCGTTCCGCCTGATTGAAGAAACTTGGAACGGTTATCACACAATCCGTGATGAGTTGCCCTAAAATATAAAATGTACATTCTTTATTACCAAAAATATAAACAAGGCAAAATGTGAACATGCCCAAAAAATCAGTTTAACCCTTAAATGGATGTTGTTGCAAATCTGCAACAATTTATTTAAGCACTTATAACTCGGCCTACGTTCAATAAAGGAACTCTATTGCATAATGTTAGATATGTGTAACAAACGCCGAGCCATTGTGTTTTCAAATTATTCCGATAGATGTCTCTGTATGCGGAATAATGCCATTTTTAAAAAAATTCGTTGGGTGCAAATGTGTCACATTTTTGAGAATGTCAACATTTGTTTTCATTGGTGCTAGTGAATATAAAACGAAATAAAATTCATTTATATTATACTAGCTGTCGGTACCTCACTATCGTGAGGTACCGATAGCTAGCGAGTGTGCGAATACCGGGCCCTCAACTTTTTGGGTTTTAAATATAATTTTTGCTTCGTTCTGATTTTTTTAAATATTTTTTAAAATTTAATGGTTCAAATTGGTCATTACTATTTAAGATTTTCAATGATAGACAAAATAGTTCAATCTATAAAAACTACTTAACATTTTCAATTCATTTAAAAATAGGTTTACAACTTGACTAAATATTTCCAGAAGAAAACATTTTATATTATTTATTAGATTTACAACGTTAGATTTTATCGTTATATTGAAACTTAGATATTTAATGATAAATATTGTATATCATTTATGAATAGGTTTAAAACTTGGCTAGATAATAATAAATTAAAAATTGTACTATGAAATTTCAATACAGCGAAGCTCACGAAACCAATGAATAAATTTTGGTGTACTGAAAATTCGTTATATTTAATGTAAGGAAGATGATATATTTTTATTTTATTTTTAATTACTATATTACTACAGCATCAAAATAACCTCTTATAAGGTTGACAGATCGTTTTTGTCCTTGTTTAAGGAAAATGTATGAAACACAATAAAATTTGTGAAAAAATGTTGTATAAAAAAGTTTGAGGGTCAACGAAACACCTGTAATGTCGCTTTTGAACACATCTGGCACACCCCAAGTCAATGATGAACTGAATTCTTAGAAATATTTTGTCAAGTTATAACGTCATTCTTAAATTCGGAGCAAAATATTTTGTTATGCTGAGATTAGTCTTCATTACAATGAAAACATTTTGCATGAAAGTTTTTCGGGGACAAATTAAAAATTCGTTATACTGGAATTTCATTATTTCGCCTCGCTACCGCTCGCGCCGACCTTCACTATAGAACCAAACAACCTAACCTTTTTTTAATGATATTGTATTGATTTGTTCTCATTTCGGTATATTTTGTAATTGTCCAGAATCATCCAATCTATGACTAACCGATCCCGCGATCGCAGCGACGTATGAAGCGACGCCTGTGAGTATTTGTGGAACTGATTTTGACGCCGGCGTAAAACATCATCGTGACGTCACTATGGCGTTCAAACCCGAGTGTTTTGGGAATTCGCGGCCCGTTTTAACGATGCATATAACACAATTTTATCATAAATTAAAATTTTAGTAATAAGAGCGTTTTTTAGTTACACCATAAGTTACTTTATAATTAAAAAAAGTTGTTTATATGTTTTATGTGTAAATATAAAAGGCAATTAGAAAGATATAATAAACTGAAAATATCAAGCACCTAATATGTTACTTTAGACCAAAAATGCGTTTTAAAAATATTAATAATTTTGCGACCTTTGTCTATCTTTAATAAAAAATACTTTGACTTATTTTGATTGATATATTTTTTAAAGTAAATGTTTTTTCTGCGCAGTATTATATATTTTAATAATTAATAAATGCAAAAAGTTTTCACATTATTTAAAATTAATAATAAAATAAACATATTTAAAATCCATAATAAATAAAGAATATTTAAAATCCATAATAAAATAAAAAATATTTTTAAAGTTGAAAAAAATATTTTGAATAAATCTTGAAATTTTATTCTGAAACTTTATAATTTAAAAAATATTAAAATTAGTGATATACAATTTTGTGTAGTTTCCTTTCAAAGGTGTCAGTAAGAAGGATTTTTGCAACACTATGTGTTTAGTAGTTGGTTGTTATCGAATAGTACTTATTTTTAAACTTTGCCCCTTTTTGTTGAAAATATTTTTTCAAAGGAAATTTTAAAAATTCTCTAAAAACTATTACTTTAAATTGGCAACGTTCGCCAAAATGTAAGTACACATTTTTTCTGTTAAGAGAAGCTAATAAAAAATTTACATTATTTATATTATATTTTAAATACCGTATAAACTAAACATATTTAAAAAAAATATTTTTTTTATAATTTGATGATTTTTATACATATATTGATAAGTGTTTTACAATTTAAATCGATAAAATCAATTTCGTAGTTCGTTCTCAAGCGTGCCGGGGAAATACCATAAACGGTATTCCCCGGAATTTCTTATATGTGACAGTTCTTCTGTCGTCGGTCAAGCGCGCGCCGGGATACAGCTTAGTGCGATTAAATAAACAGTGAAATATGTTATAATCACAGCATTTTTCTTAAAAAGTTACAATTGTAGATGATTCAAAGTGATTTACCATTGGAATTATAGACTTTATAATCGAAATTATCAATTATGAGTGTGCCAGTAAGTGTTTGGTTATATGAATACTATATCACGGTTATTCTAACAAAATTACTATTGACTTTCTAGGATCTAATATTAAAAGACAAACAGCAGTGATTTGGCAATTGAAGATATACATGCCAAAGTTAATTAAACATATTACAATGGTAGTAATAATGAAAAATCTCATATTAGTGTAAACAAAAAGTTACTTTTTACCCAATATATAGTATCGTTTACAGTCAATTTTCAGAATCAATGAAAGATCTAATAACATTTACGTATGGCAAATAATTAATGTATGACATATTGCGACTATTTTGAAGAAGATGAAGATATGTCAATCTACGTGTTTAATCCTCAACAGTAATTTCCGTTAATTTTGTTCTTCGTTTGTCGTTCAAATTTAATTTATGGATTATAATAGTAGTAATAATGTGTTCAATGTTTACTCTTATAATTTTTTAATTACTTTTCAGAAGCAATGATGGAACAATTTGATGACCTAAATGGCTACAACGTAGAATTGGTATATATAAACAAAGAGTTAATCTTCTCATGTTGAAGTCACTGTCAGCAAGTATTATCTTTTCATAAAGAACATACTACATAAGTTTGATGTAACTGAATATCTTAAATTTGGCTATTCAGAAAGAGGAATGATGGCACAGAACAAAAATTGTACCTATTTTGCCACATCGGAATTAAAAATAACCCACTCCTAGATATTTTGGCTATCGATTATTCCAGGTATGCAATCACATATTTATAATCATTGTAAAATGTCGTTTATTAGATAACATCCAAGAAACTACACATTTAGAAGCTGTCCGACAGCGCCGATTTGATCGACATTAACTTTCAATCCTCACATACTAAGGATATATTACACGTTCATGTTTAAAACATAATTGGTTAATTTAAAATTCTTAAAATCTAACGTATATGTGTATAAAATCGGAAAGCAATGATAATGTTTATGTAATATTATTATAAAAACTCACTTTTCGGCCTCGGAGCCCGGCGACGGGATTTCAAAATTTGAAGATTTCATTACAAAGATTGTTTTATGATTGTTTATCTGATTTAATCAATGTATTCTTCTTATCCTAAGCACATTATGTATATATTTAATTTTCATAGGTATAACACACCTAGCAAATTTGCAATCCGATTATTTATAAAAGCAAAAACTCACTTTTAGGCCTCGGAGCCCGTCGCCGGGAATTCAAAATTTGAAAATTTCATTACGAAGATTATTTTATGATTGTTTATCTAGTTTAATCAATGTATTCTTCTAATCCTCAACACATTGTGTATATATTTCATTTTTATTCAGTCAAATGACGAATTAATGAAAATTATTGTCGCGTAGCAAAATTTTATTATTAAATAATAATTATTTAAAAGCGTTGTCACGGTACTGTCTATTTGAAATTGAATGCTTATTTTTCATTGGTCGAAGCTATTTGAATATTTGAATGCTTATTTTTGATTGGTCGAAACAACAGAACGCATTACTGGCGGCTCGAAAATCAATCGGAACAAATTTAATTTTAATTTTTAATATTATTTATTATTATAATTAAATATATTTCCTTTGTTTACGTGTATTGTTACACACCGTTAATACAAAGCGATACGATTTACAGAGTAGATAATTGAACGGAGAATGTTTCGTTTAAAGTTATGCGCGTCCGGAAGCGGAAGCGACGGCGGCGGCTTAGAACAATTATATATAAGATACTCCAAAAAGGTTAGTCTACCATTGTTTATTTATTTTTGGTTTCTATTTTTTGTAATAGTTGCATAAAATAAACAAAACATGCAGTTGTAGACACTGGCCCATGTTGACCAAGAGGAACAGATGCAAAATGCCGAAATGCAATGGAATTTCACAAACAATGTTTGAAAAATGTGGTGTGGTCTTATGTTTTAATAAGAAGAAAAATTGTTTTAAGAATTTGGAAAAATCATGCATTTAAAGGTTATAGAAGGGGCGGTCCGGGGGGTCTGAACCCCCCGCCCCCTTGGCGGAGAGCAGCCAGTGATTTTATGTTAATTAAATAGAAATTACAAAAATTATCGTGCCTTTTTTCTTGACAAACCCCCCCCCCCCCTTTGAAAAAATCCTGGCTAGGCTACTTATAGGGATACTGTTGATTATTAATAATCAACGTTTAGCACATGCAATATTCCATAAAAAAAAAGGATCAGTAATTCTTAAATAATGTATTTGTAATGTATAATGGTTGAACGAAGAAGAGACAGCCAGGATTACATACTTCTCGGAAGACATTAAAAATTTATTTTGATGATTTTATATTAAGATTTGCACATCGCCAAAGTCAGTGCAAGAGGTGTGTAACGTCAAAAAATACTAATATAAAATGCGACTGGGGTGGGGTGTTCAAGCTTACTTTATTTTAATATTACTTTAATTTTATATTTACAATGTATTAATTTTACTATATAAACATATAAATATAATTTAAAGATTGATAAATTTATTTCATTTAATGTCGGACTCTTTCTAATTGATGTTATCGGCAAAGATAAAGATGACCAATTAATTGCAGAGCTCACAACAAAACTGGTAAAAAATCACTGAGCTTTATTTAATACTATTGTATACCTTATTTTTTTAAAGATTAAACTAGGTATCATAAAAACTTTCAGAAAGATTTTTGTTCTTTTAAAAGAGCAGGAAATCTCTGGATAATTACTCTAATAAATACAATGAAAAAAGTACCATAAGCAGTTTTATTAATTTTAACCCTTTTGAGTAACGAGTTAATTTATACAGATTTGTATAAATTAAGATACAACTGGGTGCAAGTTAATTTTACGCATTTTTTCATAATTAGAACAATTATTTGTTATTTATTTATTATTATTTTATATGGGATTTATAGTAAATTAAAGAAAAAATCAGTGATTCGCAACGTTTTATTGCTTTGTTTTATTTTACTACTTTTTTGTATTAGTATGTTTTAACCCTTTGCACTCGTAATCGTTTTCATACTACCTAGGTATGTCGCCAGCTCGGGAAAAATGAAAAATGTTAAATTCTTTTTAAAAATTAAAATTATATATGTAGAGCATAAATGTGAATAAACTAATACCAAAAACGAAGAAATCAGAACAAATATTTGCATTTCTCTAAATTACATTTTAATTTTTTTTGGTTCTCTCAAGTACCATTGGTTGACAATCCATAACAATAAATTAACACAATAAGGCGACGACCCATTTTAAAATATTTATGGGACCAAAAAATGTTTTAACCATAAATAAATAAATATACACAAATAACAAAGACATGCCGCTTAGTTTTAGATATATCTACCTGCGAACGAAGAAAGCTTACATCGCTTGCAGAAATACAAAATTGTACCGTTTTACAACAATTTAAAAATCCACAAGGTATCTATGTTTATATAAACTGATGTTAGGTATATTTTTAAAAACTAAAATACGTCCCATCGAAGGTCAAATGAAACGTTGCAGTTAATGTCATATTATTTTATATATTTCTTAATTAAAAATTGAAAAAACTTTAAATGAGTAGCTTTATGGTACATATTTGTTTGTGACTTTATATATCGAGCTAATAATGCTTAAATAGCATATTTTTATATTAAAATAAACAAAGTGATGCACGAAAAAGGCACTACGTTTAATAATGTGGGATGTTGATTTATTATAAATTAAAGAAACAAATATGGTAAAATCTCCATGTTCTATTAGTATACTAACTCATCAGTGTAAAACAATTGAAAATAATCAATAGGTTGTATACAGTTTGGGGGAACTTGGGGCCCAGGACATTTATCACTTGGTGGAAATATTGCTATTTTTAAGGTACATTGTCATTACTAGTTATTATTCTCCAATTTTCTGATGTGGTGCGATTTGTTTGAGGTACCGTTTCTTCCTCGCTATTATTTTAATTGCTTGTATTCCACCTTCGATTCAAGGCAACAGGCCTAATTTCGACGTTACTTTCTTTGCTATCATCATTGGAAGATGAAAAATCAAACATGAAATCCTCCCCATGATTATCATTACAAAACATATTATTATTACAATCACTATATTCAGCGATAGCACTGTTTTTTTTACAATAAAATTAAAAAAAAAAATTTCACAATAAAATTTGAAAAAATTAAAAATTAGTAATTAAAACAAAATTATTAATCACTATAGTCTTCCTTAGACACAAATTATGGACACCCGAGACACTGTCGAAAACCCAATAGGCAATAAAAACGTCACCGACGCGTGTCTACCGAAGGACGATCGCCAACCATTATTGCCTTCGGGAGAAATCTACGGCACATCTGCATTTAAATTTAGTCATCAAAAAACCCCGACTTATCGCGATAAATGAGCTCTCCTCGGCTTGATTAAAGTAAAAATGATATTTTTTTGATAAGATATGCTTCTTGAAATTCTTGTCTACAACACTGCAAAAACGCCATTCAAAACAAGCACAGGAAATACCCAAAAATCGACGTTATATTTCATTAATTTAAATGGTGCGCCTGACGCAACCTACGAGTAATATAGAGCCAAGCGCTGGTGTGTCTCACGCACCTTACGAGCAGAAAGGCTTAATAATTTATTTTACAAATTTATTATACATTATTTGGCTTTTGTGATTTTTTATATCAATAGAGACTTTCAATATTTTTTATGAAATTAATACAAAATATTTTTTGTTATGAACTAAATAATTTTTGTTACTATTTAATTTATTAATATTATTTTATAAAAAAATTATTTACATTATTTCAAATTTAAAAAAATATTATGTGATAACATTTATTTGAACATGTACATAAATAAATATATAACTTTCTGGGGTACCTCAAAATAGTGGAAGATCAACTTTTGTACATTTACGGCGATACTCTTTAAGTTTAAAGGGTTAAAGTATAATAAAGGTTTAAAGAATTAGCTTAGAAGGTAATCAGTAAATTAATATTTACATACATACATCATAATAATGTAGGATTTCAACTATATAATGTAGAAAAAAACCCAAAATGAATGTACAAACTTTTTTTCCTTAACCCTTTGATTGCCAAAATCCGATATATCGACTTTTGCTGCTTTGACGAAAATTGCCACGGACATTTTTAATGGACTATAGGGGATTTGCTTCGTTAGTAAAAAACATTTTTTCGGATTTCTACATTGGTATTTTTTCTAAAGGCTCAGTAAGCAAATAGTTATAATATAGATACAAGTTTTAATTTAATTATGTGGGCTATAGTTTATAATAATATATTTATTTTATTTAATATATATCGAAATCGTGCACCTGGCACGTTGGTGAAGGTAAACTGATAAGAATTAGCGATAAGCATAAATCTCTAATGATCGAGTATATATTAACTCAGTTTTAGTACTATATTTCAAAGCAAATTATGTAAATTTCTAATTAAATGCTTTTAAATGTTAACTAGACTAAATTAAACTAAAACATTAGTAGACTTTTTGTGATATCTTTACACATTATGGTCCTCAATTTTCGCCAAATTTTAAATGTTTTGACAAAGTGAGACTATTATCAAAATAATTATAAATATATATTTATTACTCTCTCTTGATCAAGTTTAAATCTTGTCCACGTTCGCACAACATTTTTACAAGTCTAAGTTCCATTATTTGTAAACATGGAAAAAGGGTGAGCAGACGAACTGCAAAATTTCGCTATCATGCGAAAACGCGTGAATAAAGAGAAAAGATGTTATATTTTTGTTCAAAATTACACTTATTAGTTTAAAATTGCTTTTAAAAATTTTATTTTGATGTAAATGTATTTTAATTTAGATGCTTTCCAAAATTAAAGACCATATGTGTCACAAAATACAAATGTTATATGAGAAAAAAATATATTGCATAATTAAAAAAATGTAATTTTGTATTTAGACATTTAAGATAAGAGTATTATAAAAATAACTAAAATTTTTTATAGTAAAGCATTGCTTTATATAATATATAACTATCGGGTAAATCATTTAAATATTTATTAGATTTTAAATCTACCTTGTCTTATGGTATATGGACAAAAATATTTTTTCAATAGAAGCTTAACCGTTCAGTTGCCGAAATCTGATATATCAGCTTTTGGTTATTTAGCAAGAATTGCCGGATTCGACGCCATTGTTAAATAAATAATCTTATCCTTCAAAACGCCCAGCAAAAATTAATTATTGATTTAAAATCAATCAATGCTAGAACGTTTTACAAAAGACAAATGAGAAGACTAGGACAATTTTTGATCATTTTTACAAAAGTTTAAGATTTACATTTATTTAGCTCCGATAGAAAATTTTTCTGACATATGTACATACCTACTCCAAGATTCGGACTAAAACTAATACAAATAAATTTAAGCATTTATATGTATTATTTTACTGATAAAGCAAAGCTTTGTAATTTAATGTATAAAATAAAGTAATTCACACGAATCATAGGCATAAGAAGCGATATATTCATTTTCTATATTCTTCAACACAAATCGTAATATGACGTTCTTTCATCTTTTTTGCATAAAATCAATTCTAAACAAGCCTTGTCAAGCGATTGACCGTCAATTGAAATAGTTTTGTTCATGGGATGAGAAATGTTCTATACATAAAAATTTTAAAAGGGCAAAATTACTTTTTATTTTGTCAAATAATACAAATCATATGTAATTTTTTTAAGAATGCCAATATATAAAAGGTGGATGATAAATAAAACATTTATTTTTTAATGAATGAGTGTAAACTGTTTCTTGGTATTATGTAAATGGCAACAACTGAGTACATATTGAAAAATGCTATATTTCTGATCCATGTAGTTGGTGACTAAATTCTAATATATTGTCATATGCATATTTGTTCAGATTCATTTATGTTTCAATCACTCTTTATTCTAATGATAATATGTGAAGTCTTTCAAAATTATTATAACTAGTTTATAACACGTTACTATTAAATCATCAATAATACTACAACAATACGAGTTGTCACTAAAAAAATATAAGAAATGAGCGAAATCACTACAGTTTTATTGCACAAACTCTAAGAACCTAGCAATATTTATTTAAATTCATAACTTCCTAGATATGACCACAAAAAGATGAGAAATGTAAGTATTTGTTCTGATTTCTTCGTTTTTGGTATTAGTTTATTTATATTTATGCTCTACATATATAATTTTAATTTAAAAAAATAATTTAACATTTTTCATTTTTCGCGAGCTGGCGGCATACCTAGTACGAAAATGATTACGAGTGCAAAGGGTTAAAGAGTGCCATTAACCTTTGAGCCTTGTAATACGTTTTTTTTTTGTATAATTCAAGGATGAAAAACATTTTAATTTATTAAAATATTATTTAAATAACTTATGGCATAAATAGCTGCTCCCCCATATATTAGCAAATTTCTAAATGGCGCACAAAAATATCAGCTGGGGTGAAAGGGTAAACTAAGTTTACCAAGGTATTCATATAATACTATCAATTTTGATCATGAAAGATGTATAAAAAAATTGAATAAGTACATAATTGTAATACCTGTGCTTGTTTGTGCGAATTCACGTGCTTTGTTGAACAATTGAGCGACCAACTCTTCAGGGGTGAATTTGGTATCATCATCATGATGAAATATGGGTGTACCTCTCTCTGGATCCGCCGTAATTTTATAATAAGGGAACGTTTGTCTAAACAAAGCATAATAATTATTAATAAAATAAAATAAAAAATAATTTATATATAAATGTTATACTAACATATATTTTTGTACGATTGGGTTATCATAAGATTTTCCCAGCAAATCTAGTAAATATCCGTACATATTTTTAGGAAATCTGATACCGACAGTATGGGCGTCTTCGCCGAATGTCCTTTCGTCGGCTCTGAATGCGACGACAGCTGGCGTTTTCCTTTTGGATTCTTTATTTAAAGCGATCTCCATGGGAACTCCGGGTGACACGACGCCTACCTTCATCCACTCGGAGCCAAAGTCGATGGACATGACAGCAGCCGAGTCGATCGATGGAATCAGGCATAGTAACGGTAGGAGACATATTAAGATTAACGGCTTCATTTTGGATGTACCCTGAAACATTATTTAAAAATATTGAAAATACAAAAAGCGAGGTTATGTATTAATCTATTGTAAAATAAATATTTTTAAAATATTAACCATAACGTGTTTTATGTTGGCCATGATTTTTTATTTTGAGATTTTCTGCTAAGTTTCACACCAGAAATTGCGATTATGTTTACATATATGAATAAATTATTTAAAAAATTTCATTTGATGTTTTTTAAAATTGGTACAAAGGTTTTATGACAGAAATTGAGGTTAGGCGTTCATCTATAAATATATATTTCGAGAAATTATTTTTAATACCTTTTGATTATAACGCGTTTTATGTTGGTAACCTTTATATAAAATTGGTCCAAAGGATTTATGATAGAAAGGTTATATTATGGCGTATGACAGCTCCGGCTGACTTGTCAAAACTTGTCATCGTCGTCATATGACAGAAGGTGCTATTGTACAATTGCGTAGAATGGCGCAGAGGTTGACAAGAGAGAATAAACTTACCGGTCGACAGGACCGCCGCAGAAAGAAGGCAGTGACGGCAAACCGGCGCAACATGGACACGTCAGGCCATGTGCCGGCCAAAACGCCGCGTTACGCTTCTCGAACTGTGCGCCGCGCCCACCGAGCCGGGAATTCCGAACGAAGGGGAAATACGAAAAATAAAAAATTATCTTCTAATTAAGTCATAATAATCTATTCAATTTAATATATATTCCTTATTTTTTACTTATATCAAAAACTAACACAAATCAATCTATGTGTCGATTATATATCACTTCAATACGATTTTGAGGCGGCATAATCACCATCTTATTGGATATTGCGTTTTATGTAGCCGTTAGACCTATTACGCACAGTGCGTAATAGGCTTAGTGTATTGGTAAAAGACCAGACTTATAGTTCTAGGGCAGAAACGTAGCTAGGTTTTTGCCATTCTTGATAAATTCTTTTCATAAAATTCGAGATAAATTATAATCTAATGAGCAATATTGTTAGGTCGCACTATTTCTATAATTTTTTTACCGTGACAACAAATTAAAAACTTGTATAGAGAAACATTTATGCATGCTCGAATATAGTATTGCAGGATTCAATGAAATAAGCATACTTACGAAATTGTTCGGTATTTGGTTTTGAACTGTTATTTTTCGTAAGCAGGATGACCTTAAGCTGGGTTAGGTTAAGAAATCGGAATAAAAAGCAATTTTATATTATATTAGCAAGAGCTCCCCGCCTTTAATATAATCTGTTGTTTTTTTACATGTTATATAATAAAATTAATATCATAGGTTCTGCTTATTTTCTGATTTATTGTCAAAATCTTGTAGTAATAATGGTGCTGTAAAATTTTATTGCAGTATTTTTTTAGGATTATTTATTATTTGAAAAATATGATGTATCATAATACAATATTCAGTAATTTTCACTGAAACGTAGAATTATCTATTTTATTAGAGGCGAATTAAATCGTATCCAAAACTATACAAAAATATCTATATAGATATTTAAACATAATACTCGGAAAAAGTATAAATTTTCTGAGCTGAAAATAATATCATTCTTTGATAATATATAGATAGACTAAGATTTTAAAACATTTTATTTATGAATTGCTCTGTGAATGTTTTTCAATGAGGTAGCATTTTATACCTTTGATATGTACATACATAATGCATCGGATTTTGTAAATCTCATGATTGTGTTTATCCCAGAAATACTTCCTGAATATTCATGAAAGTTAATACATCGATCTTCAAATGAAACATGCGAGACTATTTTTACGTTTTATATATATAATAATAACTTTGAAATAAATATATGTTCTAAAAAAACAAAAAATTATATGCATTTGCAAATTTTTAGAAGCGCTGATTTCCGTGTGGCGAACTCCGATTGGTGGCAATGGATACTAGCTGTAATATGATTGGTCTACGTCACGTAAACTGTCAAAATGCGAAAATTATCAGTAGCGGTATTCCGCGCCACTTCGTTGAACCAACGAAAAACGTAAATGGTATAAATGTAAATTTAACTACTAAAATTAATGGTTAGCCAAGATAATTTCTTTATATTTTTTTATTTATATTATACAACAATAGTTTTGTCACAAAGATAAGAAAACTCAATTTTATATAAAATAATACACCGAATAGATCTCTATTATTAGTTTATCATTTAAAAGGAATTTAAGATTTAAGGTTTTGCTTTTACAAAATATTTAAAAATCATATTTAATTGCATTTTTATCATTGCATGTGATTTAGTATTATACATATTACACAGTTCATTACAGGATTATCATACGTCCCGGTTTCACACATTTACAAAATTTTCAAGATGACCTTTTATTATCTCCCACAAATTCCAGTGGAATCGGTGCTATATATGTATATATATAATTAATCATAAATTATTATGTGTATTACAATTTATAATCAATAGATGTCACTTTGCAGCTGAGATTTGTTTTTAATAAAAGTGCATTTTTATATTCAAGTCTGCTGCCGTGGCATCCAGTTGGGATCCGGAAAACTTGTCCGCAATTCACCGCCAGCAATTAATCGTGAAAAACACTTTTGAGAAGTCGATAGGTTCATGAAAACCTTGTGGAATTTTTGTTCTGATTCATTACCTAAAAAAAATAGTTGTGTCATAATGTTATTGCTTCTATTTACATTTATCCAATTGTATTAATATAATCCATTAGCGTTTCTTTCAAGTTCATCATCGCCATAAATAAATGTATACGATTTAAACTCATAGGCAAAATCTTATCATTATAGGAAATACTCATTATTATTAAATTATTGTTTCTAAAATCCATCGATGGATGAACATATTTTAAGACGAATTTTAATAATTTGACAATTCCATATGAAATGGTCGGGAATTACCATAATATATTAATATAAGTATTCTTAAATAACTAACGAAGTAAAATACTGAAAATTTTATTATCAAATCATACAAAAAAGTATCAAGGGCATGCATTAGATGCATTTGGAATGCAATGGTAAAACTATTTTGGGCATGACATATGTGCCTTATACATGCCTTTGGACTTCTTTATGATATTGTAACGATTTATGCGTGCACTGTATATTAATTCAGCCTTTAATTTTATATTATAATTTAATTATCTCAATGCAAAATGGTTGTATAGTAATATAATATTATACTGTGTATAAAAGTATGTGTTGCGTGTAGGGATACGCGTGCTGGTTAGGTCTTAGGTCAATCCAAAAACACGTGTGCTGGTGTAACAGTTTTATTGAGCTCGGCGTGGTCCGACCGCTTTGTAACGACGATCGGAGCCGACTAACGTCAAAATTGGGTGCTTTCCCGAACGCCGTATGACGGCGTTCGCGAACGTGTGCAAACGGCGAAACGGGCGTCAACATACCCCCCACCATGAAACATTAGTTTCATAATGACGGGCACATCAGCGGGCCTTACAAGTGTTTGTCCTCACATTACAAACTCTGTGAGGACGCGATGTTTGAAATAATACTAACACAGAATTACAATAAACACGACAATAAATAAAATTACAATAAACATGAAGAAAGAAAAGGAATGTTAGTAGTACTGTATAAGGTTGTAAAGATTAATGTTAGTAACACATACACATATACATTGGGATTGTTTGTACTATATTATTACTAAATACTAACTACAAGCTTTCATTCATTTTTTGACAATTATTTAAATGTAAATTAAAACGGACACGAATTATTATAGTTAAAGGTTTGATTGTTAGCTAAATTTTAATTATTTTGGTTTGCTACTTGGTTAAATTATAAACTTGGTTTGCCACATGGCTAAATTATAAATTTGGTTTGCTACATGGCTAAATTATAAATTTAATACATATAGGAAACATGATACACATTTAAATTATTAATAAACAAAACACAAAATATAAAATTGCTTGCACTGCACTAGCCTTTATTTGGCACAGCACACTTTAGTTATTGGCCTTTTTATAGTGCCATTCTTTGTTTTAATCGTCACTACTCGAATTAGTCCATCAGCCCCTGGGTGAATTGCTTCAATGCGGCCGATCACCCATTGCAATGGTGGTAGGTTGTCCTCCTTGACAACTACCATTTCGCCGATGGCAGGTTTGCAATCCACCGCTCGTACCCAGGTTCTTCGCCCTTGAAGCTCTGCCAAGTACTCGTTAGACCATCTTGTCCAAAACTCCTGCACTATGTCCTGCATCCGATGGTATAAATTTGTCCCCCTAGAGCTGGAAGTATCCTGTTGAGGAAGAGCTGTTAAGGGGGTGCCGATCAGGAAGTGGCCCGGGGTTAAAGGATTCAGGTCTTGTGGATCACTTGACATTGGAGTCAATGGGCGAGAGTTAAGGCATGCCTCTACTTGGGTAATTAGTGTATAAAGGTTTTCGAATGTGTACATTGATGAGCCGAGTGTACGACGCAGGTGGTGTTTTACACTCTTTACGGCGGCTTCCCATAGTCCACCCATGTGAGGAGCTCGTGGAGGAATGAACTGCCACTGTACTCCTAGAGAGGCTAGGTGGTCTGTTATTGCAGAACAGTTGGTTTTCTTTTGGATGAAGGATGTCATTTCACGCAACTGTCTATCGGCACCAACAAAGGTGGTCCCATTGTCTGAGAGAATGTCGTGTGGTTTTCCTCGTCGCGAAACGAATCTCTTAAGTGCGTTTATAAAGTCGGCAGTAGTCAGACTACTGACTAGTTCTAAATGTACAGCTTTAGTAGAAAGACACACCATTACACAAATATATGCCTTGGTTACCTTAGCATTGCGATGCATTCCGGTTTTGATATTAACCGGGCCTGCATAGTCTATGCCGGTGTTAGTAAATGGTCTTGAAGGAGTAACCCTAGAAGACGGTAAGTTTCCCATTATCTGTATTAATGGTCGGGGACAACAGCGAAAACACACTAGACACCTGGATAGAATGCTGCGAACTACACGTCGTCCGGCCAGTGGCCAAAATTGTTGACGCATCACTGTTAGGAGTGCTTGAGCTCCCAGATGTAAATGTGTTTCATGCAAATGTCTCACAATCAATGTAGTGAGGTGATGCTTAGGAGGCAAAATCATTGGATGGATTTGGGCTGAAGGTAATTTAGACCTTTGAAGTCGGCCTCCCACCCTTAGCACACCTGCATCAAAAGATGGATTTAAGCTTAGCAGACGGCTTTTTGCATGAAGAGGTTTATTTAAACGCAGAGCTCTTATTTCTGTAGGAAATGTCTGCAGTTGAGCTAAGCCAACTAGTGTTCTCGTAGCTCCGTCCAACTCAGAAACTAACAGTGGTCCGACAGTACGGTTCACTGAGTGTTTACAGTTATATATAAATCGTTTGACGTAGGCGATCGTACGCTGCAATCGCAAAAACTTTGAAAAGCAATTCATTATGTCCCAGTCAGCCCCAACCAATGATGCAAAAACAAATGTATGTTTTACATCGGGGATCTCTTTTGGGAGCACAATTGTTGATACCGGCCATTCACATTTGGATTTCGAAAGCCATTCAGGTCCGTGCCACCATAACCGACAGGAGTGTAATTGAGATGGAGGCACACCACGTGAGATCAGGTCAGCAGGATTGTCCTTTGAAAGGACATGTTTCCAAGAGTAAGCAGCAGACTGAATTTCTGCCACCCGGTTAGCTACAAAGGTTGTCCACCGTGACGGCTGTCCGTTGAGCCAGTGTAGAACCACTGCTGAATCGGACCAACATGTAACTGT
This sequence comes from Plectrocnemia conspersa, assembly GCF_051122295.1. Classification (NCBI taxonomy): domain Eukaryota; kingdom Metazoa; phylum Arthropoda; class Insecta; order Trichoptera; family Polycentropodidae; genus Plectrocnemia; species Plectrocnemia conspersa. The sequence goes on from NW_028277174.1 coordinate 21,475,210, forward strand.
GGCTAATTTAAAATTTGTGAGTGACTTGACTGAATCTACCAATTTGGTTAGTAATACTGCTCCACAGAGCTCAAGCCGAGGAATGGAAATTTTAGCCAACGGTGCGACTCGTGACTTTGAACACAATAAATGAGAATGGGCATTACCGACCTCGTCCTTGGACAGAACATATAGACAAGCTCCATATGCAAGTTCAGAGGCGTCGCAAAATGCGTGGAGTTCGAAACTGTGCTGATTTGTCACTACGTGTCTTTGTATTTGAAGACTGTTCAAGGTAGTCAGCTCCTTCGCCTGTGATTTCCAAGCTCGCTGGATGTCAGAGGGTAATTCTGCATCCCAAGCAAGTTGTCTCTGCCATATTTGCTGCATCTGAAGTTTATTTATGACTGTAGCGGGCGCTACTAATCCTAATGGATCATAGACTCTCGAAATTGTTGACAGAAATTGCCTTTTCGTATATGCTACTGTGGGTTGACCTAGATTTACCTTAAAAGATAGTATGTCTAGTTGACTATTCCAAACTAAGCCTAGCGTTTTTGACGTATCTTTCACGTCGAAGTGTTGGCTAGTGGAACTAGTTGAATTGTTTCTGAGATCCTTGTGGTTGGATCTCCACTTTTGCAATGGAAAATGTGCTGCTGTTAAAGCAGTAGAGACACCGAGCATTATTCGCTTAGCTTCTGCTAATGTATTAGCTCCGGTTATAAGGTCGTCGACATAAAAATGGGAATTGATAACTGTAGCGATTTCAGGATCGGCTGATTCGAGATCTAGTGCCACCTGGCGTAAACAGCGAGTTGCTAGAAAGGGAGCTGACGAAGTGCCATAAGTGACAGTATTGAGAACATAATGTCTTAACGGTTTAGTTGCATCAGTTCTCCAAACGATTCGTTGCAGATCAGTGTAGGGCTGACGTATTTTAATTTGTCTGTACATTTTTTCAACATCAGCAGTTATTGCATACCGAAACCCACGAAAACTCAACAAGATTTGCACTAGTGTGGGTTGGATGGTTGGTCCGATCATTAAAATATCGTTAAGTGAGATTCCCGAAGAGGACTTTGCCGAGCCGTCGAAAACAACTCTGCACTTTGTAGTAGAACTGGCCTCTTTTATCACCGCATGATGCGGCAAGTAATGATAAGTCTTAACGTTATCTTTGCTAGGTGGGAGACACTCGGACATATGTCCTAGCTGAATATATTCCTCAAGGAAATTGACATACGAAGTACACAGATCCTTGTCTTGTTTGAGTCGTCGTTCCATTGTGTGGAAACGGCGTTCAGCAGCTGCCACTGAGCTGCCTAGACATGCAGGAGATTCTTTTAACGGCAATGTCACCGTGAATTGACCTGACTGATCTCTTTCAAAGGTCTCATGAAAGAGTCTTTCACACTCCCTTTCCTCGTTTGAGAGATGTGCCTTAGGTTGTACTTCCTCAACCTGCCAAAACTTTTGTATCTGACTGTGAATGGCGTTCAGGGAAAGATGACAATTAGTCATGGTCGGTTGGATATCTTTCGGGTACGAAACCGTACCGGTCAACACCCAACCGAAAATGGTGTTTTGAATAATTGCCGGGCTGTCTTTACATAATAGCTGCCGCTCTGCCAGCAGGGACTGCCAAACTATGTTTGCGCCTAGCAGTACGTCGATTTCTCGACTTTTGTACCACAAAGGGTCAGCGAGAGTAATGTTTGTGGGAATCGAAGCGACGTTCGGGGACTGATCGGCATGTGGTAGCTTATCAGCGATGCGATCTAAAATTAGAAATTGGTCAGCAACGCAAAATTCCTGATTGCAAGACGACAAACGTGCCTTGACTTGGTAGTCGACTTGCAACTGTTGGGCTTGGAGGCCAGAAATCGTCGCACTCGTGCGCGTTTTTTTAAATTTTAGCCTGGATGCTAGCCTATTTGTCACGTAATTTGATTGTGAGCCCGTATCTAGCAACGCACGGCACGGCACTGCCTTTCCATGCCGGTCCGAAATGTAGACGATTGCCGTTGCCAAAATAACCTCTGCTGACTGATTAAATAGTGAGGTCATTCTAGCTTGCTCGCCGCTTTCTGTTGCAGGTTTAGAATTTGCCTGCGAATAATTATGGCTGTCGCCACGTTGATGCGGATCGTGCAGCATAGTATGGTGCCTTGCATTGCAGATCCTACATCGCCCAGTATGGAAACATTTGGCTTTGTTGTGACCTGCCTGTAAGCAGTTGATGCAAACGTTAACCTTTCGCGCCAGTTCCAGTCGTCTTGGGATCGACAATTGTGAGAATTGTCTGCAGAAAGCTAGAGTATGCGGCATTTTGCAGTGCGGACATAAATTGCCGTGTGATCTGTCCTTGGTATTGAGGAAGTTAGTTTTCATAGGTGGCACTGGTCTTACTGCCCGCGAAGATGTGGAGGTGCTACCTCCTAGAGATTGACCTCTTAGGGTGAGGAATTCCATGAGCTGTTTAAGGGTGGGCAAGGCAACATGAGTTTGTTGACTCTCCCATGCTTGTTTGGACAAGTCGTCTAAACGCCGTACTACCAAACTCACCACGATGGCATCCCAAGTGTTTTGGCCTAGATTTTTTAGGGCTAAGATGTTCGCCTCAACAGTGTCTACCAACTCTAACAGCGATTGCTGGGAAGCTACCTGAATTGGTTTCAGGTCTAACAGAGCAACTATGTGCACATTGACAATCAGCCTAACACTGTCGAAACGAGCCAGTACTCTTTCCCACGCCGAATTGTAGTTTTCGGCGCTCAGTTGAAACGCTTCTATCACCCTGGCTGCGCTATCCTTAAGCGCATTTTTTAAGTGATGAAACTTATGGATGTCACTTAGTTCGTCGTTATTATGGACGAGCTGACAATAAGTGTCGCGGAAGGCCACCCACTTTGTAAGACTGCCATCAAAACTCGGAATGCTGATTGATGGCAGCGTTAATTTTTGGTTAATTTGCTCCTGTCGCACTTCAGGTTGACGTTTTATGTATACTTTTGCCAAATTAAGGACCTCAAAGTACCTATCTTCAAAGGCCTCGACTTCCTCATCATACCCTTCGGCATCCAGCAACCTAATTTGTTGCTGGACAGCGAGGAATCTGTCCAGCAGTGTACCAAAGCTGCTGAACCTATCTCTGACCCTCTGTTCATTGACAGGATCAGCAGCTAGTAGTTTGCTAAACCTCGTTAGCTCACTTTTGAGGCACGCCCTACTGTTGGTCAACAACTCCATGTTGTCGTTGACCAATGACTATCAATTTAAGTGTGTTTAATGGAGAGGAAGTTAGGTTAGCATGATCGACACTAACCTTTCTCTCCTGCTGGATGCGACTGCTTCCTGGGACTCGGCGTCCTGGTGGTGCTCCAGGTGATTTGACGGCAGCTTCCTGGGGCTAGACGTCCTGGCACTGAGCTTCGGGGGACCAGATCCTGGACCCGCTAGCTCTTTCCACGAGCGACTCGACGCTCCACTGCGTCACTTCGGGGACCAACTCCTGGACCCGCTGACTCGTCGCTGTGCTGTCCTAACCTGACGGCTGGGTAGCGCTGCTCGGCTCCGCGTCTGTGAGTTCGTCCACGTGGTGGACGACCTCGAGGTTAAGACGATGTTTTCGGATTAGACCTTCGCGACGTGTAGGCGTCGTCTCACGTATCCGGCTCGAAGGACCAAAATGTTGCGTGTAGGGATACGCGTGCTGGTTAGGTCTTAGGTCAATCCAAAAACACGTGTGCTGGTGTAACAGTTTTATTGAGCTCGGCGTGGTCCGACCGCTTTGTAACGACGATCGGAGCCGACTAACGTCAAAATTGGGTGCTTTCCCGAACGCCGTATGACGGCGTTCGCGAACGTGTGCAAACGGCGAAACGGGCGTCAACAGTATGAAAGAAAAAAGTATTTAATTTCATTTTTTAATATTTATATCTGTTATAGAACATTTATGATTTTTCCACTTTTTTCTCTAAATTTTTTTTCTTCAACGTGTCTATAATTAATAAATATAGCAATTTATCAAAATTATAAGTAATTTTTATTTTTATTTTATTAAAAATATATATTTCTTATAAATAAATAATAAATGTATTGATATTGTAAATGGTTTGATGCTTTGCTGAAACATTTTTATTATATTTTTAAATTAAACACAAGTTTGTTGTATTTTTAATTCAGTCTTTAAAATTGATATTAATTATATTTATAGTGATTTTTATTGATTTAAATATATATAAATGATATTATGTTTAGCTATTGAACAACTATTTTAATATTATAGCGACATCTATTTACAAGTAGAGTATGAATACTTTTAACTTTCCAGACATTCACTAACATTGATATAAGTTTTAGGTATCACTACGTGGTGTCACTACGAATAAAATATTTTTCAATCCCATCTCTCATAGATTTCTAATCGGTGAAAGTACACAATTCTAGATGTAGGTGTAGGATATGAAGCGACAAATTATTCGACTCACTTATTCTAGTGTATAAAAATATGTAGCATTAAAATGATGTTTATGAAGCAATAAACAGCAAAGTTAAATTGCATCAAATTATTTTTTATTTTAGCACCAGATGGTATTAGTTAAATTCTCGTATTCGGAAATGAACTTTGGTATTATTTTCATGATTTTTTTATAAAAATAGATTGGCAATGCAGCTATGCGAAAGCTTCCGTTGAATACAAAGTTTTTATATACTTACTTATGCATGTGTCGATCTTTTCTTTATACCGCATATGCGTATACACAAACATGTTACATACAGACCCTCAATGGAATTTGTTTAAATTTTTTTAAGGTCAATGTCGCTCTACCATCGAATCGCCTTTGTGTAATGTGTATTGTGTAATAGATAGGATTGGGTAATGTTTCATGAAAAATTCAAAGAAAATTGCAGGTACAATAATTTATATAATGTTTTTATTATCAACTCCATTTAATTATAAACACATGAGGAGCGGTGCGTTAACAATAAAGTTTATACATCACATGATTTTCGTTCATCATTGACAGTTAATTGCAGAGGTTCACCGCTCTCGATTGTTTCATTTTTTATTAAAAAAAACAAGATTTTTATATTTTAAAAATCGGTAACCATCATCAAAAATTTGGTAATTATCTTTACAATAATGAATATAACTAATAATAATCTTTTCTTATAAACGTCTCCTTATCGTCGCTCATCAAATAACTATCTATAAAACCTCTACTTATAATACAATTTACATATTTTTAACTATAAATATACATATTAAATACTTAGAAAACTTCTACGTCTTATTACACACTTTCATTCTGAAACATATAATAATAATAATAATAATATAGAAGTGATTCATCGGTTTATCGTACACTGAAAACAGGTAGATTTGTTGTTAAGTATCAAATTATATAACTGAAATTGATGGCAATAAAGTTTTAAAAAAAGTTTTGGTTCAGTGTAATAAAAAATATAATCCTCGTTTCAAAGAGGAGCATCTCATAAATAATTAATACTAATAGTGATTATAAATTATATTTGGAAAAATCAGTTTTTTTTATTGTTTTAATTTTTTTATTTTAATCATAGGTAAAAAAATATTTCTTGCGTTTATAACAAAAAATATTAATATGGCTAAAAATCAACATAAAATCGTTTTTTCTATTTTTTTTTATATATTTATTAACACAATCTTAATATGAAATCAGTCACACAATTGACCTTTTGTGACAAAAGTAATGTATTTAAAAATGCCCATTCGTCATTGACCTTTAGCGACGATTTAAAATAATAATACACAGAATAAACTTGTTCATTTATACAATAAATATAATAATTAAGATCCCTTGTTATGATTTTTTAAAATATATTTATATGTACTGAGCGCACTAGATACATACGTATACAAATGCACAAAGCAAAATGTCAACTTTGAATATAAAACCAGGAGGAACACAATATACTTCGCCGGATAGAGCCTTAGGGTTATGAAAAAGGACTCTTGGGCGGTGAAAAGAAAGGTTGATTAAAAACGTCGCATTAATAATACAACTGTGAATTTTAACTATTACATAAATTTATATACGTATTTTAATTGCATGGATATTGGACCTGTTTTAAAACCGAAAACATACATATCATTGGGCCCTTATTATAAATATCAAGGCATGTATATAATTAATTATCAACATTGCATATAAATCGCATATTGTTTCGTTTTTATCATTATTCCCTTTTTTAGAAAAATAATTTTAAAGTACGTACTTTCATTATTTTTTCTTGTTTAATTTCATATTATAGGCATAACGTGATATTTTGTATATATTTTTTTAAAGGCAAACTGAGGCTGTTTTATACAATATTTGTGCTTCCGATTGTAAAACAATGCGATCGTTGCCGATTATTTTTGTAAATAAACATAATCGACGACGATTGCAGATAACAACGACTTTGCTGCCAAAAATATTCTTCAAAATCGAAAATCTTATTTTCAAACTATAGTCACGAAATAAAAATTGTTGTTCGGTCATATAAAATTATAACCTACTATCTGGTTTTTGCTTACAAAAATTGACAATTAAAATTGGTACAAACTATTAACCTCCAATATATAATATAAATGTCGTTAATATTAAATCTATCGTTTCAATATATAATGTATTTATATTTAACCTAACTTTGTGAATTTTTTATATTAATATCACAGTCATTGGCATTATATATTACGAAAAATTATATATAATTATTTAACAGAAAAAAATATAAAACAGAAATGAAAAAGATCAAAATTATTGTGCACGAAAATAAACAATTTGTACACATACACTTTTTTCAATTTGTGCACAAATTCGCTTGTAAAAATATTATAATATTTTTTTTAACATTGCCCGTTTGCTTTATTGCTCTCTCGTTTCGTATATAAAAATATTAATTTAACTATAACAATAATGATGATATAACGAACAACGAAGCAAGTACAAAAATAATAATAGTTTACTAACAACTTCGATAGCTTTTTAAGATTGTCTAGATTTTAATTCAGAACGAACGAAAAGTCGCAGTCAAATTAAAAATTAAGGATTAAATATCAAAAAAATATAAAAATGACTAACACCCACGTACGCAACGTAAAAAAAACGTAACCCATATACGATTATTTTATAAAAAAATAACTGAAATTCGTTTAGGATAAAAGAATCTCGTTAGAAAAAATATCGCTCGGTGCGCGAGAGCTGCGAATAATTTCGAAATCGGATCCTTATCGAATATAAAATTAAGACTAAGAAAAAATCAGGAATACATCCGCGTCGATCGGGTCGTTACGACAACGACAGTGGAACTCATAAGGCAGGAAATGCTTGAGCAGCGGGGGCGAGGGGTCTGAGCAGCCAGGGCCGGTGCAGGCGGTCTCAGGTCTCCAGGGACGCCAAGAGACCGTGGAAACCGGCGGCTTGTTGATCTCCGAGGATGGCGGCTTGACCGCAACTGTCCGGTACCGCGCTTCCGCCCAAGAACCTAGGCCTCAGCTCCGAGCTGTCGCCCACCAGCTTATCGCTCTTGCTGCAGAAGAACATGAGGTCCTCCCGCTCGCACACTTCCTTGCTATCGTCCAGCCGCAGAGCGTCCAAGATGATCTCGAACTCGGACTTGTTCGATCTCTTATGCGCGAACCTCTCCTCGTCGCACTTATCTTGGAAACTCGTCGTCCTCTCGCCGCAGCTCAGGATGGGGTCCAAAGCTTGGCCGTACACGTCGGACGGTTCGTACTTGACCCGCTTGGGCGAAGACTCGCCGCTCGCGAAATCGTTGAGCGTTTGAAAATCAGATTTGTTCTGATTCAAATCCGTGTCCATCTCCAGCATTTTATCGAATCCGTTTTCGAAATCGGCCTTTTCGTCCAGCTTGATCTTCTTGCACGACGGCTCGTCTTTGGGGCTGACTTCGACGGGATCGTCGTCGACGACGTTAAGCATGACGTCGTCGTCGATGGTGGAGATCAGTCTGGGGGTGGGCGGCATGTAGAATTGAGATAGGACTTCGTGCACGTCGCAGTCTTCGACGTCGTCGTACGATCTCTTCCTAGATCGACACCTCGAGTTGGCGTCGGATTTGCAATAACTACTATAATCTAAACTATCTACACTTTTAGAACTAACGACGCTGAAACCTAAGTCTATCGAGAGTTCGTCGGAGAGGATCGAGGGGTTCGAGCTCATGCAGGACTGGCTCGTCGAGAAGCCGCCGCTGCTCCTCAGAGGATCTACGGGGTTCACTATTCGCATCTCGTCGGGTAACATTTCGTGGTCTAGCGTAGGCATGTTGGCGTCGATGGCGCTCAGTTCCTTGTCGATGGACTCCAACGCTTTGTCTAGCATGCGTTGTTTCTGTTCCGCGTTGGGAGCCCCCCGACGATTGCGAATTCTCAGATCGTCTTCGTCGCACCGACTTCCGTTCATGTGCTTCATCTGCTTTTCTCTTCTGACCTCGTCTTGCAGCTTGTAATAGGTGTTGTTGATGCACACCGATCTCCTCAAGTTCCTGTCCGGATCCTTGATCTTCTCCAACTTCTCGGTGCATATCTGGATGACCTTCTTGCGCTCCTCTTTGGCGCGAAGCTTGGCCGAGATCATCGAAGGTTTCGGCCTGTTGCTCCTGGGAGGGAAACTGCGAGACGGTCCGAAGATGTCGTCGCTGTCGGGCGGAGCCTCGACCGCCAAGGCCGAAGCTTCCAGAGCAGTAGGCGGTGTCATCCCCGTCGCGAGCGGGAAAATCTGCAAAAGCAAAAAATAATCATGATTAGAAACGTTTTTATTTTACGCGCCGAACAACCTTGCCGCGAGGCGTTCGCAAACTTTCTCTCAGAGTTGCTCAAGCGAGAGGCGACCGCGCTCCTCCCGATCGCATTTTCCATTTTTTCTGAATTATGCAACTCGCGAATTTCTCATACTTATAAAAGCTTAAGAAAAATGCATTCCGTTTAATTAAATACTATGAATCTTATTTCTATTCCATTCATATTAAAAACAACTGTAATGATATTCCTGATTCTAAGCCAGAAATTCTCGAAAAATCTCCCTCGAAGAAAATCTATAAAAACAGTTTAAATATGTCATTTCAGTCAAATCATATCGGAATACATTTCATTGGTAGATATATATTTTTACCAGTGAAAATATAATTTATCTGGCAGGAATATATATTTACTATAAATGTTACAGTGAATGTGTATTTTTCAGTAAAATTATGTTTTCACTAGTGAAGTCAAAATACATTTTCACCATTAGATATAAATATATATATTTTTACTAGCGAAAATATAATTTAACTGTTAGGCGGCGCTAGTGAAATTATATGTTGTTCTAAAATATCTATGAAACTCAATTTAACAGTCGCGAAACGTCCATTTACTGTTCTAACCCAAACCCAACAAACTAAGAAAATAAGCAGAAGAAGTACTGACAGATGTCGCTTCTTGAACATTGCTCCATAGTTTGTCTGCACTTCGATATTACACTATATTTAAAAAAATATGGTGGCTGTTCTTACTGATATTACTACGGACCTGATATGAGATTTTTGATCCAAATGTATTCAAATCGAATTTTGATCAATAGTAGGGCGCAAAAACAATTATCACTTCTCAGAAGTTAAAAATTCACGGCAAAAGCAATAAAATCGTGTCGGCGCCATTGCAGTGAGAACGCTCGGTAACGTGCGTTCCCACTGCGACGGCACGATTTTATTGCTTTTGATGTGGATTTTTTACTTCTGAGGAGCGATACTTGTTTTTTGAGCTCTCCTATTGGTCAAAATTTGGTTTAGATATGTTTCATTCTCATTAATTGTAAGTCGTAATATTATTATAAAAAGTCTCGAGCGTTTCCACTGCGACGGCACGATTTTAATGCTTTTGACGTAGTTTTTAACCCAGATATGCCCAAGAAATTTTGCTATTTTCAAATTAAAAAAAAACCGCACAGCTTCACCAGACGACAAACAACACTAGACTTAACAATATTCCGGTTTTTATTGTTTAGGAGTTATTACTAAACCCTTTTAATGAGTTCATTCACGTTTTGACTCATGTAAAAGTAATAAAAACGTCACAATTGTAAAAAACAGTGGCACGATTTTAGTGTCCTACCCATAGGACAGTGGGCATATCTGGGTTAAACAGGAAAGATTTTAATGAAATACTATGAAACTTGATCAACTTTTGCCCCCCCCCCCTCTCTTCGCCTGGAAAAATCTTCGGTTCTCCGCTAATAGAACGCGAGCTCGCTTATACGAGTGACCGTGGCACTGGCGATTACTCGAAAACGTAACTCGAAAATACGTGAGACTCGAGCCCCGTTAGTTAGCATCCCGAGTGGCCGTCGTTAACAAAGGCCACCGAGCTCTGTAACGGGTTCTACCCAGAAGCCGCTTCCGCTAGGTCGACATAAAGCTCCTTCGCGCGATCTAAGCGTTTACATAATCGATTGTTTCAGCGCAGATGATCCGTGAACCAGTTTTTATCATATTTTCCGGCGAGGAGTCCGCTCGTCTGTCTGTTCGTAGCGATTTCTCACTTTCACCGAGCCCCGAGACAAAAGAAACCGCCAGAGTGAGAGAGAACCGGCGACGAAAGTGCAACATGACATTGTGACGTAGCGTTATATAATTAACACAATGGCGTGGCGGCGTATAGTATGGAAAAGCGTGTAAAAATAAGCCGAAGGGGCCACCATCGGATGCGTATGGTAGCGACGCATTCCGCTCTAGAAATAGTCGTAGAATCTGCCCGAGGCTGGCCATCGTCACCTATGGCGGAGCTAAATGATCTAATATTAGATCGGCTGCACGTACCGAATAATAATATATAAACGGCGGTTAAGTGGGTGACTGACACATTCGCACAGTGAAAATGAGACGCCATATATGTATGTCTAAACGTGGCGATGCGAGACGACTTTCCTCGACGAGCGGGGAAAAATTCGCTATAGTGACTTTGGCGAGAATAATTTTATTTCAACTGTAAACGCTGCTTTTGCGGTAAGACAATGATTCAATTATGAACATTTGTGTATTCAATATAAACTTATTATCGAGCGTATAACAAAATTATCACAGTTTGTCTTTCTCCCTAAAAATAGCGAATCAAACACTTTTTACAGATCTGATAGTTTCTAGGTCAATGCAACTAGGTACTAATTATTCTATAACGGGCTTTCCAAACACATAATTTGCATTATTTTTTCATCGATGTGCTTTTTTTATAATACAATACAGGTCTGGCCAACAAGTCGATCGCGAAACAACGTATTCAGGTATTTTTTTTAAATATACAATGAAACCTCAGATTGCGAGTAACTTGGTTTACGAGCGTTTCGCAATACGAGCAATTAAATCGGTAACTAAATCAACCATGAAAGTTTTAATACTAGCAAATGTAGATTTCGTTCAACAATATATAGTATTTTATGGTATATTTAAAGCACGATAGAAATAAAAAAATGACTTGGAAACAATGCATTGATCGTTCAAAAGAATCGGTATTCTAAAATACGCGATTTTTAGAAATACGTGGTTAAAAAGTGTTTGACTGGCTCTTTCGGCGAAAGTGGACCAATTAAATGCTGCCGAAAAATTATAGTCTAATTTTTTTCTACTTGACAATATTAAAATAAAGAAGTTCCTCTTGGAACAGACCGCTAAAATATGTGTGTTTAAGATATTTGAAGTATATTGATTGAACTCTACTTTTTTCGAATTTAACCGAGATATTTAAGATAAGTTTTATGGAAATGTTATTAAAAATAGTAAACGACTATTTAATTATAAAATATAGTTATATATGCGATATGGAAGTGCCTTTATAACGTAGAACCAAATCATAATTGATTAGAGCATCTTAATTGACTAAGAGTAAATGAACCGCAGCGAGAGCATCACGGTTGACTACGTGTAGTACATTAACAGATTTTTTTTCCCAGTCACGGAATTGATCCGGTAGTCGCCTGAAGATTCTCAACCAGATAAGGCTCGAGAGGGACTCTTGTCAACTAAGAAGGTCAGCCTTTCAAACACACGCATACACTCTAACACGCGCCTAATCCGGTGGTCGTTCGACCGTATGAGGCCAGTATTTCGCCGATCGCTTCAAAGACAGTAATGGAATTCACGAGGCTACACACTATTAGCGGCGCCCCCGTCGTATAATGCAGGTAATCAAACATAAAATTAAGCGTCCGTCGGACGGGGTGGGTGGAGGCGGAGGCGGTGGCGGCGTCGCGGGGGTCGGCGCCCTCCGCGGCGCCCCCGTGGCCCTCCCGACTGGGCACGCGCACTATCGAGCCCCCGAAATGTTCGTGATGTCTCGGAAAATTGGTTATACATATTAAAGAAGATTAAGTAGTAATTTTCGACAGTGGCGCGCGTCTGATATCTGATGAAATCAGATCAAAGGAATTTATCGAGCGTGTTGTAAAAATGCTGTAATATATAATAAGACTTGAAGAAGTTTAAAATTGAAAAATCAATAATAAAGTACCAACTCAACATTAATTTAAAAATTACTTAACAATGCCAATTAATACAAATCTGATACATATGCTTTGAAAATCTCATCTCTTAAAAATAACAAGTAATCATGATCAACTATTGTCTTCAAAAGCAATCTTGAAAATCGTCTAAAAATAACCACTAATTTATTCGCGGAACTGTTAAGAATTGTATGTATATTATAGTTCGCAAAAAGAGTCGATATTGCATTGTTATCCGGTCGATTTAGGCTCGGAGGTCGATAGAAAACATTCAATGAAGTAAAGAAAGCCAAGATTGTCCTTACTGTGAAATTTAAAAATTATAATTTAAGTGAAAAAAATAACGTTTAAATCCTCTAGTTTATAATGGAAAATTCATAACCTGATTTCATCTCGAAAGATTGATAAGTATCATATATACTTTATTGTTGATATGACCAACATTTTTCCTTGAACTTTCTGACAAGGTACAAAGTTGAAATTTCGCATATATATAACACTGTTGTGAAAACGCATATTTTTCCAACTTATATACAATATATTTTAATACAAACATACATATATATTTCAATTTACTATTTAGCAACGTTTGAGTGTAACAAATTTTAAAATAAGCCATCAACTGCCCCTAAAGTCAAACAAGATCGACTTCAATCACATCACTCTGTCAAACACGAAAAAAACACACACAAATACAGAAGCGAATTTTTCTCAGAACGTACAAAACTCGTTGGATATTCTCGAAATCTGCCAGAGATAAAATAAGCAAAGCTGTCAAGAGAGTGTTTCGCGAGAGGGGGAACGCCTTTGAGATTGCATTTAAAAAAAACGCACCTATGTGGAAAAAATCAACGTTAGCGGGCACTTAAGGGGTTAAAAACTTTCTCCGATTAATGATGATATACTACATTGTACTATATTTTGTATGTTTATTTTGTTAGCTACACATTTTAATCTAAAGCAATATTAAATATATTATATTGTTTACAGTTGATCACAAAATCAGCCGATTTATTTGGCCACAAAAATTAGGCGTCACTCTAGCAATACTGACAATACTGAACGCATTATTTGGTGGACGACGACCGACGAGGCCTCGTCCGCCGATCATTACAACTTCAATAAAATATTACTGCAGCAGCCCAATCTGTGTAATTCGCCTGTCAAACTACTTTGGCAATAATTGCCGGATCTGACAATTAATAAATATTCGGAAGCGATTTTTTTTTATTATGTTACTAATCTCAAAAGAGCTAATTTAATATATAAATACGCATACAAATATTATATTTATAGCGAGAGGTATTCTATTTTTTATATTAATTATCATATATGCTAAATAAGTTTACAGTGTAACGAAGCTTTTGCGTTATTTTATTTTTATGAGGAGAGAATGAACATGACACAGGTTAGGTAGTAATAGCCGCACAATTATTTTTGCGAGATTATGTGGAGTGTCATTAGCGTATCTGTCGAGTTTTATGGCAATGGGTTGATTTGTGACTTCCGTGGATTTTTTATTTAAAAACATCTTGTCAAAAAGTAGCTTATTTTAATTTAAAGCCTAGGTGGGAAAGCATTGAATATGATCATTTCAATGGAAGGTCTGCAACTGCTATCACTGAAGAAAACATTGATTTGGTTCACGATATGACCATGTAGATCCGCGAATCAAGGTTGTGGGCATATTCTATGAATGGATTAAAAAATGAGCAATAAATTGTTTTATGTGTTGGCTGATATTTTATATTATGGCTTCTGTTTTTTTTTTGCAATATTGCTGTTGGATTATTTTCATAAGGGTCAAATCATAACAGTACCACATAAACTTTGTGACGTAATAAAGAGAAAGCTACCTGGTTAATTAAAGGTGTGCTACATATCTATCAGACTATTTCCGAATCTCAAAATATCTTCTTATGTATAAAAATATAAGAAGACTAAGTTGTTCGGACTGTGGCAAAAACGGTCACAGAGATGATCTCGCCCGTTAGTTAATTCGCGCCACGCGGTCGCCGGCTGAAGGAACCGGTTGAAAGATGGCATAAAAAAGAAAATGAAGCGTGCCGCGGGCGGACCGCGGCCCGCCTTTGGCCGCACCTGCCCTCTCGGCGCACGCACGTGCGTCGGCGCAAGGACGACTCGGCACTATATGGTAATGAGGACACAATAGTACGTACGTACTTTGATGCAACGCAGAGTTATTGAACTTAACGCCAGCCGAGCGCCAATTAACACTTTGCGGTCTCTCATCTCTTTGTTGTTATTATTGTGAATAATATGGGCGCCGGATCATAATCGGTCGAACGCTAATGATCTAATGAAATATTCAATAGGCCGAAACAGGTTTTTTGATGCTGTACATCACACAAATATAATTAAACGTGATGGAAGAGAACGTTTTCTTACGAGCTTCGATTAGATAGAATAATACAACAATTAGAGTCGAATAATCGACTATCGCGTGCGTATGACCTTGTCGCTTATCACAGAGTATCACAGCGAGTGATTGTGTGAAGAATTGTAGTAAATTTAAATTCAAGAGCGTGCGAGTGTCAGTTGACTTCTTATTGAAAACAAACATCCTTGAAAATATTTGGTGAATACTTCTTCCGCAAGAATCGCCTGTGTGTGAAAAAGTAAAAATATGTAAAACTTACTTCAATTAAAATTGTTTTTTTAAACAGTTTTGACCTCTTTACTTTTTTCTCTAGGACCAATATTAACGAAGATATGATTTTTTTAAAATAAATAACACTTACCATTTTAAAACAAAATGGCGTATCAAGTCTACTATTTGCAAGATTAATTTTTCGGAAAAGTTTGATTAAAATTTGATAATAAATAGTGTTAATAATGCACATTATATTCTTAAGAATATTACGAAAAAACTTTTTTTCAAGAATCATGTAGATTCCGCTTGTAAGTAAGAATGTTTAAAACTTGTTTTTTTAAACAATTTTGACTTGTTACGATATTTTTTAAATAAGGAACATCCGCCATTTTAAAACCAAATGGCGCATAGAGATGTCTAACTAAACTTGAGATGTGTATTTGCACAATCAATTTGTCAAAAAATGTATAAATATTACAGCGAATGTGTATTTTTTGATAAAATTATATTTTCACTATCCAAATACATTTTTACCAGTAGATATATATTTCCACATGCGAAACTAATATGTTGCTCTAAATATCTATGAGGCTCAATTTGATAGTCGCGAAACGTCCATTTGCTGTTCAAACCCAAACCTAACCTAAGTTTTAAAACTAATTATAGCTTTAGAACTTTCTCTCAGGGGAAAATAAGTACAGTACAGATCGCATTTCACATATTGATCCATTTTAAAAAAATATGAGAGCTATCCTTAGCGATATTATTATGGACTTATAATATAAAAGGGCTGATCAAAGTATATTCAAACTGAATTTTGGTCAATAGAAGAGCGCAAAAACAATTATCACTTCTCAGAAGGCAAAAATTCACGTCAAAAGCAATAAAATTGTGTCGGCGCCGTCGCAGTGGGAACGCTCGGTAACGAGCGTTCCCACTGCGATGGCGACGGCACGATTTTATTGCTTTTGGCGTGGATTTTTGACTTCTGAGAAGTGATAATTGTTTTTTGCGCTCTTCTATTGGGCAAAATTCGGTTTAGATGTTCTTTATTCGATTGTTATAAAAAGTCGAGGCTAGATAATCGACTTGAAATTCACTATATGGCAACACTGAGCAGCAAAAAACACATATATTATGAGTAGATATTTTTAATGAAATCGCATAAAATATGTCGCAACGGTGGCTGATTTTTATATTTATTTATAGCATAGAAAGGGTTAACTCGTACCTATTATTATTCATTCAATAAATAAGTTTTTTGTAAAGCTTTACTGTTATAGATAAAATTTTGCGTATAAAATAGTGTCATTTTATCGACTAATTTAGTAATGACAATTCTGGAATTGTATATTTACTCGCAACTCATTATTTAACTCTTTGATTGCCAAAATCCGATTTGTGTAAGAATGGGCAAATTCGTTGCCATAATAAAAAATAAATTTCAGAGGTAAATAACATTTTTTTAACATCGTAATTTAGATTATAATCATAAAAGGCTCAGCAACTAAGTATTGGATATAATAAGTGATTAACTTACTATTAATATTAACGATGCATATTTTTTTATAGTCGCGTTATTAAGGTAACATAATTTTCAGTTGAATGATATTCGCACAATGTTTGAATAGAATATTGAAGAGACATTGTTACTATCATTCATTCTGAGTAATCGAACTAATGGGAAAACCTGAGATAATAATCATTTCCAACAGCACATATCAGTCATATGAAAATAACACGATAAGAAACATTCCTTCTGGAATCCGTAATGTTTTAAATACAAATTATCTAGTCGGCTACTTTTGAACGCAATAATATAGTATATATATAGATTTTTCGGAATCGTATATTTTTATAATACTTAGGGAAATAGAGAATTGGTTTTTGCCAATGCATTTATTTGCATACGCTCGTGTGCAATCTCCATAAATTGAGTGGCTACGCGACGCGTCGAAGTGTGCAATTATCGAACGCGAAGGAGCCCGCGATCCGAGGATTGACGAGCGCTGCAAATTAGGATTTTTTAGTGCTATGGGTTTCCTAGGAAAATACGTGTATACAAATATGCAGTGAACGAGTCACAAAAAATGAACGTCTGGTTTTTGCGATCAAGGTGCAACGAACACAATAAGGTTTTTGGGGTTGCTGCTGCGAGAGGGCTTTGAACCTTGCGCTTATTCTAGACCTGAAGGGCATTTTTTATAATACGAAGTAAGGGACCGGCAGCAGCGAAAAAGAGAGATACGGGTGTCGAGTTAATAATTTCCCAATAGATTTCACAACGGACGGATATTGCAAGAAGGCATTGTTTCGCTTTGGAGTCACTCATTGTGTATATAGAGAATTTTCGCAAGACGCCATTTTTTTATATTTCGTACTTATAATGCGTGAGGGATCTGGTTATCAAAAAAAAGATGGAATTTCTTCATCCAGCTCGCAAATTAGAGGATAATCGATATGGTAAATCATCTCGGGAGGATTTCCGCTTAAGGAATAAGGGCCTCGCAAATTCGAAATGATGACCGAGGGAGAGTTTATCCCTTCGGTCGAGATTTCGGCGGAAGGAAAAAATGTAGCCACGAGAATTCACAAAAGCGAAGATATTTAGGGGGTGGCGGTGTACACACTGGAGGAGATAAGCGTCCGCTCAAAGGCGCTCTTTTTTCCCCGGCAAAGGCCTAGATCCGTGAAAAAAACGCGTATAATAGGAGACAGAGAAACGGCGCAATCTTCGGACGTGGCGACATAATTACAAAATTCAGTCACTCTCTTGTACAATATCGTAGCGGCGAAGAAACAACAAAATAATCGAGGTCTAGGCTTATAAGCCCAACCTCGACACAATTTTTTTGGAGACCAATTAAACGATCGGTAGTGTGATCCTTAATACAACGTAAAGGATTACGAGCTGTTAAATTATACGGTAAAAAACTAAGCCAAGATGATTCCCGATAATTTGATCGGTTCGCTCGCGTGTCAAGCGAGTGAACCAACAGCAATAATGGGTGCCATATTATACATCAGGTAAGCTGTAATTCAGCTGCGAACTGAGTGGTAGACGGGACGAGCTAGCCCCGAGGACAAAACGCCCTACAAATGAAGGTATGCGAGCATTTAGGGTTACCCACCCTTCCATCGAATTATAAATTTTAAAGTACACCTTTCAATCAAACCGCACATTATTCTGCCCCCATCATACTGTTGACTTTTTTATTTTCAAAGACTCACGATGAGAAGAAAAACTGTATGAAAAACCCCTCATACTAGTAAGTACAACAATATTATTACATATACATACATATGTATGAGATTTGATTAAAACGACTGCGGCGTACGAATCGCTTTGACTTCCTCAATTTAAACGCTCGTGTGTTCCTATGTGTAACCTTGGTACGATGGAATCATACGGAAAATTTTTCTTAAAAATATATAAAAAACGCCCGTGGGAATTGAGCATTCGCAGCCCTGGATTAAGTGCAACTAACAGTCGGTTTGCGTGATGATGCGACAGAATATGTATGCGCAGATGCCAAACATCGATGCATATTGCATCTTTAATCGCATCCCAATAAATTTAGCGCACGCATGACTGGATTATGCAGGCGTATAAATAAATATGCAACAGGCTCGATTAATATACATAGGCAAATTCATGGAAAAGCGAGCAGCGGAGACGCGAAAAAATCTCGTTTTACGGTCTGTGATACTGCCGCCGCCGCCGACCATTAAAGGCTCTTTGGGTGGCATCTCAGAGTAGACATGACGACTAAATTTCAACCGGAGAGGAATGTCGGCCGATCTGAGTAGAGACCATATCGGACCCGGACGATCGACTTACGTAATCCGTATTTGAGAGACTATGAATTCCTGTCCATTCCGCGGCTTTTGGCACCGTGCAGGTGTAACGGTACAAAATTAATCCTGCATACCGCGCGACTAGACGAGCATAGAGCACGTCGATATATAAAAAAAAATTATCATCCTACTAGCCATTGATACATAGCGTTTCTGAAAATTTTTATCAAAAACTGCAATACGGAGATTTTTAAAAATAAAAATTAACAGGGATCGTTTGATATGGGGTGAGGGGGCATCATCACATAGCATACCGTACCATATGGTCCGTCAGAACACTATTATTATCGACCCTAATTAATATACATGCTGCAGCGACTGAGTATTTAATTAAAATACAGCAAACTCTCCTCTAAATCTTCACAACGACACGAAAAATAACATTTTTTTATTCTTAGTTAATACCATCAATGATACATTTTTTACTCCGAGTCAATCAAATTAAATAATTACTTTTTTAATACATATCGACTGTCAAAGGTTAAAAAACTAAGTGGTTCATGTTAATTCCTTGTAATGAAGGAACAGTAAAAATATAGAATATTCAGTTCTTTTCTGTTTAATTTACATCATAGGTTCTCAAAGAGGGGAATGCAGGAGCCAGAGTGGCAAACAAACTTTTTGTACAAAAAAGAAGGTTGTGCGAAAATATTTTAGGCATTTTATATTTATAATAAAGTAAATATCGTTTGCAAAAAATGTTCTGTAAATAAATAAAAATATAATCTTTTAAAAGCGGCCGCTGTAATCGTTTTTTCCAGGTACTTTCTTATTTTGTTTCTTTTTAAATTGCGAATACTATTTATATATATATATATATATGTATATATATATACACATAAAATACGCCTTTTTAATTTTTATAAGTAGCACTGTATAAATAGCAAAAAAAATGTGTAAAAGTGTGCATTTTTTGTTTTATTTTATTAAATAATTTTATTTTCAATTTTTGTTTTTTGAAATTCTAAAATCACACAAGCTACATAAATATTTTTGTAAAATTTAAAATATTATATATGAAGCATTTATTATAAAAAAAGGTAGACGACGTGTTGATTAAGAATCTAAATATATAAATATAAATAGCACATAAAAACAGTATCTATAAATTCTTAAAAATATTTTTTTTATGAAAGTTGAATAAAAAACAATAACAGCGCTAAAAGGGCAATTTAAAAAATAATATATAACCCTTTCAACGCGAAGTCGATTCAGATAAATTCATGTTATTTTTCTAAATGATTTTAAACTATATATATGGTATTGTATTTTTTTTTTGCAAACCACAAAATATAGATGCCTCAAAACAATATTTAATAATCGCAGGAAGTATTAAAAAAATATGATTTGACAATAAAAATCTCCATAAGATCTAGAATGTGATGATTTCGAATCGAAAATGATAGCATGTCATCGGAATATAGTAGCGAAGAACCGCAAAAATAAAATTATTATTTAGTTTTTAATTATGTGTGTTTAAACACGTTCGCAGCGGATGACTCACATGTGAGTCTTTACATATGTCACACATTGAGCCTTGATAAGTTATTTTCAGGGAGGCGACAAAATATGTTAATATTGTTGCAGCCCTTTTTTATTTAAAATCGTTGCAATTTATAAAGAGATAAACCCAATCAACAACTGCTAAATAAGCAGTGAGACAAATTACAGCTTACAATATGTACGACCTTGCTCCATTTTTTTAATAATGCAATATTCTTTCTTGAAATTAGGAAAATTTAAAAAAACCTAATCTGTGATTATTATATAATTATCACTAATTCCGATCTCCTAGACACGACAAAAATTCATTTTGGCAAAGAAGACTGTTTATAGTCCTGCGATTCTTTCATTCAATCTTATGTAAAACACCGTATAACTATTATGGCAGCTTGAGCGTTATAGCAAATGTGTCAACGCTGGAGCCGTTTGTTACCTGGGATTGAGAAACGTCCGACGGACGGGCAGGTGAGCCGGTAGAAGTGGCAGTAGTAGTAGTAGTAGCTACAGGTATTTTACACGCAGTGACATTGGGTAAACTTTCACGTGGCGGCGAGGGCCTTTATTCGTGTGAACCGGGCCTTTGCCAGTGTCACTATGTGTGCACTAATAGCAAAAGCGGCAATGTCTACTGCTATAAGATGGCATATTGCTTACTTGCGGAGACTAGCTTTTGATATCAGAGGCCTTATAGGAACACGTGCCGCCACTGCCACTGGGCGGCGTGGGTGAAAATGTTGGCGAATGAAAGACAATGAGCGAGCAATTATTTTTCGGTCGCGATTGACGACCTCGATTTTGCATTGTTTTCGCGAGCGATAACTCTTCGTTATCGGCCTGAAACGACACCTGTAACACGGCCAATAACGCACGTTATGAACTATGAAAAAATAAGAAGCGTACATCATCGGCAGCTGTCAAAACAGGATCCGCGGCGCAATAGAGTTTATCGCGATAGGTCGCGATTCAGACCGGGCCAAGGTCCCGATTCAACCCTTTCCGGTCGCGAAAAACGACGCGCCTGAAAGACACACACACACCGAGCACGCATAGCAAACCTTGGACGGGCAGTCGAACGCCTCAATGCTGTGCCGTTACCTCTAACATCACTCTATTACCGCTCACATTTTTGCACAACACAATGCAAGGTTATTAACGAGTTGTGTGTGCCTCAGTATCGTTCTAAAACGGCTTTGAGGTGATCTTCTAGAATCTAGACGAAATACATAACAAAAAAAACGAATCGGGGGCTTATTTTAAAAATTACGTCATTTGGGGGGGGGGGGGCTGATGGGGCATTGATAAGTATATCGTGTGCTTTAGAGCTCATAGTAGGGGACGTAAGCCCAAACTTGGCATCTCTTTCTCAATTATGAATAATGATGAAATTAATAGCTCTCGAACTGACTGTGTTAACGCAAATAGAGTATAAGAATAATTGCAAAGAAATTAAAAAATATTTTTTTAATCGATTCATACAACTTTAATTAAATAAAATTAGGTCAATTTAAAATTTAATAATAAATATTTTAAGTGTACTTATTATATTTTTCTAAATGTATACGTTTTATATTTATAATTTTAATGTCACTGGTCACTTTTTATATTTTTTAACTGAGCATTAATATATAACATTAATTAAAAATATATGTTTCAACTTGTTCTGAATTGTCATGGTTCTGATTCAACATGTACAGTTTATTTATGGAATTGCATAAAAGGATACTCAGCAATGCATTTTTTCCTTTCTGTTGTAAGTTAGTATAAGTAATATTTAGCGAAGTTTGACATCGTTAATGATTAATTAATATGCTTGTAGTGAGAATACAAAAAAATTAGCGGACTTTGAACTATTTTTTTAATATCTTGCAATCATTGGTATCAAACAAATTGACACACATTCTTACGTCATTTCCCTCATTTGTGTTGTATTAATTAAGTATATTATATCACTCAATTAGAACAGTAATTCCATAAAATCAAGTTTGTCCAACTCTAACGATTGACTTGTTATTCATTTGACCTAACTGCAGCTAACATTACAATATACGTATATTGATAATTCTAAGCCCTTCAATTTGCAGTTTGTGTGCACACAATAATAATATAACGACACTGTTTGACAGCCGTCTGACAAGTGATACACACACGGATAACGGTCTCGCAAAACGATACACGCCGAGGCGTAACCGTGAATGTGGAGCCGCCGATAGAAAGTCAGGGGTTGCCATTGCGTGATCCGCTATAATTCACCGGCAAAGTTACGAGCCGAGTCGCATATAAAACTCGGCGGCCTAGACTAGACTCAAATTTTCAAGAGGCGTTCGCACCCCACGCGAAAAACAACACCGGTTTTAACACCTCGGTCGGATAAGGGTTGTTCGGATACATATTCATATATATATATATATAAAAAAAACAATTATAATAACAGTGTGTGACTTATCCCCCTTTCTTCGTAAGAGTTACACATTCCGATGTCTCAACAACACGTGGAAGATGATGCTGCTGCTGCTGCCGCACGGATCCGGCAGACTGGACGAGCTTTTTTTATGACACATATGCGTCCGAAGTAGTGTGTAGGTACATGCCGACCCCTCGATCGGCCGCGAACGGGTTAAACGCGTGAGAAAGTGAGCACGGCTAATTGCCGTTGAATAAAGCGAACGCTCTCAATTAAAATTCTTCTCTCGGCGCTACCGCCGCGGCTCACAATGCAAGATGAGAGCTTTTCTTCTATATGAAAATGAGAAAATCAATCGACGGGAAAACGTCATATGAATCGTTATTTTTGTCGTGTTACTATTTCGACGCGATGATGAGGCGCGTTAGTCATTCGGTCGAGTGTTCCGAATGGCAGGAATTACAGGAAAGATAAGGTTGCGGTCGAGGATGCAATGAGCAATGACTGAGGTGTATTTCCATATACGTACTAGGGATTTCTAAATTTATTTAAAAAGACTTCGTTTCACAAAACGAATAACTGTAGAAAATCGTTTAAATGAAATCGAACATCATCGCATCATTGACCGCAGCATAAAAAATGAGCATAGAATTCACCTCGCTGTCATCAAAGTAATTAAAAAAATACGAGATCGATACATAATTGATAATACTGCTGATATTCTATCATTAAGCTATTTTTAAATTAATGCAATGAAGAATATACGTGTCTGTTCTCATTGTAGCACTGACACGTAATCTCTAAATCGTATTGAAGATCTTTACAACTTTAATCGGTGTTTAATTTATATTTTCACGATTTTTTAAGATTTATTGGGGTGCCCCATTGTTAATACTGTTTAATCAGTTTGCATATATGTACATAATCGATGCAACTACTATGGGTGGTCGCGACAAAAATACACGAAATTAATATAGATGATACCGTGATATCATCTTTAACCTTTCAATATGAATTATCCGGCATTCTCAAAAATAAGATAAATAAAGATTCGCTATATTAATTAGCTTTACTGATGAAAATAATAATAATAAATAAGGTAGCGGATTGCGGAGTAGTTACATAAAGTAATTTTGATCGATAAAAAATGTGTTTAGAAAGGTATTAAATAAAATATTTATTTAAATACAAAAACTGCGATTTATATATTATATATATAAATATATTATATTATATTATATAAATAAATATTAAGTATAAATATATTATATTATATAAATAAATATATTATATTATATAAATAAATATTATATTATATAAATAAATATTATTTTATATATTATATTATATAAATAAATATTAAGTATAAATACAAAAAAAATAATTTACAATAGTATAATATTGCCCCATTTTAATTATTGTGCAACACTATTAAATATGTTAAATAAATTAGATAAACAAATGTTGCAAAAATTACAAAATAGGGCAATGAGAGTAATCTTAAATAAAAATAAATTAACTAATTGTAAAAGTATGATTGATAGATTAGAATGGTTGAATGTTCAAGAAATATTGAGTATGAATGTTTTAGTATTTATATATAAGTTAGAAAATAATATGTTACCAGAATATTTTAATAAGTATTTAATAAGAAATAAAGATGTACATAAATATAATACTAGAAATAGAGAAAATTTAAAGATAATTAAGTATAAGAAAACGAGTACGGCTAGGGGAATTATGTACGGAGGTTTTGATTTATATAATAGTCTTCCAAGAGAAATACGAAACAGCAAAAATATAACGGGTTTCATAAATGGAATAAAAAAACACCTTCGTACATATAGAAATAAATTATAATATTAAGTCTTTATTATTGTATATTTTTATTTTTTATTTCTGTTATGTATTTTTTATATATTTTTATATATGTTTGCTAAATTTGTTAGATGTAAAGATTAGCTATTAAGCTAAATAAATTAATAAAATAAATAAATAAATATAATATAAAAATCTCGATTCCGAGTCCTTAATAATCCTTAAGAATCTATTTAAGGCAAAGAAAGCAATTCAAAAAATCTTAATATATAAATAAAAAATATTCTATCCATGAACCATTAAAATAAAGGTCAATCCAAGTCTTTCTATTGTATATATGCGTAATAATAATAGTTTTGGTTAATTATAAAATAAAATAAAATCGCTTCCGTCTCCAGATCTAAACTGCGCAACGCGAATGACGTGGGAGGGATGGATACATACGTTCAGTATGTATCCATCTCTCCCACTCAGGGGTAGAAAAGCATTTCACCCTAATGAGTGATACGTCAATTGTAAGAACTTGAAATGCGCTTTATTTTGCATTGATATTGTATAAGCTATCAGCGTTTTACAACGTGTTGTGATATATGTACATACTTTATTGAAACAGATTTAGGCTTTAATGATTCGTAACATAAGCATTAAAAAACACTAGATAAATAAAGTGTTGTTGTTGCTATGTTATATAACATATTCTAATACGTGAAGCATAAAAAATAAAAATAATAAATGCTAATGAAACATCCAGCACATCCTGAAAAACATATTAACAGGATCATACCACATAATAAACAAGGTGATAATTACGCGACAAGTTAGCATTATCAATTCTAGAAAATGCTTGTAATAACATAAATTGACATTTGAACACATATAATCAATTTCGAATTTCCTGTATAGTTAAACAATGACAATAATTACTCTTGTTCTTGCAAGTAAAATTGATGAATATACATATAGCATATGCCAGATATTTGAGAAAAATGTAATATGTTTTAATCTTCTTATGTAACAAGAATGCCATCAAGAGAAGGTAGAAGTTATTCAAAAAAAAATATGTTCACATTTTTTGTATCAATATTCATCATCATCATCATATACGTACATTTTCACCAGTTTCTTACGATGGAATGGCTATTACGTAGTGCGATGATAATAGTTTGATTCAATCAGTCTATTTTCGAAGAAAAAATTCTCACAACCGAGTCCTCTCTCGTCTCCTCTGTGGAATGTCAGGAACCACAATGGGAGCGGCTCAGCATCACAAAACGGCGCAGAGAAAGAATTGTCTACGGCTGTGATAAATGGACGCTCGACACCAGATTTATGGGTTCTTAAAAAATGAACAGCATAATGCAACACCTCCTGGGAATGCCGCACAATTACGGTCCGGTTCGGTGATACTATTAAACGTCAATCATTTCTTACAATATAAATAATCCAAACAATGTACGAACCAACACTCGCCAGACACTGGTTAAAGCCGCTTGGCATACATCCAGCTGTTTCCGCGGGCGAGGTCGTCAATCGCCTGTATACGGAATTTATTTTTTGCCATGCTAGCAAAACACTCGGGTCTGTAACGTTATGATCTTAATTTTTATTCATGGCTAATGGACGATGTTTGATTAGAGATAGAGCGCAACGGAACGGTATACAAACAGACTAAACTATTTGTGTTTATCGAAACTAGTTGAAAGCGAGTCTATGTTACTTGTTGATGCTTATGATACTTTTCAAAATCATAAAAGAAAGTTATAGAATAGTAAGTTTGACTCAAACCCAGTTTAAATGTAGTATATTTGGTTTTGAACCAATATTCGAAGATCGCTATTTATTCATGATCTTTTCTAGCTAAAATAATCATCAGTAAGATTTTTTATTTCAGTCCCCATTAAATGATCTAGTTTTTATGATTTTCTAATTAACAAAAGTTTAATTTTATAAGTTCCAGACACATTTCCGTGACACATATCAGTGGCGGAGGGGGCGGGCCGCCCCGGGCGGCACTTGCTTGGGGACGGCATATTCGCGATAGGATCGTCTAGTGTGGTTCTTAACCCTGAATGCATTAAAACGTATATAAATCCACGAATAACAAGAGCTTAATAATAACAAATTTATTATTTTAAGAAATGCTGATTTTATGACCCTGCAAAAAAATGTATGGGGGGGGGGCGACAATTTTAAAGATCGCCCTGGGCGGCACATATCCTAGCTATGCGACTGCTGTAAAAATTTAATTTATTTCAAGCTAGGAAATCGAGAGTACACTGTATAAAAATATTTTAGCTGTATTCAGAAAAGTTTTTGAACATTTGCCACAATAATAAAAGGCAATTATATGCTATAAATAAGCTAATACATTTTACATGTAAAATAGGTTTTTAAATCTTTGTGGCAAAAAAAATAATTGATAAATTTGGCAATAACAAAAAAATATAATTAGCTTTAAAAGTAAAACGAAAAAACTCGGCTTTAAATTAATTTATTTTATTAAATCTTTCGTTGTAACCTTACAGGCGTAAGCCCAATACGTTACAACGAAGTAAATCTATACCAACTAAGTAAGTCAATCAGATATAATGAATATCTAAATGTAAATATTACCCACCAGACAGAGTCTGGGAATCGGTAACATCTATATTTATTATGTGTGATATAATTTATCATCAATAGATGTCACTGCAGCTGGGGCCGCATTTTTTTAAAATAAAAATTCGAGTACTACTGCCGGGGCTCGAACCCGCAACCTCTGAATTATTATTCTGAGACGTTACGGACTTCAATCATAAAAATGCAACTATTAAATAGTTTTAAGCATTTTTTAAAGCAAATGTGTGAAGAGTGGGAAAAATTAAATTTATGATTAATAAAAACGAGACACTGTTGGATGCTTTTAGCTGTTTTATTTTTGCTTGACTTATATTTGTGCATAATATGGCAACTTAAAAATGTGATTTTTTTTGAAAAAATAAAATATTGTGCATAATATGAGATAAGGGTTGACTCATTAATGGAAATTGACAGCTATGATTTTATAAATCCGTAGAAAGCCATACCTTGTGGTTTTGCTTGACGTATATTTGTGCATCTAGCGACTTAAAAAATGTGATTTTTTCGAAAATGAATAAAATTATTATGCATAATATGAGATAAGGGGTGACTCATTAATGGTCTGTTGTGCCCTCATCAGCGCTTCCAGAGACTGCAGCTCATTGAGCTACACAAAATTGAATTATTATTAACAATTTTTGGTACTGGTCATAATTGAGTGTGGCGCTATGATAATAAACAATCAAAATTGTTTTAAGTAAAAAATTAATAAGGTAATGTATTCGGGGATTCATTTGTTTAACCATTTTATTTCTTTACATGCAATTATAAATTGCAGAGAGTTATTAACGGGGTGTTCACTGTTCTGATCACTGTATTTATAAATATTTTTTTGATAGTATATGCATAAAACTTTTCCACAATGAAAGCTCTCTAAACTCGAATTAATAATTTGGTATGAAAAAAAATAATAATCAATATATTCATATCATTCGGCCATCACACATACGTATATAATATATAACACGCCACAGAGAAAGTTATTTAGCCGCGTCGTGTGACGACGATGATGATCATGATTCTACACCGCTCTAATAAAATTATTTTTAACGTCGCCAAGATTGAATGATTCCCTTGATAATGTATAAATACACCGGAGGAGCGGAAGAGGCGCAAATAATTAATTTGCTTATATATATTAAGGCTAGAATGTCCGCAGTGGCGTGGTGGTACAACGCGGAAAATCGCTACAGCTTTTCATCGCGGAAAAACTCGTTCCTCCCACAATATTTTGCGTGACCTGTCACAAAGAAAATGAGACCATTATACGTTTGCGCCGGCAACACTTACACTATTCCGATTTTGCGGGAAAATTAGATCGGAAATCGTGGCCATTAAAACGCCCAAAACATATCGATCGATCGAGCCGAGGCTTCGATGAATGTATTTTTGTGTATGCGTATTATAATATATACCGAATAAGTGTGTCAGTGTTGGCGAAGGTCGCCGTCAAAGTTTGCGAGCGCTTTTGAGGTTAACTGTGAATAAGTAATACGTTTCGTTAATGAAATGTTTTAAAATTTTATACGCACACACCAATAGAGACGAAACACAATGAACGCTATCGCTGACCGCAAGATAGAAAGGAACCGGAGAAATGACGAGCATGTAACAGAGAATGTATAAAAGTGAACGGGTTACACAAGTGTATCATTATTATTAGATCGCATCCGTTGAAAAGTCAACGGATAACTAAACTAACTGAAAATTCGATATATCTAACGACTATTTTTTTATTGTAAACGAAGTTAAATATATTTATAATTAGCTCAAATGTACGAACAAATTAGCAATACCAAAATACGGTTAACACATATGGAAGTGTACTAATGTACAATTATATTTTGAGTTAAAATCAAAATAGTAATATCAAAGAGCGGTTAGTATAACTGGCAATTTGTTCATGTACGAGAAATTAATGCTAATAATCCAACGTAACTGAGCGCTTGTCGTAAATTTCGAGTGCATGAAAGTAAGAGCATACGTCATAAACTAGAGCTTGTGGAATTAAAAATGTAAGTCAAAATACAAGATGGGGCAAATTAATTATTAAAAAAAATATATATTCGTAGCAAAGCTTTCTTATATTTCAACCCGGTATATTCGACAAATAAATATGCATACAGTTCCTATTTAAAGAAACAATTTAACAACAATCCATCCTGCAGCTTAATATATTATTTTTCTATGGAGTAGTGGATCTTTCACATTAACCAATAGCTCAATTTTCTCCAATAAAACATTACAAAATTATCATACGGATGAAGCAACATTAATTTTCCTGATCATGGGGGAAATTTGCTATCATTTTTTTCAAATTAACAACACAGTCTTGTGTGTGTCTACACACGAGCACGGCCAACTTTCACAATTGGTATTGATTTCCTTATATTTTGCGCTAGAGACCTCGTTATAAACGCAGTCGTATCCGATAGTGTTTGTTGCACAACGTTTCAAGGCTAGCTGCTAAACACACATGTTCCGCAAGGATTACTTGGCCAAAGCACTGGCGCAATTATCATATCGCGAACTTTTAAAGATGGCTCATCAATTTTGTTCTATGACCATCATACAATACAGAGAACGATTTACAAACAACTTAATGGTTTCGGAATTGAAGAGTGCATCGGGCGGATACGGCCCCTCCTACGCGGGCCACATAATTTAAAACATATGCGACATATTTATAGTGGCATGTGTGTTTTTCCCGATGGTTGAGGCAAGCATACACATGTAGTGTACGTACGTGGAAGCAGCAACGGCGGTAGTGATCGGGTCGGGTGTGAAATGATAAAGTGCCGTGACATGTGTGCCATTAGCCGATTCGCTTCGCCGTCGCAAGGTGCATTTATGAAGTCAGAGCATATATGATAAACACGTAACAATGGGATTTTTGCCCGTAACCGGTCCTCTCCTCGGTTCAAATCCCGACGAGCGGGTTTAATTAAACTCCGGCCCGACGAAGGCGCCGATAAACGGCGTACGTTACACGACAGACCAG
Organism: Plectrocnemia conspersa; assembly: GCF_051122295.1. NCBI lineage: Eukaryota > Metazoa > Arthropoda > Insecta > Trichoptera > Polycentropodidae > Plectrocnemia > Plectrocnemia conspersa. The sequence continues at coordinate 21,505,527 of NW_028277174.1, forward strand.
GGGAAATCTTATATTTATATTCAACTACTGTATGTGTATTGTAATTAATTGGCCATTTAGTTAATGTAATGATACGAAAATTCCAATTCGTCATTATCGATAACGATTACAAACGATGGTGTAAAAAATATAGGCGTTTCATCACCGGTATTGTCTAGTAATTATGGTTTTCCAGTCGCGTCATAAGCTTTGGAGCTACTTAAAAAAAAATTTGACAGCAGTTGGGGTAAATAGCAAGACAGTACAATAAACTGATTACTTAAATATAATAACATATAAACACCTAGATCCGCGTATAACGCTTTGAAGTGAATAGTCTGGAAGGGAGATATTTAAAAAAAATATATTGATATTATAATACTGGAATATTAGAAAAGCGATAGTTTTATTTGTTTTTTTTATATGTTAAATTATATAAACATTTTTAACTGTTACGATGCTATCGAATAATACAATTGAGGACAATTTAAATGAGCAATATATAAAATAATTGTTCCATAAAACGAATTATTTGTGCATTACTGTTGTTAACACATTATGAATAACTCTCTGCAACGAATCATTTTCCGAAGAAAAAATGCACTAATAATTAATTTTATGGAACAAAATAATTCACTATTAAATCGCATTTTAAAACCGATACTATTAAAGATTATAAATACAAATAAAAATAAACTACTACAATACTCCGTTTCTATCCAAACTGTAGCGACTACTCTCAATATTCGCATAACACACTAATGTAAAACGACTAACGATATGACGCCAAAATTCCTTTCCTGCACAATTAACGCTTTAAAAACGGCATCTGACACGGTTTAACTGCAACTGGTATTTTTGCATGTCATTTCTAATGTAAAGTCAGTTTTCGAAATATTAATAATGTTTTGTATTTTTCATTCTAAAAAAAAAGTGTTTTTACTTAATTGCAAATATCTCCGGTTCTAAGTAGCCGATTGAAAATTATTTTATATCAAATTAAAGGTAATTAAATTGACTATCAACCGTTTATCTAACACTTTCCATTCAGATTATTGATTTAGGCAATTTTGGATAATTTTTAGCAAAATTTAAGAGGGAAAATTGATTGTACTGTGAATTACACAAATAAAAAAATTGTCTCGGTTTTTTTATGGGATATTGAAGTCCGTTCTATTACAAAGAAAATAAGCGGCTGTTAATCAAAATCGGTTTAAGCAAAAATTAAAATAAATTATGCGTATTCCAAAGAGATAATAATATATCACGGTGTACCACAGAAGTTTAATTGGCACCATTCCTTTTAATATTATATATTAATGATATAAATAATAATATAAATAAAAATGTAAAATACGTCTGTTTGCGGACGACACATTATTATATTGCATAGGTGATAATGTTAAATAAGTTATAGATAATTTAAAAAATGAATTAAATATAATTGAAATATGCTTAAAAATAATGAATGCAGGAGCAGTCATTCCACTTCAATCATCAGATTTGGTTAAGCCATGTTCATCAGCTTGAGTCTCCAAGAGTTAACTCATTCTTGTCCATAACGGCATTTTTTCAAATAGTAACTCAATAAAAAATAAACAATATTTTTACATTAGAAATAAATAGATCAAAATATTCGTGAGATAATTACAGAAAAAATTTAATCCAAGTCTGCTACTTTTTATTTATATATTGTAACTGCAGTTTTCGTGCACTGTTGACTCTATGCTACTACTGTTATAATACGAGTCGCGTTCTCGAGTCAAGGCCAAGCTTAGAATCAATTAAACGCATAAAACCTGATTTGTATATACATACATATAATCGATCATCAGCGAATCAATAAAGCGGAAACAGATTTACCATTGTACGCTATTGTGTGTCGCGATTGATCGCCAAAAAATGATAGTTAAAGGGTTTAACTCGGTAGAGAGCGTTATCGTTTGATCGTGTATTATTTAATCGTCTCCCGGTTGAACTTTAATTGTTTTGTGTTTGTTTGCGGCCCACCGTGACGCTGCCGCGTTAACCCTCTACCGGCCCGCCCACGCGCTCCACAGAAGATCCACTTTACGTCACCGCGAGCAGCTAAGTCTCAATAACGAGTGCTCTTCGGGCCGCACAAAGACGCTCGCTCACACTCGACCCATTGTTGCGTGTGTGTTTTGTTACATTAGAAAACGCTAATAAACATACCGGCGACAAATTGCGCGAGCTCGTTGTTTACGTATGTGCGGACGTTCCGGGAAAGACGCGGAGCGTTCCGGATCTTTCTCGGAACGCTGACGAGCCGGCCGGTTAGCCGGAACCGTTCGGGTTTTCCGATAATTTCGGCGCTGAACTTGGACAAGGTCTCTCGTGGGTGATTTCTGAAAATCGGTTCGATTTTCTTCTTTCTTGTGCGACCGAAGCTTTCGAAGCTTTTTGTTTACATAAAACTTGCACTTTATTTCGAGGTGCCCTCGTTTGGTACGTAAACATTAAAGACAAAGATTGCAATATCCGATTTGTTATTTACTATAATATGGTATTGTATATATTAATAAATCAACGGAAAGTACATTTAATATTTCCCATCGAAAATATAATTTAATAATTATATTCTAAAATGTACGAAACACGATGCCCACATATTGGTTATTATCTGATAATATCTAATACATATTTATAATTTCTTAAAAGCCTTAGACAACTAAAAATTTTATTATATAATGAATTGCGAATTTTAATAGTGTTTCACTAACATATTTCTAGCGCCTCAATTCATTTCGGATTTTATTTATATTTATTATTTACTGTAGAATCCGTAAATATAAAGAAATATCTGTTCCAAAAATTATTTCCTTAAAATTTTTAATACTTTTCTGTTATCGGGGGCCAAATGTTCTCACCAACGCTCAACTTTAAAAACGAATTTATGTATAAAAATGTTGTTGGCCATAAGTTTTAGGCTTTAATAGTTAACCAAAGAGTGGTATTTCTCAAAACAGACAAACAAATCACACAATGTGTTATATTATGTTTAAGTTAATATGCAAAAAATATTAAAAATATAAAGAAAATCGTGATAACAATCAGTGGTATCATAGATACATATTCAGATGACTCGCTTTTGATATGTCTCTAATTTAAATAACCTACAAGCGATGGCATTGCATACATGCAATGTATTGCTTAGGTTGTCAAGTTAAAGACATAGCATATTGTCGGTTAGGTCAGCTATCGCACGCATAAACCAATAAAGAAATTTTTGAGCACATTACAGTACATACTATGTACATACTTAACAGTTGATACATTCAGCCTTCGACTAACCAATTGCTCACGTTTTTAATGACCTTCTTTTACTTCCACACACACACGATCTACTGCATACAACATCACAATAATTAAAGATAAACCAAATTTATAAAACAGCAATAATCTAATCTTGTGCATATATTTCATATACGTATAATTTATGAATATCGCGTCGTTAGCAGTGACCTTGATATTTATCGGACCCGTATATACACTACAATACAAAATATACATATAAATTCGAATCACAATAACAATAATAATATGAAAATTGTGATATCGTAATATAACACAAATTAAACTGATTTTAACGGTCACGGGATACGATTGACTTAATTAATTTAAGGGTTAAATTATATGCGTTACTGGATATTTTATTGTAAGAGTTCTGAGTACCTGTAATTGAACATCAAGTTCATTATGACTATCAAAACGATTTTTTCAGTGACAGCGTATATTTTTTGCTCGTTCATAAAATCATTATAAACAGAAACACGTTGGCGTTGAATTCCAGAAGCAGTTTAAATCGTACAAAATAAACATAGCACTTTGTTGATACGGCCATTTTAAACATACACTACAAGCAAGGCGTTGAAATGCCAGTGTTGCCAATCAATTAAAAACATTTTTGCGATATCGCCGTACATGTACGGTAATCGATATTGCACTGTTTTAAGGTACTCCGAATAATTAAATATTTATATAATATATAACTGAGGAAATAATAAATAAAAGACATTATAAATATGTAATATTTTTTTATAAATTTGATTTAATATAAATGATATAGAAAACAATACTAATAAATTAAAGAGTACAAAATAAATGAACATAACAAAAATATTTTATATTAATTTTATAAAAAATATTGAGAGCCTCTAAATTAATACAAAAAAATATTAAAAATAAATTAAAGCAATACTATAATAATAAATGAATAATCACTACTCAAGGGGTTAAACGCTTGTATACTAAATCCGATTTAATAAAGTAGATTTTTTTTATATTGTCCATTATAGCGATCATGATTTTCGCGCAGAAGTCTGCTCGTCAAAAGTGCGTCCACCTCGGCCGGAGAAGAATGAAAAGGACCGAGTTGAAGAAAAGAAGAGTCCCACTGAGATAAATGGCGTGAACATGGCGCGTTACGTGATCGCCTCGTCAATGACCGCCAAACGGCGACCTCCGTCGGGCGTCCTCTCTCGCTTTGTTTACCAGCGTCATCTCGAGACTCGATCTCGCCGAGAAAAGCTGCTCCTATGTTGTATGCATGTAGGAGGCGGCCTGCCGGCCTGGTAGCAAAAAAGTTGCCCTCCTAAACGACACATGCAAGGGTCATGTCTATCAAAAAAATTATCGTAACCAAATAGGGGAGCGACGCGCACACAGGTGAGCATCCAGAGAGATAAACTTGCCAGTAATAAATATTCAAAAACAAACTATGGAAATTTTCGTTGCGATAAAACCATGCTAAACGATAAGAGGCAGTCAGTGTGCTGAATAAAAATTTATTAGATAATAACAAGTGGTTATGCGCGGTGTAAAATTTCAAGATTTTATGCGTTCTTTATCGAACGATTTTGAAATTACACTCCCACTCTTATGTTTATATAATCCACTATATTACTATAATAACACAACTTGACATTTGAACATATGTTTATAATATTGCAATTTCCTGCTAAGCGTTAAACAATGACGTTATTGACTAAAAAATGCGGTTAAAGAAGTTCTTGCAAGTAAAATCAATATTTAAAGCACTAGTGTCTGCATCTTATGCCACACACACACATTCACATTCTTTTCCAAAACTTAAAACCAGTGACTCTAATATGTTCATCTTGAACTCAATCATAAAATCATAAACTGAAATTTAAAAGAAAATCTACCATACATTGATGACATTAAGTATAGTATCGATAAAAAAGTCACTTAATTTTTTAATGATGCAAAAATCATTCAATCAAAGTAAACCACTTTTTTTCCTTCTTCTTTGAGTTTACACATAAAGCCATCAAGCAATATACGAGTTCCAAATAAAAATCTCTAAACTGCGAGTTGGCGATATTTAATAAAAATAATTTAAAATACACGAAACACGATGTTTGACATTGATCTGTGTTCTACTATATTTTATAATAATTTAAAATATTATTAGCCCATGAATCAAATTAAAAATGTATTATAAAGATTAATTTTAATTATATCTGCTGCAGACAGACTTAAAATTAAACTTAGGAGATTAAAAAAAATCAATTCCAACTATTGAGAACTCGGATAAATGAATAATTTTTGAAATTTCGGCATATACAAAGTGTTTTTTTTTCTTCATTATTTTGTTTTTCGGCTATTATAAATAACAAAAAGGCACAATTGGGCTGTAGATAATGCGGCGTTACATAGAATAAAAAATGACTACCTGCGCTGCTGTAACATAAAAAAATATTTTTGGAGATTTGGAGAAATGTGATAAACGAGTTAGATATACATATATTCGAATATCGAATAGTTAATATATTAAAATATTTTTTATAGTTAGTTACATTAGCAAAATTTTGTGTCCAGCGCGTAAAGCCGAAATTATGAGCCCATAGAGCGAAAAATCTGCCAGTGTTATAAAATATTTGCCTTTTGAATCCAAAAATTTGGGCAATTATCGCAAAAAAATGTACGGGAAATCGCTTAAAGAGTAGTTTTCAAACCTTTAACCAAATTATTAGTATGGTCAAATATGTTTTAATATTCGATTTGATCGATATTTTTATGAATATTATTAATAAACATATTTATTGAATGTCTACTAACAGCTGACACTTAAATTAGGTTACGTAATAATTTGTTACGCAATGATTTGTCATCATATTGATATTTAATAATAATAATATATGTTTATATTTAACCTAAATTAATAAAGCACTCCACTACTATCGAGTCTCAACACACGCAAACATTTTTATTATTAAGTCGCATTGTTTGAACAACTATTAAGTCGGCCGTCGATACGGCTCTCTCTCTCACCCCTTGTCTGTATTTATTCCACATGTAAATCACCCGCGGCGATTCCTTCCCTTAAAAGCCAACCTGTATACAATATTCACCCCTCTTCGCTTCCAAAGCATCCCTCTTTTGCTCCCATACCCCGCGTTTGATATCGCGGAGAGCCTTTCGCCGATTATAAACTTGAAAAATACATTAAAAATCGAAATAGTATTTATAACTTAAATCCAACATAAACAGTATAAAGCGACCCTTTAAATAAAATAAAAACTCACCCGCGAAACCCTACAAGAGTTAAACGCCGGCTTAACGATGAAAGCGCATAGACTGAACGAGCGTTTTATCCGAACGCGTATTCCGAACGTGCGGCAGACAAAGAGTGGCACAGGGCGCATGACGCGCTCGGACTATCTGCTCTGTTATCGATATACATACGCGAGTATCGAGTGAAAAAAAATAAGATCGATCCTTATTGTGACGTAATCTCAAATTGAGCCTCACCAACTTCGTGAGAAATTGTCAATTAATACGAGATTGCGATCGGAGATCGAAATCGTCACGCAACGATACGTTTATTATAACAGTTTTTCGTACGTTTCCGCCCGCAGTTCAATTCGAAAATTGATTCCGAAGAAAAAAAATACGATATGAATACTTTATTATATACGCTACACACAGAGATAGATACGTAGGTAGATTTACGTGTACGTGGTGTGTGTCTGTGTGTGTGTTTAGAATCGACGATGAGAATTTTCACGGCGGCGGAGATTGAACCGGCGACCTATTTGTATTTATGTATATGTATAACGATAATATAACGTGAACGAGTATAATTAATTCGAAACGGCGCGTTTAAAAGTAGCCTCGGAATGAGTTGTTTGAAATTAGTTTAGTTCAAAAGGCGTTAATTATTGTTATCTAATCTAGTGTTGGCAAAACGAATTGATCCGCCGTTAAAATATGGTTGTTTTAGTTAATTAGTTTTAAGAATTACGTGACGCTATATTTCAAGAATCTATAATTAGCATTCTTGTAAATTTACTATAATAACAAAAATATGATTTTCTTAATAATTATTATCGTTTATTAATAGTACTACTTTAAAATCAAAAATGTTTGGCTACACGTGGTAAGAATCTTCGATTCGAATCCTGACATTGAACTCATTGACTTTTCCAATACGGTCTAATTGTATCCTATCGACATCTTTCAATCGGGTTTTCTTTGTTTACTAGTGGTCCACAAGCAAATAGTGCGATTTTCTTCGAAGTGGGTCAAATAAAATCTGACCTTACGAACGAACATTGAGCGACATTTTCGATAAATATAAATACAACAGTATCTTTTTTCTAATTGCGCAACGATGATCATTAAATAAATAATAAATGTTGACTGTCAGTTATAATATTCACCATAGTATATTTTATTTTAAAAGTCAGTGCGCAAAAACATCGCTCAACGCGTGATCAACATTCTCTTAAATTTCAGCCCTGTGTAAGTAATACACAGGGCGGTATTGTTGTTTTTTCAAAAGATTATTACCAGACAGCCCCCTTTCTCCATTGTTATAGTTACATACAATATATTTATTATAACCCTTACCATTGTTTTTAATTGCAATTATTTTTCAAAATAATACTGTTTTTTTTATTAAAAAAAATTAATTCTGAGTATATTTTTTACAAAATAGAGTGTAGAGTCAAATATGTAATACAATAAATATTATTCATATTTAACAAATGGACGAAACAACAATAATTTTGGGGTTCAAATGTTCGTTTAGGTTATAATAGACCGCTAATGACCGAAATTTTAATATATTCACAATTTTCGTGTTCAATAAATTATTTTATAATCAAATTTTTGGCTTATTAAATGGCATGTTCACAGAAGGCCCAGAGCAATATTAGTTGTTATTAGGTCAAAGTTTATATTGACGATGATTCAATATAAACTTTGGAAATGGTAATCATTAATTATTTTTTTAATAAAATTTGACCACCTGTAAGTTCAAAGCTTATATTAAAATTGACGCACTGATCGTACGAGGAAAATGTCTTACGCGTATATCATGTTTTTCATGCCGGCTAGTGCGTACCGTACGTGACAATAGACAGAATAAGCTAAAAAAATTACAACAGCCACTCGAAACTTTCTGCAAGTGTTATTAAAATATAATAAATGGTACAAAAGATATTTGACAAAAAACAACACACCAAGAACTTTTAATTTTAACGCACTAGGTTGTTTTTTAAATTATTGAGAGTTGCGAAATGTCCATTTGCTATTTAATATAATGGTTTGGGTTTGAACAGAGTGAGAAACATACTAGGGAGTAACAACTGACGTGGCACCGTATTAATTAACAAATTCTGAAAAATAAAATTAATTTGAAAAAAAAATATCGCACCATTCGCCCTTTTAAAAAAAATAATTTAACCTGTTCAGTGCTAAGCGTACATATGGATACGAGCGTTGCCAAGCGTGCGCCCGTGTACAAGCATATCTTTGTTTTCATAAGAAAATATTTGTCAATGTTATCGAATCAACTAAAATTAATCGAATAAGCGCAGTAGTCGCGGAAACGATTCCGATTAAAATATCAACCACAGCGCGTCATACATTCATAGGACAGCGCAATTCGCGTTGACTGTTGTTGCCGTTAATATTTTTTACCGTTTGTTGCCTCGCAGCATTTTTTTCGCCGCCGTGCGAAGTGAAAGCGAAAACGCGCCGTGTCAAACGCCTCTTCGGGACCGTTCTTCTCCGAGACGCTTCGCCCCACACTTCGCCGCTCCGAATTGTTTCTCGAGAAAAAATTCCGAGATCAATTAGCGGCGACCTGTTGTTATCGCGCGACAGATAACAGCCGATAAATTGATACGCGGCGGTCGGCGGAGACGAGACGCACGCACACCACTACCGGATTACGGCACGCGCGATTCGTGTGTGTGAAAACAATTGCGCTACACAGCCACAGTATTTAAAAATATTGTGCTGCTCGTCTACGTCAAAAAAGCTAATAGTTAAAATGATTTGAGTAGCTGGCCATATAATATTTTCTATAATGGTGAGGTGTCCCTTAAAATTTAATTATGTAATTAAACATTAATGAGCTATATGGTATTGAAAATTAATATAATTAATTACATTTCGCAATAATGACCATGTGATGTCTAGTGTTACGCCGAAAATAGATTGTGTATCCTTATCGTCTTAGGACTTACTTTAACTTGTGAGAGATGCCCCAGATTAAATGCCCCAAAATAGGGAAATTTGTTAATAAAAATAACACTGATGAATGATGCTATATATTATAAGTCGTATAATGTAATATTGATAATATCTTGCATATCTTACTATGGGTGAAAATTATTCAATCATGCTATAAAAATATCACAAACGTCTCAAGAAAAGTTTACAACTCGACTATATAATGCACATTTTATAAATACTTTTAAACTAAACTTAATATATTTACAAATTACTCGTTTGATTATGTGACGCTACATATCAATTGAATTTGTGTAACACCATTCAGATGGAACGAATCGAATTAATTCATAAATTAGCGCTGACACGCAATAGTTCTCGCCTGGCTATACAAACATCACATGTTTTGCAATCGATCCTATTGTTTTATATAGACACTAATAGCTACTACCTACTATTATAATGCATGTTCTATGCGACTCTTTTTTCAATCGCCCAATCGCACACATAATATCAAAAGTGTTCCATGCACAATTTTCTAGATTCTAGAGTTTTGCGCGTTGACCTCCATAGGCACGACCAGAAATTTGTAACAACGCCGTTTTGACCTCAAACTCGAACCCCTCTACCACCACTTTGCGCCATAACCTTCGCGCCACCGCCGTATCAACTTTTGAGTCGCGATCGCGAACGGTCATCAATCATATTGAATACCGTATGCAACCACCGAATAACTATCACATCCGCTAAGCCAGCCTTGCGTCCGATGACAGTCCGATATAACGACACAGGTAAACACGGGTAAACGACCGGCCTCGCCTACAATCAAAATCTTTACGACATTGAACAGCGTCGATTATTGGCGTCTTGGCCGACCGAGGACCTTTCGATTCCGAGGATGCCACGATAAGGGTCAAGAAACGTCCAATTGCGTGTGTTTGGTAATGGAAGAAAAGCTTGATGCGCGATAATACATCCAATCCAGTTTACATGCCCTTATCTTTTTATTCTGGAAAGTCGTGTAAACACAGCGGGGGACGCCACACAGGTTTTTGATAAAGAAAAAAAACTGATAAACACACGCGCGCACTGAGATAATATACAAATGAAAGTCACCGAAGTAAAGAGGCGCACTAGCGATTTATTATAAAGAAAATCGACCCAATCAATCAAATCGAATTTCATAACGATTAGGTGCTGTAGATAGATAGACGCTTGGCCTAAATATCGAAAACGAAGAGAACATACGTGACGAAACATTTTTTATATTATGTATTTTTACGTATGCGGCCCAGCGATCAAGTGCCATTTTTTGCGATCAAAAATCAAAATAAATCGCATTACGTTGACCTCAGATTGTTCCCGAATAACGAGATTATTTACCAGTGACAAAGTAACGTCACGCGTGACGTATTTTCTGCGTACGTGTTTTCGTTTTCGTCGCTAGTTATTGAATAATAAATGATTAAGTGTGTAATATTTTGCAATTTAACGTACACGTAAATACATAACTGATATTTTTGACCATCGCCAACAGTCGTTCGTTACGTACACGCAATTAATTGGCTAAGAAGTTCATTAAGAAAAATAACATAAAATCATAAAAAGTATGCCAAATGATTTTTGATACTGCACAGTGCAGTTAAAAAATGAAGACCACTATATACGTTTTCTTTCACGTTTAGAATCCGTATATTGCACAATACGCTTTAGTTTTCACTCAAAGTGAATTAGCATACGAAATTCACTTTTGAATGAGAGTCGTGATGCACGGAATCCAAATATGAACGAAAATAAATCGACGGTCGCAGTGAAAACCCATTTTAAACCTTCTATTACAATGCTACAAAATAAATAGTTACTTATTACATACCTATCAATGTTCTAAAGTGAATATAGGCTGATTATTTAAAAAAAATGTTAGCGGATATAAAGAACAGGAGAAAATAAAGTTTAATTATTTCAACATTACAAAATGTGTAGTTACACAATTTTACTATTAAAAAACGAAAAAAATCTGCGTAAAATGCATGTATTTAATCGATAGAAAAGTTAATCAAAAATTTAAATAATAAATGATCAGTAACACGAATAACAATAAATGAAACGATCGATTTATAATTAAAAATTAGCTGCGGTACCTCGCGCCAGTGAGGAACTGACAGCTAGTAATTATAAAAGGCCAGTAACTTTTTTCATGAACGGTCAGTAAAGCTCTAATTGTGGCAATACCGAAACTAATTAATCACACACATATTATATATGTTAAAAAAATATTTTTCAATTTCAATATTCAATTAATGTATAGCACATATTACGATTATTTGTTAAAGTACAACAAACCATTTATTTTATATATATAAAAAAACAGACCGTTAACAATTTCTGACTGTTTATTTAAATGACCAATGAAAAATTGACCAACGTGCATTTACGGCGATATCGCGCAGTGTTGAAGATGTTCACTTAAAAAAAAACAACCAAACTACATAAAAAAAAGCAGTACCGATAACAGGAAAATACCGATTTTAGAATACAAATATTACACGGTCGTTTTTTACGGAGAAATTGCACAAACTACCTTTTAATTTAAAATATATTATTAAAAGAAATACTTGGATTAATATATTGCGTTTTTATAAAAATCTGAATGGGGTTAATTTAATTTGTAGGCCATTCAGTCAGCACATGGGAGTATTTTTGTTTATGTACGGAAAAGGTTTATTTATATAAAAGGCAGATACTTATTATTGACCATTTAATATAATTAAGTTCCTGAGTAAATAATATACTAATTTTTTGTACAGTTTTGCTTGTGCAATGAACTTATTATAGTAATTAAAATTATTAAAAAGTTAATAAAAGGTAGAACATATCTGAAGTTGATAAAAATTACACTTTCGGGTCTACTTTTAATTGCGCCACACGCCACTTTCACATATGAAATTCACTTTTTTTATATTTAGCACGCTCTAGCGTCGAGATTTAGAATTATTTTTATTGTGTTAAAATTATTAAATTTATTATATTATTATTAAATCTGCATTTGAAGTTGTTGCGCCGATATGAAAAGACATCAACGTAACAGCAGCATACATAGCTATTGGGAAACGGTAACGTGACGTCATAAACATTCTCGGCGAAGCGCTGCTCCCCGATCCGTGGGAATACTTCGATTGGAAAAATAGTAATTGTATAATGAGCCTCCGTGTAATTTATCCAGTGGAGTATAGCGCGAAGAACAGTTATCCGAAGAGCAGCAACAGCAGCAGCGGCGGAGAGTAGATTTTCATTTTGAATCGATTCAGTTGCGAAAATCGGCGACGGCGTTACGTTTTCACCTGCAGTGGTGATTCGGTGAAAGTTTCCTCCGAAATCACCGCGAGAGTCTAATTTGCATACGATACGCGCGCAGATAAGATATTCGGGGTAAACAACCCAAACAAGGCTGGCAGCAGCTGACAATCGGCGCCGATAAGCTGATAAGCGAGAGCATACGTCACACGCACGAAAGTGACGTCACACGCGCGAAAAAGTCGCGTATCGGTCAAACGTGTTGCGCCTTCGTGCCGAGCGATGGCGCCACGGTCGCTCACAGCGGACGAGAAACGTCACGACTCGACGAAAAACTAACTTTTGAATATTTATTTTTAATTTTTAAATTGCAAAATATAACACTAAATAAATTCAAAACTCGAAACGGGAAACCGGCTATTTATTTTTTGTGGCGCGAAATTCAAATTTACTCGCGCGGTAGACGCGAGCGCTAAATCGGGCGTCAACTTTTCGAACTACACAAAGCAACAAACACTGTTTGAATTGATTTTTTTTAAATAACGCACTAACACAATTTGGCCACAACTAATCAAATCTAATTTGAATCATCGATGAATATCGATTAATTAATAAATTCGCATTAATCATGAATTCAAATTCAAACGCAATTAGAAATAATTTAAATAACTGATTCACTTGTTCATGTTGGCACTCGATCTAGCACTCGTCGATCTATTCGAATAATTCAATATAAATATTTTCACTTGTTTATTCACGACATAAAATCACTTTTTTGCGTGATTCGCGCGACACTTTCGACACTTTGCACTAGATTTTTCGCGTATATTTTTTGTCGTTGTTTATAAGGGTTGTTTGTTTTGTTATTTACCTCGATGTTCGCGGTGTTGCTGTTGAAGTAAAATTCCTTCAGTCGCGTTTCGCACGCGAATCCATGTGAGAAGTGTTCGAACGCACAAAAGTTGCAAAACAATAGTAGTGTCACTGTCACTCGCGTTCGCGTCGGCCGCGGGCGACAGCGGCGCGCGCGCTACTGATATCGCACGACTGCTCCGGCCGCAGCTCTACACACAACCCACCTAGCCAGAGGACGGCGCGCTACTGAAGAGCAGTGTCGAGCCCCCCCACCACGCGGCCGCAACGCACACACGGACGCGCCCCCACCCCGCGCGGCACACGCGCGCCGCGCACGCACACCGTCGACGCTATTTGGACATGTTTCACTATCATAATCGGCCGCTAATCAAATCACACGCACACACTTATGCATGTATGTTGTGTACAGAGATGCGCCCGCGCAATCTTTTCCTTTTTTCCGTTTTCGCGCGACCATAGACAATAAACACGCGTCGGCTGACACTTGCGGTTTCCGCTGTAGCGACGCGAGCTCTTCATTCCGTAACAGCTGTTACAATGTTTGTAAGGGTATTTTTCATGATAATTTCGAATGATATGAAATGCGAACTTTGGTAGTTCAGTATTCAATTTTACAATAATAACGTTCATGTATGTAAAGTTACTGTTTGGTCGCCGAGCGGTAAAACGCAAGCTACCGGTAATTTACAGCAGAGCTCTGGTGTGCCGCGGACAAAACGCAAGATTTTTTTCCGCGAAGACAACATAACTCAATTCTTATATAAAATTACACAACATCATATAACCAGGACTGTGGAGTCGGTACAAAATTTACCGACTCCGACTTTACCTGACGACTAACAATTTTAATAAAAGTCTTTTTGTCAGCAATAAAATTAATAGCAATTTTATAATTATAAAAAATAAAAATTGCCATGTCTTCTAATTCATGTGACTTATTTAAATGACACGTGCAAATAAAAAAGTAGGTACATTTGAACACATCTTTATACTAAAAATAATTACAGTAAAAAATATACATTATAAAATATATAAATATGTACAGATGTATGTATATATTTGAAAAGTATATACACATTTTATAAGATTTATTAAAATAATAAAACTGAGTCGGTAGATTTTTTACGACTCCGACTCAATAGCCTTGCTTGTAATATATAACCCTAAAAGCTTCCCAATTCTTGCACAAAACTCGACCTTAAATTGATTAAAGTTGAACAGTGTGACATACTGCAACATAAACAATACATATGCAACCAAAAATGTATTTTTAATATCTTGTCTAAACTAGCTTATTCAAATTTTTTCAGGGCCGTGGAGTTGTTTTAAATTTTATCGACTCCGACTCCTATTTTAAATTAATTAGGTTATTTTTTGCCTGCATATAATTTATAGCAATAGAAATAATATCATCAATTTTCAAACTATAAAAAAATGGATTTTAAAAAAAATAAAAAAAAAGGCTACGTCTACCTAATTCACCTTTATTGACAATGATATTATTTATTACAATGATTTATATTTATTACAATGATATATGTAAAAAAGTAAGTGCAAAAAATACATTTTTTAGTAAAAAAAATTACATAATATACGTAAAGTAAAATAAAATACTTATATAATATTAAATATAAAATTTAAGAAAACGATACATTAAATTAATAAAAATAACAAATTTAATAATTACACTGGCAAGTGAAAAATCTTGTTTCATTAGTTTTATTATGCCAAGTTGACTAAATCTAATCTTAATTTTTTGATAATACAAAATCTAAATATAATCTTTTGCATCTGTGATTTAAGCTGAATTAGATCTTAAAAAATATTTGCTTCTCTTAAATCAGATTTTATTATTTTAAGCGAGGAAAATAAACGCTCTTCAACGCACTCAACGCGTTAAAAAGAAGTCGGAGTCAGTCGATTTTTTACGACTCCGACTCCACAGCCCTTTTTTTAAAAATCAAAATGACTATATTGAATACCGCAAATTATTTATGATAATTGGAATAATAATATATTAATCAGCGTTGAAAAATTAAATTTGGAATGCAATTTTTAATGATTGTTTTTTTGTGCAATGGTAAAATCAGTAAACACCAAACTGTGGATCGCGTACTAAAATAAATTGTGTTCAAGAAAAGCCAGTTAAAAAACATCCTTAAAAAATACCATTGGCTTAGCAGGTCGAGAAAAACTAAGCTGGGGATTAATGAATGTATGTAAGAAGGCTGACATATGGTGATGGGAAGTAAGTATATTATCTAGATACACGGAGATGGATTTTTGAGATATTTTAATTATTATAGAATATAAGTGATATCTTTACCAAAAAAGCAAAAAATAAAAATTAGCTGAATTAGACGCGTGATATTATAGATTAATTTAAGGTTATCTCATTTTTGTGGCAAAAATGCAACATCTATAATTTACAATACTTACATTTAGAAATCATAATTCAGTAAAAATTTGTAGATCAGCATTTTTGTGCCACTCAAAAATGATTCATTTATGAATCATTTTTATATAAAGAATTTAAAAATAGATTTAGCAATATTTAATTGTATTAAAATATTACTCATTAATTGTTTTTGCAATCTAAAACAATATTCATTTTTGTCTTATGTGTCATACATCCAGTACAAATACATATTATATATTTTTTAAGGTTCTCTATTTTTAGAACTGCATACAGCTCATTATCACGAATAAATTTACGTGTAATTTTACTGGATTATAATTATTAGTTAAATTAAAAAATATCCATTCATACAAAATCTTTCGCAACTAATTGTTATAAGAAATTTATTTGTAAAAGTTAAATAAATATAAATTACGTTTTGGAATAGACCATTTTTCTGAAATAGTTTGCACAGAAAATACAAAAAAATTAATATTTTTTCAAATCAGTTTTTGCTTGGTGTCTCGTGAATTATTTTTATAACATTTGTTATGACTTAAATTTTAACCGTATTCATATAAATATAAGAAGTGAGGATGGTTGGTTTTGCAATGGTGTTTACCGTTACCATATGGTCACGTTTATGGTCGTGTTTGGAAGGTTGTAAATATATAATGTTGCTAGACAATTTCCAAATATTATTGTAAATATAAACTGAGATTAGGTTGTTAGTTAGCTTAATGTCTGTTAAATACCGTTATTTGCAGGTAAAATGAAAGCGATAAACAAAAAGGTTTGTGTCAGGTGAACTAGTCAATTGTCCGGAGCTATGTTAGTTTTCTCCTATTTTAAAATCTTTTATTATATTTCAATGAGTAAATAAGATAACTCAATATAACTAAGTATTTTTTAAGTAGAAATATCTAAATTATTTAAAAGGTAAAAATAATGATTTTATTTAAATCCTTAGTCATTATTATTGCACTATTCGTACATTGTAACTTAATGGAAGCAAAGATTGAACCATTATGAACTAAACAATACCACAATAATTTTGCGCTAATTAACATTTATACTTATGCAGTTATGCTCCATCGCACGATAAAATTTGGAGTTTATTTATGTTCATGAAATAAGACTTGTATTTTAAGTTCGCAGACGTAATTATTATGACTCATGCTATAATCTCGCTGTCGATTGACTTACGTTCTAGCAAATCAACTTTATGCTAACAAATTGTCGTCATACTTTTAAAAATAACAGTCTCAAATTATTACAGCAATATGATATTATCAGTGAATCAATTTTAATACGTCGATGACTCAAGTGTCTGCGTGTATCGATAAATACTGTAGTGATACATACTATGTAAACAAATAATAGCCTATCATAAATAAAAAAGATTCTTCGGCATGTTAATTTTTTTAAATAATATTGTATATCATATATATTATAGGTATGTTGAAAAATGTTCAACACTCGCTTCGGTACCTCACGTCAGTGAGGTACCGACAGCTAATTATATTAAATAAATATTTTACCTTACCAATAACTTTATTTTCAATTAATTTATTCTTCGTGATAATCGCCAATACTTTTTGTATTCAAAAGCGCAAATCAGCGAATTTGGGACAAAATGGATTATCGTTGTTCTCAGAAGATATTTTTGTTTTGAAAATAAATTAAAATAGGGATTACGATTATAATCTTGTCAACTCTACCTCGAGATCAACAAATTAATAATTCCCTGTGCCTTGTGTGCACGTACCGGCACACTCCTCACGGCGTACGACCGATCACAGAGCAGGCTTAAGAGCACGTGTGCTTCAAATGTATATCGTTAAAATGGATTAATTAAACAAATCGTAAACATATTGAAAAGAAAGTGCGCTACAAATAAATGCCAAGTGATCCGGCATTACTCATTTGATTAGAAACTGAAAACTGTTCTTAAACGAATTGAATGTCTTTTGTATGGTCTGAACAGCACTGTTATGGAGTTTAGATGCGATTTACACAATAAATCTTGAAGAAATAATAACGACAGTGAGCAGTATTGAGCATATTCACACAATACAAACAAAACCCAATAGGCGATAAGCGACGAGGTCGCATAAGAAAAAAAGTATATAATAAAAATACGTATTAAAATGACCTTATCAAACGGCTTTTAAATAAATTTTCAATTTCACTTCACCGGCTGCGGATCCGACATGTCCGACAGTCATGAACAGGTCCTCGTTTATTATGTGGTCAATATTGAACCATAAGTGGGCGATCAGGTCCGAAAAGCGTTACACATACATACATTGTTATATATCCACACAAACACACATATTATTACGATCGTCAAAGTTGAATTCTGACATAATGATTTTAATTGAAATGATTATCACAACATGTAAAAATGAATGAATATGTCATATCGCGCGCTTGGCAAAACCGCACATGATAATATAGCAAATATATACATTTATGTACAACACATGTTCATAAATAAACACGCATTTAGTTATATTTTTCAATTATGTTCGTCATAAAGTGGTTTAAGTGTAAGGTCATGCGTTGATAATCCTGCATGACCTATTATCGTGTCGAGCATCATTAATTTGTATGCTATCTGTAAGCGTGCGCGTATTGGAGATAGCTGAGTGTAGTTTGAAATAATTAATTAAAGGCGAATGCATATAATGGTGTAATACTAAATTTAGAGCATATAAAACCACTACCTCCCTCCAAAAAATGTTTCAATAAAGATATAAATTGATGTGGAAAAAGCTGCATAGAGAGAATTTTTCTAACAATAAACATATTTTTTTTATTTAATTTTCGTTTTGAAAGTTAAAGTCCATTGATACATTTTGTTCTAATTTATTTATTTTTTACAAATTTTACACACATATTCCTAATGAAAATGCACGCTAGATGCTTAATTATATTATTAAATATTAAAAATAATTGTGCAGCAACTCACATAATTTTTTCCAGCTTCGTGTGGCTATCGCCGAAAACATCCACGTGTCTGGCATGCTCGTGCAAGTTCTTGAGAAAACAATACAATTTCCGCGGCTAGCGATTAATTGCTGGCGGAGGATTGCAGGCGATAAATTTCCATCACCCCTCAAGATTGTACTCGAACATCACGATCAGCAAGTTCTGACAAATTTACAACCGGTGTTTTTTTTTTGCACTAAAGATAAGTATGGGGCACTTGTTTTTGAGGAAAATTTAAAAGAGGAATGTATAAAATAATTGTTCCATAAAACAAATTATTAGTGCGTTACTGTAGGGCAGATTAGGTGCGAGCGGGAGAGCAGTAATTAAAACAGTGAACACTTTATGAATAACTGTCTGCAACGAATCCTGACCTTATGTAAATGCACAAACAATTTGTTTTATAAAACAAAGTATTTGTTTAAATGCACGTATCTTTCAAATTAATTCCCTGTGAAATAGCACCCTAGCTTTTCACAACACGCCTATACATTTTATTAATTGAATTTTTATTGTAGTCTGTTTGTTTTGCAATTAGCACTTTTTTCATTCTGACGTTTCTTGTCATCACAGCTCGTAGAACTTCCTCATTTTGATCGTTTGAACTTGGGGAAGGAAGCTTCGTGCCAATTAAAACCACATGTATTGATAGAGTGTCATCTCTATAAAGTTCGGTTGAATCTATAAATGTCTCAGAGGCGAATTCTTTGAGTCTCACAAAATTTTTCGATATTTTTCTTTATTGTAGTAAAACATGACCGCACTACTGTAAACAAGAATGGACATGCTATTAAGGTATTTACTAACTTATCTCTAATCTGCAAAGGTAAATCAGTACACTTTCTTTTTGGATGTACCTCGTATTTATTAATAACCTTTATTGTCAATCATAAAGCAAAATGCTGTTTATGACTAGCAGTTGTACTTTAATAATTAATCACTCTCTTATCTTGGCAATTTTATTTATATGTATTGACATACTTTATTAGATCACGAGATTCTAGGAAATCCCAGGACTAATGTCCATTTCATCTTGGAATATTGAAGTAATTAAATATATTAAACATTAAAAAAGTTATTATCTATTGATAAAAAAACAAGAAATCTCTTGCTATGCATGCATAGAAAGAAGTATTTGTACATATTTTTATTAAATATTAAGTTTAATTCTTAAAGCTAATATGTTAAATAAATAGTTATTTAGCATACGGGCTGAGAGTTCATTTTGTGCGGTTCACTAGATAATCTTATGCTCACGAGAATGTATGTATTATTAATCAGAGCTCCTTTTTTATCAGTGGCGTTACATAACAAAACTGACGTAAGTAAATATTAATTGATTATGAGCAATTTACAATTAACGTTATTAATTTGAATTTGTTTATACCTCATAGTCCATGAAGTTCATGTCTTCTTGAAAAAACTCCAAACACTCGATGCCATCTTCTATAAAGTCGAAACTTTCCATGTCGTCCTGTCTCTTAAAAGCACAGATATACTACCCAGTTGACTCTATGCAGACTGTCGAAAGACTGACGATTACAATTTAATCAGATTTTAAGTTTACTTTAGTTGGTCAAAGTAAATACTGAGACAATGCTATGCTAGAACCAGACCAAAGTTCACATACTATCAGCTCCGTCTATTGTGCCTGTATTTAATTTAAAGGGATTGTTTATAAAGGACTGAAACACAACCTACTTAAAAAAATCATCTATAATTATGAATATTCTGCCTCACATTATAATTAATTTTTATTGAAATATCTCTTAATTTTTTTAAATACATTTTTTACGATGCGGCGCAATCAGAATAAATTTTGAACTTTTGCTCAATTAACAACGCTCTTCGCTTTGTTCTTTTGAGAGTTTCTGACTTTCTAAAAAAATTCGTCATCATTTGGATTAGAAGTGGCGAAAAGTGAGAAGAAATTCATTCACGTTATCTGTGAACTATTTTAAATACATACATACCCTAATGGCATTTATATTTTTAATCCTTTCATTATAATGTTTTAAAAAATATCTAACTTTATAGTATCTTAAATAATCACCTTATTAATTAATTAAAACAACACAAAAATATATTTTTTAATAAAGTTGGAGCACACCCAGGTCGTCCCCAACTTATTTAGCGCCCCAAGCAAAAACTATGTTACTTCCCCCCACATATTATCAACACATTACAATTAAAACATGAGCTGATATACAATACATTCAAATATCATACACCATAAATTATCTTTAAAGATAATATAATATTTTTATTTCAAATTAACTACAAGCATTTTAAAATTTATAGTAAATCAAAGTAACTATACGCTGAAAAACAGCAGCGAAAACAACTGTATGGTAACCACAGAACAAAGAATATAATAGTAGCTAACCAAAGTGCGTATAGAAGAGTGACGAGGTGCAGAGAGTAAAATATATTGGTCAGTCATTTGCTATGCTCACATTACAAATATACCATTTAATTTCAATGCAATTCCTTTTTAATGAATGTAAAATAATTATCTACATACATATATTTAAAAAAGTTATTAGAATATATTTTGCGGTTTTACACATTATTAAAAATGTTGTTTTAGAACCCCAAAGCAGTTGCATTATGCCATATTGATATTAAAAAAAATAATTCAAAAGACAAAAATGTTGCAAACCTAATGCCTGTTCTACACTCTCTGGAAGTTGTCCGAACCGAAGTTACAAGTGAAGTCGGCAGAGACCTACGACCACACTGCCGCAAATTTCCGACGTCCGCACGGCGGCTTCAGTCACGTACAGCTGGCATATTTGCGCGCGATCGAAAAATGTACCAAATAATCGCAATTTTTAAATTGTCATTTTATTAAGTTTGTGTGGACACTCACCAATACAATATCAGTGAAAACTTTTCGGTCGTAAATATTCAATTTACGCAAAATATTTGTCGGCTTTTGCAAAATGCCATAAGGCATAAAAATGATACTTCAGAATACAAACATAACATCTGTGACTATCCTAGAATTTGTCGCCATCGATTCTAACATGTGTGACATTTATATAAACCGATCTAGGAAAATACATATGGATATTCGAAACGATTTTTTTTAACAAAATCAAGTACAATTAATTATTTAATTTTATATGAAAAAATTTTTAATAACGATATCGGTTAGAAGAATATACTATCAAAAATATAATTAATCCATTTTGGTGCCCTAAAATATTCAAAGATGTCAGTAAGAGTCTGTTGAAGTCCCCGATAAGCATGTGGTATTATAACTTGACCACGTGACTACGATGCAGCGCTCGACATGCGTGTTGACCATAAGACGCCTACGCGCATACTGAAATTGAACCGAGTTACTCGTTCTATCTCAGTTTGCGAAAAACCATATCATTATCTCTCTCACTGTCGTCACTAAACACGCGAGAGAGCGAAAGGGGAAGTATCTCACCGCTCGCGCTCGAAAGAGCAGTGTTCGGAAGCGCTCGAAGCTGGCCGAGTCGACTGAATTACCCCCATTTTACCTCCTGTTCTCGGTAGCCTCGGATAACTTCCGAGAGATTTTAGAGCGGGCCGAAGTAACCCACTATATTCTCCGTCCTTAGCCAACCTTGGCCAACTTTCAGAGAGTGTAGTACAGGCATAACACAAAAAACTTCATCACTACAACCACTCAATAAATCAATAACTCATAGGCCTTGATATTCTAAAACACTTGAATGACTTTTTAGTAGATTATCTCGAAATATGCATTTGTTGAGTTTGTATTTAATATTTTTAACGCCTCATATAACTTTTCTTGGAAACTTGATTTAAAGTAACGGATATATTTTAAACTTATTTCGTTGGAATCGAAATAAAAAAAAACAATCTAGATAACTTCCAAGATTGCTGGTCCTAAATAATAGGACTTTTATTTGAGTCTTGTGTACTATTTAGTAGTTGTTGATTGTGTTTACCCCGCATTGGATTTACGTCTGCAATATTGCAATGGATGATTTATAATAAATAAAAAAAATTGAATCTAAATCTAAATTAGTAGCAATAAGCAAACTGAAAGCGTTGAAAGATTAAGTAGTAATTTAAATAATAGTTACAAAATTACAGAGACCGCATTATCTCTGATCAAATTTTGTGACAGCCTTTGTGATTATGTAGATGTGCTTCCCACAATATCTATGGACAATGTTATGAATCTATAGTATAAACATCTTAGCCTGAACATCAACAAAAAACATTATTATTGACTTTATACGTCACAGTTAAATAATATTATGTAATTTATAAATCTTTCTTTGGATTTGGTAGATTCTGATAATATTACGCGTATATATAGCGTTTCAAACGCGGTATCATATCGGTGTATTGCGTTAATATTAATTGACGTCATCGCCGGGCTAACGTGTTCACACAATGGAACTAGTGACGTTTTTGGGTTAATTAATCGTCGAAACGAATTTAGTCCCATAAGTATAAAATATACATAAAAAAATAGTAAAACAAATAAGTAGTCAATTGTGATCGAATAGCATTGGTGGAATATTTTCTTTACTTTCGACCGAATCCATTGTGTTAAATGGGCGCATTACTCCATATCAAACGAGATAAGGCCAATACCTGATGAGTTCCGAACGAAAAGATCTCTGTTTCCGTCTTGCTCGTTCCGGTCCGGACAGAAAGGGATGGAAACGTTTCGGATCGCTTCGTGCGTTCGTTTCGTGCCCATATTATAAATTCATTCGACCGCATCGCGTGTCGTTAGAAAATATGTTCAAAGTATTTTGTTGGCTCGCTTGTTGGTGGACTTGTGTGTCAATATTGCCGCCGTTGATTTGCTTTAATTTTTTTACGGCCGATCGTAAAATCGCGCTGTAATAATAATATGAAGTGAAAAATTCGCGCGCGCTCTCTGGTCCGACGCGTCGATCGATTTGGACCGAGCGGCGGCGGCGAATTAAGAATGCGCTGACGCAATTTTGACAGTTGGCGGGGCGATAGGTTGATACTATTGTTGCATATTTCAACAGCTGATGTATTCGTTTTTGATTGGTTTTGGATTTTTGTAAAAAGCCCTCGATAGCTAGTGAACAATGGATATATTCAATTATACATTTGGTTTGACGATCAATCTCGGGTTTTCAATATTTTTATGGATTTATAATATTACTGATCTAAAAAGATATGTATGTAAACAAACTACTTAAAAATATTTAAACTAAGCTTTCGCGGAAATTTAATGTAGATAAACTAATCCAAAGAAATAAATCTATTTCAAAGATTTACAACAATTCCAGCTGGAGTTCCTCAGGGAAATTTTCTGGGACCGTTCCTCTTTATTTTGTATACGAACGATATTCCAAAATCCGCGTATATCTATGTACGCTGACGATCAACCCTGCGGAGAGGCGGGGGGGGGGGGAGAGGGGACAAATTCACGGAGCCCACTCATGGAAAACGGGCTCCGGGAATTCAAAATTATTTTCTTTAATTCAAATAAAGATATATTATATGTTTCTTTTATTTTATTTGCTATTATCCATTGACGCTTATCTGAAGAACAGGTCTGCCGAGAGAGAGGGAAAGGGGACAAATTCCCGGGGCTCGACTCTGGAAAAAATCATTGCAATAATATATTTATAAAAAAAAGTTAAAATCGACCTCAAATAATGAATCTGAACTAAATTACAGTTATTCAAGATGAATGTATGGATGTATTTCAGGCCTTTTTAGACATACAAAAAGGAATGGAACATTGCCTTCAAAAGCACCCACTTTCTAGGTAGTAATTTCAGAACAAACATAGAGTAACAGATTGTGTTTTTTTGTTTGTGTTAAAATTTGTTTGCAAATTATTATTGAACGTTTAAAAAATATTAGAAATGAGAGAAAATATACACCGAATATAAATTAGTAGCAGTAAATTTAAGTATTCGATCTGAATTTTCAGACGATTTTTTTTTTAATAAAATCGAATATATTTTATTTTAAATTTCTTGTATATTCAGTGCATGTAATTTACATAAAATAATGAGACGCAGTGAATTTTATTTTAATAGAGCCAGGTGTGCCCTCCTTGAATTTGGCCAGAAAAATGCATGTCATTTAATGAAATCTAACTAATAAAAATAAACGACCACCGACTGGCCAACTTTGGCTACTCCTGGAAAAAACTGAAATCACGTTCCTGATTCTAAACCAGAAATTCTCGGGTTAAAAATTAAAAAAAAAAATAGTCTGGAATATATACCGAAAATAATTAAAAAAAAATGTCATTTCAGTAAAATCATATCGGAATACATTTTTACCAGTAGATATATATTTTTACCAGTGAAAATATAAATTATCTGGTAGTTGCTAGTAAAATTATATGATTTTATCTTTCCTATATGTTGAAATATTACATATTTAGTTACATCCGATGTGTAAATGTTACAGTGAATGTGTATTTTTTTGTAAACTTATATTTCCATTAGTAAAGTCCATACGTTTTAATCAATAGATATATATATATATATCTACTAGCGAAAATATAATTTAACAGATAAGCGTTAGTATGCTGCTCTAAAATGTCTATGAAACTCAATTTGACAGTTGCGACACGTTCAAGCTCAAATCTAACCTATGTTTTATTAAATCTTCTGCTGTAACCTGACAGGCGTAAGCCTAATGCGTTACAACGGGCAAATCTGATGTCAATCAGACATAATGAAACATGTAAGTATTAACCACCAGTCTTAAAATCTAGGAATTGGTCACATCTATATTAATAATTATAAATATAAAACTGAAGATTTAAAAATAAAATTATAAAGATTAAAGGCTATTTATGTAACTAAGAACTTGGAGCTAATACGCTTAAAAATTTATTTATGCCTCTAAAGTAAGATTGAGAATTTTATGTTTATTCTTAAATTTAAGATTAGTTGCAAGAACAAAAAGGTATTTTTTATAATGATACTGAAACTCAGGTCGCAATGGCAGGAAGCTCTTTGGACCTGAGTTTCGCAATATGTTTAGTAAATTTGAGTCCAGATGTATTTGACGTTCACCTTGTTCTCTTGTTCATTATTAAAATGTAGAGGCAAGGGTTTTATATAAATGTCTTTGAAACAGTCCTTGAGCAGAATCGCAAAATTATTTAATATAACCCTAGGTAAGTTTCGATCATTCAAATTAACACACATTGCTCGAGAACTGTTATAACACAGAAACAGCAAGTTGAATGTGTTTTGAGATTTTATATCTCACTTAATTATAAATTTGTGTAAGAATTATGTAATACATAAATGTATTTACAATAAAGTATCACTCATAAAAATATATTTAGTTTTTTAATTTAATTTTAACAACTATATTTAGAGAAACACATTTGGACTTATTTTTAAAAATAGAACTTAGTACATTATTATACATGATCCATTTCTTTATTTTGTTTATTTGTCACATCAAGTAATAAAATAGATAGTTGACTCATATATAAACAAAACAGGTATTGAGAAAGCACTTTATTTTAAGTGATTCATATACAATTTTATTAATAATATTATGATATTGTATTTTATTTATATACGCATTTTATTGTGCATTATTAAAATTATTTCAACCATACAATGTTTACTATGTAACATGCTAAAAATATGAGAATGCTTTAGAACAAGTGTATCCTGAGAGCATAATTAATTATTCATGTTTTGAGTATCAACGCATATTACATCATAATTAATTAATGTTATTCACGCGAAATAATAACAAAGTTAGAATTTAATATAGTTGAACTATATTTTTAATTAAATGTTAAATACTAAACCTTCAAGTTTTGTATTAAACATTGATAAATGATGTTTGCTTTTATTTTCTTAAATAATTATAAATTTTATGGCAATAGAATTATTTAATATATTAATATAAAATTACATTATAATTAATAACGTAAGTTTTAAACGTTAATCTTTAGTTGCACATAATAATCACTGGTATTATTATGTTAAAGTGTGAATATGTGCATCAAGTGCTGACAGATTACATTTCTGAGAATAATTTGATTGGTACATCAATTTGCGCTCATGAATCAATTTACATGTTAAATTTACACCAGTGATTCCCACGGTGACAAATCGTCACTAATAAGTATTCGATATATACTAGTAAATGTAAATTATTATTTTTTGTGAATATCATATGTATAAATAACGCAAGTGTACAAATAAAATTTACTGTTTTAGGTCAACCCGGCGTTAACAATATCATGATCAATTGTCAACAGTCACGAAGCACTCCATTAATTCTTTGAAATACGGACACGGTCTAAAATCGATACCTTAATATATGTATGTATGTGTTATACGTACTGTAACCTTTATATACGAAGCGTGTTCGTTTACATACATACGAATTTAGCTTGGGAGGCACTGAGCTATTTAAGAAAGATAAATTGAAAATGGTGCAAATCTTCTTATTATTAAAAAACCTCTTAATAAAACGATGCTTATGTTCAACTTAATACGCGATTCTACTTATCATATTTTTTAAAAGAAAATTGTGCTTGAACTTCTTCAAGTTTCCTTTTTTTAAATTCATTAGGGTTTTTATCGATATTGGTAAGGAAAGCAAGGCTAGGTAAAAATAAGAATCTGAAGTTATAGATTGTGTCTGAAGTTTTACTATTAATTAAAATGCATAAGTATTTATGTGGCATCATTTTTTTATATTGAATTATATATTTTTATATGTACAATGCTACTACGGATTTTCAGATAGTAAATATCGAAAGTTAGTACTCTAAAGTAAATTGCAAAATAAAATATTTTCTTGTCATCTCTATTATATTTTTATATATATTTAATACATATATAAATGTATCTTATATATATATATATACATAATTGAGTTTGATTCATTTGAATGAATATAGTTTTAATGATAATTTCCTATCGATTTTTACCTTTGGAGTAACTTTATAATTATTATGTAATGTAATCAATTAGCATTTTAATTGGTTTTGATTTATTGGAGGCGCGCGTTTTAGGCGTAATGCTGATTTTGAGTCGATTGAGTTGTAAAATATGTATAATAAAATTGCTGTTTTAGAGTCCTTAAATATTTTTCGATTGTTATAACGAGAGTTATTTGTGTGAAAACGCCGGCTATTCACCATCGTTTCGTGTATATCGGATTCCAGGGGTGAGCGAGGAGCGACCCCTCCGAAGTAATATGTCAGAAGGAGGAAGAAAAAAAAGGTCTACCTTTTGTCGGCCAGTCGTTTTGAACCTTTCGCATATTGTTGACTCGTTCGGCGTTTGAGATTTTAAGCTAAATTTTTATATGTAGTTAGGAATTTAGCTCGTTTGGCAACGGCTCGGATGCAATTTAATAAATGGCATTATGCGGGATGTCGGGGGTTGATGATCCCAACACGAATGGGGAACGAGGCGCGTTAGGGGTAGCGAAACGACCCTTGATTGTTTTTTTTCTACCAACCCGGGAACGATGGTGTTTCGATAGACGACATATTTGAGATATCCATCCGTTTCAATCAGATCAATTTGTCTGTAAACTGTGTGTACTTACTCAGTGGCAATATTGCCATTTTTTTATTAAAACAGGCGTTAACGGCGTGTGTGTAATAGTAATTCAATATCTAGCAATTTTATTGACATTACAAATAATTTCAATTAAAGTTCGATTCTGCTGCGGGAATTATGAACTTCATGAGTGCGCTGTTAAAACCACATACTTGTAAATTAAATATGCAAACATTATCAAATAATTTAAAACGGTTCAAACTGTAGTTAAAAAATCACGTTTGTCTTATTTGATTATGGGGCTTTTAAAAGTTATTCTAATTAACTAAAATAGCGCTTTGAATAAATATTTATTTTATTCTCTGGGTTTATTCCTTCAAAAACTGAATGCACCTTTATATATGTATAATCTCTATGGTGTTTAATACATGAATTTAATACAGAAATAGTAGCCACTCGTGCAAGGTCTGCCAAACCTTAATGTCGTACTTCAACATTTTTATTGCCATCGCCTATTTTAAATATGTTTGAGACAATCAAGGTAAATCAATTAAAATTTCTTGCCCTCTTTTTTAGGCCTAAATATTTATTTAGGAGACATTTTAGTGGAAATCTTATGGACGCGGAGTGCAACTGAATGCTACTTCTTTGTCTCATTAAGTTACTTAGTCATTCTGGAGACCATCAATAGTATCGCGCGAGTTTAGCCGATCACTCGCGTCACTCGCGACAGCCCAGGTAGGGGGTTAGGCTTAGTCTCAGTCCGCTCAGTGTAGTTGCTAATGCACTGAAACTCCTGAGCCGTATGGAACTATTAAACTGCCCGAAGCCTTAGTCTCAGGTGTAAATCAGTGCTCTCTTTGGGCATGTCGTGCTCTAAAATGAACACTAGAGAGCCAACATAGTCTTTCCCCCGGATGGGTTGTGTATGTTATTTATTCTATATGTGTATGTTTTAATGACATCAGGTTTTATAGCTAGTAGTTCCTTGGAAACTGTAAATGTTCCTGGAAGGCATCAATTTACCAAAACTAACATATACTCATTGGAACTGTAGAACATAATGGACGGTACAATGCGTTAATCTACGACTCAACATAACATACGTTAGCCTAATGTACTACAATGTGGCAAACATAATCATCAACTAAAATCAAAGTTTATAAATCAGTGACATATACTATATTAATAATAAACTATAATTACAACTGGCAATCAATAGATATTATTATACTGCAATTTTATTATAATTATTCATCTGCGAGAATAGGAAAATTTAGGAAAACTAAATCTGTGATGGTCAATCGGAATTGTATTTATATAATTCCGATTTTATTCACTAATTCTGATCTCAAAAATATTATTGAAATTGAAAAATAATAGGGTCCATATGGAGTTAAAATCTAGGTCTTTCAGGTATTAAACAACTTAGACAAGTATCGTTCAATCCAGATGTGAGGTTATTTCATTTAAGTTATTCAGAAATTTTGTAAAATAATTTAATGATATTACTTGATGTACAGAATGCTACAGAAATTTGTAGTCCACTTATACACTTGCTGTTGAACTTTCAGTATGATGACAGACATGCGTCACCGTATTGAACGTTCATATGCAGTGGGCTCGGGCACTTTTTCAAGAGTAATTTCGAAACTCATGAACAAAATTATATTTTTTATGCCAAACTTTGCTTGGTGGCTGGGAGATTTCGCAGAATAATGGCAAACAATTATATTTTTTAGTAAATTCGCATAAATACAGTTTGAGTATACGATGCACTTCGAATTCGGGAAAAAATGCATTCTATATTCGAAGAAATGCAGTATATTTCGTGTCTTCTGAACTATCGATCGAAATGTATTGCGAAAATTTTTCTTCTCTCAGTGATCTTTGTGATTGTGATTTTAATTTAAAAAAAAATTTTCAATCACCTCAAAATGGACGAATGAGTTTTTGGAATTTTTTAAGACGCTTTGTCCAACGCCCCTAGTGATTGTGAATATAGTAATATGAGTGAAAGTGATTTTAATTCAAGTGTACGTGGGCATAGACCGCGTGTGATGAATTTACTTTCATTAAGTGATGGTGAGTGTGATTATTATCCCAGAAGACTGGAGTGAATTTGTTCCAACAAGCGATAATCAAGATTTTGAAGATATTCTACGGGAGCAAGTTTTTCCAATAATAGTGAAATTTATTTATTGGCGATAATTTGTTCGAAATAATAGTTTCGGAAACAAATTTATATCATCGGCAAACATATCACAAATACAAAAATAAAGAAAAAAACGCACAATGTAACGATGTGACAGTAAATGAACTGAAAAAGTTGTTTATTTTATTTATTACAATGAGTATAGTTCATAAGTTCAACAAACCCTATAATTGAGACGCCGATATTTCGAAAAACTATGTCAAAAATAGATTTAAACAAATTTTAACTTTTTTGCATTTTGTTTAAAATGCAACAATTTTAAATAGTGCAGATAGGCAAATTCAATAATGTTTAAAAGCCAAAGCAAAATCTTTCCTTGATTCCGAAAAGATTCCATGGTTAGGTTGGCTTATTTTTCGGATATAACTTAATCAAATATGGAGTATTGAATATAATGGTTTGTGAATCAGGTACCGGTTATATTTTTAGTTGCAAATTATACACCGAAAATGCAGGAAGATTAGTAAACACGGCGATGAAAGTACTACCTGGACAAGTGGCACTGTGTTTATGCTGACAATTTTTTAAATAGCGTTTTACTTTCCAAATATTTTTTTTTACGGAAAACAGAACTTTGTGGAGCAAACATGAAAAATAGGGATCTGCCAGAATCTCAAAAATATAAAATTAAGGCCCCTACAGATGCAACATGACAGAAAAGGTAAAACGCTTCCAAATTTGGAAAATGAATAAGAAAGAGATTTTAGAATGATACATACTTTTCATAACAGCCAGATGATAGACACGGGAAAAAAACCAGAACGATCAGCCTTACAATATATAAGGCTCAATGTAAAATGGACTATATTAAATATATATGATCGCGCCGATCGATACATAGTTACTAATATTTCGAAAAACAATGGAATAAACAAAAAATGTTGTTTTTTTTATTTATTTCAATACGCATTGTTTTATTCGTTCAGTATCTAGCAACATTTGAATCGTAACGGTAAATTTAAAGTCAAAGATTTTCTTTTGAGTAAGGCTAAAGGATGGATGCAGAATTCAGTGGAGTCGATCGATTCTGAGGACATTTCATCAGTTTCTACCACATCTTGCAGTGCCCGTGCGTTGATCCACCAGAAAGGCTTTCGGATAAGCTAAAGAGCATCAGTCAATAAAAATTAAAAATTGTGAGAAATATGTGAGAAGGAAATGTTGTGCTTGTTCTGTACATGAAATAAGGAAAGATACAGCATACATGTGCAAAAGTTATGAAATTGTGTTTTTATACATAAAAAAATATTGAAATAGATAAAAAAGTGTAAATAAAAAAAATATATATAAATAGTGATATAGTGCGGTTTATAAGTGTAGTGATGAAAAAAAATGTGTCCGTGACAGTTGTAAGCAGAAAAAGGACGCCGAAACATTTGGTAAGTGCAAATTATATAATATTATAAACGGATATTTTTTATAAATCGTTTGTACAAAAATTTATAGAAGCATTTAAACATACATATTAATTAATTATAAATAACTGGTTTGTAACAATTGCAACCATTTTCAATTTACCAAAATATTAGGAATGAAAAATACATATTTATTCGTTCATGATTTTATTCCTCACAGATTCTTTTAAGCGCAATAATATTTTTATTTTTTAAATTATTCTACTTAATGTCGCCAATAAACTAATACTGCGATAATTTATCCGAGTAGTCTTTCCCCCCTGGTTTCTTATCTGTGAATCATAGCGGTTTCCCAAATGGTGAGGAAATTTCAAAATAGCAAACACCCGGTAAAAATGTTCATATGTTAATGGATGATATTTTTATGTATTATCTAATTTATCTACATATACCGTAACGGTTTTACGTTTTAATTTTGCAATAACATACAGAATTTTAGGTTGTAATACATAGTTAATTGTTGTACTATCAATCGGGATGTTTCGATTTTTTTTTATTGGATTGGTTTTATGTTTAACTAGCCTGACAGTTTGACCCTAAAATTTATTTCTGTTCAAGAAATGTAACATAAAATATTATTTTTTATATGAAATAATTATGGTTCATACGTTTTATAAACAAATTCACGTGCCCCAAAAAGGCGAAGTCTCATTGCATTGCGTCGCAATGGGATAAGATGACTCTTTTTACAAAAATTGAAAGTAAAATATAATTTATTTTTCATTTGATAGTACGTATAAATAGTATACTAGCATCTCTGATTATTATATAGAGGCAAACTTGATGGTATCCCAATATTTTTTTAATAAAAAGAAACGTATGACGCATGACTCATGCCTGAGCTCACGGCCACTAAACAATATTATTTCAAGACTCGAATACGAGTCCTCGGACGTTAAGCTGTTAAAATAAAAATAAATTTTGTTATCGTTGTTTTGCAAAAGTTTGGAAGTATATGTATGTGGAAGGGAGGGGAGGTGGGCTGATAAAATTTAAAAAATAATGAGCGCCGACACTAGACTAGTGTTTATTTGTTGCTGAATTTCAATGCTTTAACTACTTTATGTATGTAAAAGTGCGGTGGCAATTTTAATATTCTGTTCCATCGTGTTGCATGCCTAATATGTACCGTTACTAATTTACATGTTTTAAATTTTTATCGCTTCTTTAAAAAAATATTTGACTTACTCTCGAATAATAAATATTATCATTGATTATTAAATTAATAGTAATTTTTATCCCCTAATACGCGCTTATTTTTTTAATTATACTATTTAGTAAAAATATTTGGACCCTTTTTTCTCGTTTTTGGGCCATTTAGAATTTACAGTGCATTAAAAGTGTAAGTGATATAAAAGTTTTTAACACATGTATTTTTCTTTAATAATAGTTTTTAAAATTAAATATTATTTCTTAAAATTAAAACAAAGCCTACTTAAAGAAAGTCTAATCTTACTGAAAGTTTTCTTTATTTACATTATACCTATAAAATTATAATTTAAAATGTATTAATTTGATCATAAATATTTTTGAACTGCTCATAATCATCTTAATGCATCATGGCAATTGATTATATTAGTATTGTATTTTATAAATTATTATAAATTAATATATTTACTTTCAATATATAATGTTTTATATTTTTATATATTTGTGGTTATCTATGTAAACTTATTAAATCTATCTAACTTAAAACATATTATTTTAGAATGATTCTTATATTATATTAGTGATTTAATTTATTGTGTTCAAGTGAACAAATATAACAAATTAATACTCTGTTTAAATCTGACTTACTTTTTAACTAAAATTGTTGTTTGATTATTAGTTTAAAAGTTTGAAAACTATTTTAAAGAAATGTTTTGCTTATCATAAATATGCATGTACATATTTGTGTTATAGTATGAAATATAAGTAAATATAAAATGATTAAAAAAATATTACGCATGTAGGTATATTCAATACAATGTATATTTGCACTCAAGCAATTAAATATATTGAGGTTTTTGTGTTTATTATTACAAAATTTAATCGGTAGCTATATTTGATAAAAAAAATCAATATACAGTATTCGCATCCCAATTATGAAACAACGGTTTCCAACATGATGTTTTTTAGCTGTTACAAAAATTAATAAATAGTCAATATTTACATCGATGATATCGATATAGTTTATAGGAACGTTAGCGAGGGTAATTCTATCAATCACTAAGTTGTTTGAAATCTTTACTAGTTAGAACTAACTACACTTTCGCTATTTATCTAGATCTAACATCGGAGGAAACTGAACGTTGTTTAATGATACGCATTGCTTTGTTGTTTCAATCAAGTTTTGTCATGGTCAAAATTTACCTGTCTTGTGCTTGAGTAAAAAACTTCTATGGCGGATGTGCCAAAATTATCATTGTTTTTTTTTTAAAGAAAATCATTCATGTTTCTACCTGTACGCTCTTGGAATTGTTTCGCCGTTGGAGATTGTCAAACAAAGATAGCTCATCTATGGAATCTTCATTATCTACAATGTAAACGTTGCCAGTTGTATATGTACACCATGAACAAGAATCCGTTACAGAAATTCGTTCTATGCGCATGAAGCAGATATTGTACGAGGAATAGAAATATGCTTGATTTTTATTTAATGCATTACTAATAATCATATTTGCCTTCAAAACTTTATATATTATACAGTATTATCACATTGGTTATATAATTGTTGTATATTAATTTGTATTCGGTAATAAAATAGAGTTTAAAACCCTTCCGGATAAATTAAAGTTAAGGTTTGCGTTAATTCATAGAATTAACCAACTCGTATTTAGTGGTTTGTATTTATGGATCTATGGGTGTGTTTTTGTTCATTTATAAAGATTATTTCGAGAACAACTCGTTCTATTTATTATTTAAGGCTATCTATGTTTGGAGAAATTCTTGGAAAAATTATAATCCGTTACACTACGACTCCATGGTGATAAGTAATTAGGAAAATTAAAACATTGAACCTTCAGCGTATGACGCAATAAATTTGGCTTAATTTTAATTTGATTGAAACAACAATATTTTAGAGCAACTTAATATTAAATTAAATAAGTAAATAAAGATTAATTAATATAACTCTTACGTAATTCATGACAAAATTAAAATTTGGATGGCATTTAGTCAAATAAATAATATGAATTGCATATTATTTTTTATTGTTTTCTTACCTGATCAATATTTACACTTAAATCTAGTATTATACATGTTTTATTATTTATATTACGCGTTCATCGAATTACTGTTTAATTATTTATCTAACACAGTTGATAAGATTAGCGTAAGGCCACACAATAATATACATACATTTCAGTGGCGGTGTATTGAAGTAAAGCTATGAAAGAAATTTCATAGTACTGAATCTTAAAATAGTTAAGCGTAATTACATAAAAATACATTAATAGTTGTGCGTATATTTACTTTTACAATGTATTTTTACAACACTTTTACTTTTATAAAATAGGCAGTTCTATTAATTCCTTTGATTATATAAAATAATACAATTATATAATTTTACGAGTATAGGGCTCATCTTTATAGGTAAATTCTGTCGAGTATGATAATATATTGCGTTGTATAAAAATACGACATAGTATTAAGATCGCATGCCTCGCAAAGAGTGATCTGAGTTTTTACTTATTTTTACCCGCCCACTAGCAAATGTGCATTTTTAAAATATAAAGGTGCTTTTTTTATTATTAAAATATATTTAAAACCTGCTCAACATATTTTATATTATTAAAAAAATTATATATTTTTTTATTTAAAATACGAATTATACTAAAAATATTGATATTAAATAAAAGCATTTAATTTAAATATTTTTTTAGAACGTTTTTTAACATAGTTAACGTACTTAATCGATATATTTATAACGGAACAGTTTTGAAAAATTTGTAATTTGATTAAAACTACGGCAGTTCTCGTGGTTACAAAAATCGTTATGTCCCACATACTATATTCTAATACATATTATGCATGATAAAAAAATTGTTGCAATTTCTACTGTAAAACATTTGTGCCTTTTTAAATTTTTTTCAAATATTTTTAAACAAAGTTACAATTTCTTAACTGCCAAAATTTTGAAACTAGATGACGAATTAGTATGGCTATCAAACCTAAGCTAGATCGAGTTTTTAAAAACCACTAATTTTTTAATTGCAATTTGTGATTTTATATACAGTTACAATTTTTTTAATAACCGCTATTTTTAAATAAAATGGTCAATCTTGGCCGAAATATTAAAAAGATCAATTTTTTAGAAATGTTTCATGGCAAATTGATTTAAATTACGGCAGCTATCGTGTCCTCAAAAACCGTTATATCTTATGTATATGATATAACAATAAGAAAAAATATTTTTAAAAATTAAAATTAAATTTTAACTCAATAAAAATCAATTTTTATTGTTGAGCGGTTTCCCTTTCTAGATTTTTTTACAAAGCAACGATTTTTAATTTTTAATTAGTCCTTCAAAACTGTATATATGTATATTTTTTTAAATTTAATTTTCGTTTTTTGATTGATTTTACTTATTAAGTTACGGTTTTTTAATAGCTGCCATTTTGAAACTAGATGGCGGATCAAGCTGGCTAACAAACTTGACCGAGATATTTAAAAAATCTATTTCTTTCAAAAGCTTAATGGCGAATTTATTAAAACTACAGCGTTTATCGTGTCCATAAAAACTTTTATGCATGTAGAATATAACTTATATTCTACATACATGACAGAAAAAAAAATTTTTGCCCGTTTTTTTATTCCTTACTTTCCTATCTAGATTTTTTACAAAGTACTATTTTTATAAAATTTAAATAGTCACCATTTTAAAACACGGTAGCGGTTCATATGATTCAATTCCGCTATTGTTTCTTCAAAAACCGTTTCATCCCGTATATTTTTTTTAAATTGTTTTTTATTTTATATTATTTAGGAATTTTTTACATTTTTTTTTATTATAAACTAGATCAAGTTGGCTAACGAATTTAGCGGTAGTATTTATCATGTTTATTTTTTACAAAAGTTTGATAGAGCTTTGCTCAAAATTACGGCATATATCGTGTCTTTAAAAACCGTTATATCCCACATACGTAACAAAAAATGTAATAAAAACATTTTTTTTTTTAAATATTAATTTATTTTCTTTTATAGAACTTTTTAAATTTTTGAATTTTTTTATTGAGGATACGATTTTTAAATTTCTAAAGAGCCGTCATTTTAAAACAAAATGGCGAATCATTGTATTGTGTTCTTAAAAACCGTTATTTATAATATATAAATATAAACATATATTGATTTAACATTGCATAAAAATTCAATAATTTATATTTTGTAGTAAAAAATTCGATACATACTAACAAAAAAATATGATAATTGTATAAACTGAATATTTTTTAAGGCAAATAATATATAGAAAATTTTATATTAAAATTCATAATTACACTTTTAGGCTCAAAATATTATAATCAATGATTAAAATGTAATTAAAATTATTTGTTGATTATTTTGTGAATTTTGAAATTCACTGAAATTTTCCAAAAAATAAAATTGATCAACCAGTTATTTTATCTTTATGCAAATAAAGTGTAGTGGTACTCAAATGTTCTGCAATATTAATGTTTGAAAAAAATGAATGACCATTGGTATAAATTTGATAAAATAACACCAGAGAAGCGGCGTTTTCACAGCTTCTATTGACGTACCGCCACTGATACGTTTGCGTTCAATAACGAATGTATAAAACACTTTTTCGTGTCAACCGACGATAATGCTCGCCTTGAAACGTTTTGACAAAAGACGCCGACTTTTGCGAATATCATGTTAACATTAGCATTTATCTCGTTCTTTGTAATTGGATTCAATCTTTGTCGAATTAAAAGTAAACATACAGAGAGAGAGAGAGAAAAGGAAGGCCGCTTATTTTTACTCAAATAAAAAAATGGATTTTCAGACTAAAGGTTGTATACATTTCATACGTTAAACGGATTTAATTAAATAGCAAATATAAGAATGATGGTTATCTTCAATCTGGGTTTAGGCATCGAGTTTTGAACAGGAGGCAATTTTATCAACTATGTATTATTAATCTATTGGCTCCGAAATCTAACTAAACGGCGCTCAACCCTTGCCGAGCACCTTCCCCTTTGGTGTGGTCAGACTTCCGAGCATACTTCTTGTATAAACAGCCCCTATCCCAATAAACCCCGACTGAAATATCCCCACCCGGTCGAAAAGACTACGCTTCCCCATCCGTCCCTCTTTTATTCGATTCGGCGAAGGGAGCAAATGGACGATAACAATCTTTACCGTATTCAGATTCAACGGCGATAAATTTTAATACAATATTATCACCGTTTATAACACTCGTTATACAGATTAAATTTCCCCGGGTCGAGGAAGTGTGTGAGAGAGAGAGAGGACAAATTTTTAATTAAACCCGCCTACCTACTGTGACGTTTAATTTAAACGTGTCATTAGGTCGTTATGCACGTATCAATTACGCGCGTTTTGAATCTCAACTCTTAGAATACCAGTTGCTGATGCATTTATTTTATTTACATTGTCAAACATTAATATTATCAAATTATCCTTTGTTTATGTACTTATCTTAATGAAATAAATACAGTTATTATAACAATCAAAACAGAGATCAATGAATTATATGAAAGACTTCAATAAAGTATATTTCTTCATTACATTGTTTATTAAATGTAAATGTAATGTGCACATCCATCGCTATTTAAATATAAACAGGTGTGTAGGTACATCTCTAATTTCTTACTACGATATAATTTAGTGTCAAAAATTAGTGATTTTATCGGCTGAGCCACAAAACTGAAACTCTCACATAGAGAACAATTGTGTCATTATTGTCTTAACAAACCGTTGCTCTCATAACAGAAAGAAAGTGTACATTAATCAGTGATTCCTGCTCGAATTTCGTCTGATAGTCAAATTTATATATCTGAGCTTTTAAACTCTGTAAAAGAGCAGTTGTGTCAGTATATAGTTATCATATTTTTTATCTTAATTAATTGATAATATTAAAAAAAGGCAATATTAGTGCTAGAGTGGAATAAGTTGGTTTATAAAATCGCGTCAGTATTGCATCATCATATTTTGCAAAGTTGAGATCTTAAACTGGCAATCTAGATGACATTTGTATATGCTTTTATGCGCCTAAAATAAGCAAATTTATATAATTTATATTAAAGAGCAGAAGTGTCATTATTACATCATCATATTTTGCTTATTCAGATGATCACACTTTATCGGTTTATATAAATGTAAAACTGTGCAAATCACATGATTTATTAGAGTTAAATATGTTGCTTAATTATTGTTTTAGTTGAGAGTTGTATTAGTATTGTTTTATCATATTTTGTTGAGAGATTCACTTTAGCAAACAACCTAAAGTGAATCTGAATAATAATTATGTACTACTCTAACGACATAACTTATAACAACTATGAAAGCAAAAAGCTATTTTTAATTTCAAAGTGGCGTAAGTGCAAAAGTCGCTATGAGGGATCAGTTGTGTCAATATTGCATCATCATATCGTGGTATAAGTCGCTGACTATTGATCTGAAAGACCTGGCTCGAATACCTTATGGACCATATAGTATTTCTCAACTTTTATTGTATCTGGGAGATCAGGATTAGTGGCTATAATATAAATATAATTTCTATCGATTTATCTAGATTTTCTTAATCTCACGGATGAATATCGTGATGCTTAATTAAATTAGTATTACAATTTTCTAATATTGAGCTATTTCAGTTCATGGATAATATTGTATTTATTAGAACAAATGTGAAAAAAAAATGAAAAAAATAATCATTAGTATATATATATGATGTTATATTTTTACTGGCATGAAATCGTATCTGAATAAATTTTCACTAGTAGATATATATTTCTGTTTAGGTCAAAGGGTTTCAAACGTGTACCGGATCCTCGCAGTTAGTGTTTCTTTTCAAGATTTATTTCTCGAGAATTTCACGAGAAAAATGTCAAATCGAGAATTTTCATTTTTCGAGTGAATTGCTGATTTCTCGAGAATTATCATAGGGATTTATTTGTTACAAATAAAATTTGTTCGAATATATTTAATTGTTTTACAACCGCTAATTTTTTTATATCGCTGCATAAAAAAGTGGGTCCGTGCCAGATGCTTCAAAATATGTATGTTTTCTTGGAAGCATTTAATAGAGGTCAAAATAATTTTAATGGCAAAATATATTTAAAAATTTTTCTACTATTCTAATTGGCCCTATCTTTGCTTTAGTCATCTGAAAACTACATTAACATTCAGATAAAAAAGTGAAATCGGCAGATTTAAAAAATGTCTGGGGGGCGTTTTTATCCACCTGTAATTTCTTAATGTATCTTTTCTGTATGTGCTTTTT
Organism: Plectrocnemia conspersa; assembly: GCF_051122295.1. NCBI lineage: Eukaryota > Metazoa > Arthropoda > Insecta > Trichoptera > Polycentropodidae > Plectrocnemia > Plectrocnemia conspersa. The sequence continues at coordinate 21,546,163 of NW_028277174.1, forward strand.
AAAAAGTTATTGTAAGAATAATGTGTTTAATTAAATGATAAATTTTATCATTCTTAATGTTTTTTATATTTAAATCACTATGAATTAAGCTTTAACATTGGCAATAAAATATTGCAAGAATTAAAATAATAAAGATATCTATTAGTATAATCATATACTATATTTTATATGTATTATTATAATCACATATAATATTTTACAATAATTTTTATGAAAGAAGCTATTTATATTTCCAGAGTGATATAATTGAGATTATATATATCTTTATGTGGTATTAATTATGTTAATCATCATCATATTTTGGTATTTTAATTGCACTTGAACTTTTAAAGCGCACTTGAACTTTTTTTTTATGTACTGTATATAATTTACAACTAAATAACAAATAAAAACAAACAACAGTATACTTATAAATTTGGCTATGAGGTAGCAGTATTGTCAATACTGTATCATCTCGATTTGATGAGGATGTGAATTTTTAAAAGTGTGCTTTGCACAGATTTCTTGAAATTATATACATATGTAAAAAATGTATCTGTTTAAAGTAAATTGTTTTAGTTGTCAAAGCGACATAAATTATAAAACTCTCACTAAGAGAACATTTGTATAAAAATTGCATTATCACATATCATTGATTTTATATATACTATACATATCTTAGTATGCGATTTGATAATTTTATACATTAACAACATTTTCCAAAATGTTTTTAACTATATAAAATAGCAAAATAGGAGCTATTTTTATGGCAAGAGTGACATAAATAGGCTTATAAAATCGCTCTTAGAGAGCAGTTGTGCCAGTATTGCATCATTATGTTAATATTTAAGAAAAAAATAAAAACAAAACGCTGTTTTTTTGTCACATTGACAAAAGTAAGCTTGCAAAAATAGCTATGAGGTAGCAGTATTTCTAGTACTGTATCATCATATTTTGCTTACTTGATTTGATGAGAATGTGCACTTCTATCAGTATATATGTGTTTATTAGTATGCAAATAACTCATTTATTAAAACGACATAGCTAAAAAATATATTTTTTATCTGTTTGAAGGAAATAAGTTGTTTTAATTAATAATAAAACTCTCTCTAAGAAAGTTGTTTTTGTTATTTACTATATCATATTATTGATTTGATATATATTAATAAATGTACATAAAAACATACATGAATTAGGGTGCAAATTAATAATTTAGTACAATAACGGTATAGCTAAAAAAGTTAATTGCATACAAATGGGAAGCTATTTTGATTGAAAATGTGACATGTAAGCTTATTAAATTACTATTAGAAAACCGTTATGTCAGTATCGTATCATAATTTTTCTAACTTTTTATTGAAGATAATGTGCAGATTCATATGTAAATATACATATGTATGTACAAGTGTGAAATTTCTCATTTGCTTTAATGCTACAACTAATACGCACAGAAAATATATTTTTAATAGCAGATCGACATATTAAAACATAAAAAAACTTGTTATGAGAGCGCACTTGTGTTAATATTACATAATTATCTTGCTAACTTGATTTGATTTGATTCAGAAAATTTTTGGATTTGGCCATCTTTTTAGTAATTTGATCACATGTAGATATATGTTTTATATTTGATATCAATCAGAAATGTCCAAGGCACGTATTTGTTGCGGTCAACAAAAGAGACGAGCTAGTTTAAATTAGAGCCTTTGTCTTACTAGTTTTCTAATAAAAACGACAACAATGCCACAACATAAATAACTTGAAATGCATTGAAAAGCGTGCGAGCGAGATAGCACATAAAAATCTCATTCTAGGTAATGGTTTTCGATAGCACAGGTATGTAATTCTTTATCTTTGTCAGTTCGGTTATACAGACATAGATTACTATTCTGACTATCTGCATTTTAAAATATAAAGCTTTGATCTCTATATTCATATACATACATATGTATGTATATGGAAGAAAAACGTGTCAATAAATTTAAAGTGGGCGAATGCACACGATTGCCGTCGCGCAGCAACATCGCATTTACATACATACGTCTTTATGCAAAAGATGCTCAAATTGAAGATTCGCAAGTCGCGATGCTCATTTTTTTAGGTCAGATTACATTCTCTACATTCTGAGCGCATTTGAACCATCAACCTCGGTATTTACAATTAAACGCACCGGCCGTTGATTGATAATGATACAGTCCGATCCACCGAGATCAAATGTTGATAATCACTGCCGCGAACCGTGTAGTCGACTTTATCAGATGAACTTTTAACTGGTCTCTCTTACGCTCGGATACATCCTCGTTTTCTCGGCCTAAAATAATATACGCACTATATGAATACGAAATTTAAACATACATCTTACGGTATATGTTTCATTTTCATTTAATAAGAATATTGAAGGATTTATGAATATCAAATCAAAGTAATTCAAAAAAATATGTTATAATAAAATAAAAATAGAAACACATATTTTTTAAGGTATTGACAAATTCTTGGTTGTCACATAATTATCAGCGCTGGCAACTCCAAGCGTTAGATAACTCTGAGATAAGAACAGAAATCCGTATTTTTAACCAAATTTCGGATAGTATTGATATCTTATCTTCTACGTATTCACAGTTGGTGGTCACATTTGTGGTCCACCGATTTTTAATTTTTGTGTATTCACTGAGAAGATTCCATACGAATATTGAATCTATATTTTATGTTATTTAATAAAGAAATATTGTGGCATTTAGGATGTATTAGGGCAAAATAGACAGGATACGTCACTACGTAACTCTTTCTCTAGCAGCCGTCCTTATATGGACGGCTAAGTTGTTAATGACCGTATATGTACCGTTAAACCTTTGTTTTATGTTCAATTTATTTCGTTAACTATTTGTAATTATTTACAGCAATACTGTGTATCTTAATTAAATATATCACAAGTCTTTTTCAAACGGATTTCAGTTATTTGATATTAATTTGGTCGTTTTAAAATAAATAACACATTTGAATGTAAGTTCCATGTAATAAATTCGTGGTTTTAATACAATACATAATTGTGTATTTGTCTAATTTTGTCTAGACTAAGACAAACAAGCAATTAAGGGCGATTGTAAAGATAAATAAAAAAATGGCAAAAACTAAAATTTAAATCGAAATCAATTCATATTACTATGAATTTTTATTAAGTATAATACATATGACGTAAAATATAACAAAAAATAATGAATTACATAAATATTTATTCACTAACATTGTACAATATTTTTTGCATTATATCAATAAGTAAATGTGACATGTTTGATGATAATTCTAGACGTCATACACCATGTAACCACACGAGCGTTTAAATCGTCAAAATAGTAGGTTTCCCGATAAAGATCCTACATAAACGTTGTCAAATATAACACTTACAATACTGAACAACCGTTCTGATCAAATCAAAGGATAGCGAACTTAATTGGTAAACGTTAACACATCTAATAAATAAAATCAATACGTATTAATAATATTTTTCCAATGGTTTGCCACGTCTCGATGAACTGGAAATCGGCGGATTTCATAAATCGCCTCTTTTTCCACAGAATCATCGTGGCTAATTTGCAAGTCTCTGCGTGTAATACTTTCTCTTGTGTTCTTTTTAATTCGTTGTTGTTGTTGTTAATTTTCAAAGACGATCGCTTATTAGACAATTGCGGCATTGTGTAGGTGGTTATTACGTGTGGATGGATGTTAATGCAGCGCGTTATGCAAGTTACCACAATCAGGATCACGTTTCTGCTAGTTGCGAGTGCTCACTTCACGTGTTATTACTGTGACCGTATTACCTACTGCTGCTGCATTTTACGACATTCGTAAGATAATTTTATGGTATTTTTATTGAAATAGTAATACTATGGTAAAGTAAAAAATTTTTTTTTTAAATTTTCATTGCGCCTCTCTTTGCTGTAAATTAAATTTGTGCGTATTTTTCAAATATTTTACAGCCGATGCATAAAAAAGGTTGAGTACGTGTCAGATGTTTGCAAATATGCATTATTTATTGGAAGCTTTTAATAGAGATTGGAAGTAGTTACATTGCAAAAAAATTCCAATGATTTTCCCTACTGCTTTGATAGACTTATGAACTAAAATAATAATCAGAAAAGAAGAAACCGCTCCGCGTGAGAATCGGCAGAGTGTAAAAATGTATGGGGACTTGAGCCATAAAATTTGCTTATCGGGGAACTTATATTTTATTTTTTTAAAAATCCATGGGATTTTTATTTTTTACCTTGTTTGTAATATAAAAAGGTAAAGTAGCAATAGCTATTATCGGCAATTTTCTCTACGATTCGGGTATAAATACAGAAGCTTGATGTATCATCAATAATATATTTACAATAATTAAGTTTTTTATTATAATCACATTTTTTAATCAGAAAAATTTCTCGAGAATTCTTAAAAAAATCGTGAACAGAAAATAAGAATTCTCATTCCTCTAGAAATGAACCAGAACGACTGCTCACAACTAATACCAGTGAAATTAGATATGCATTTTGGCTTGTTCACTGTCGCTTGTTTTTCTAAAGGTGAAGTTCTTTAGGGTAGTTTGATCTATAATAGATAAATCTATTTTTGCTTGCACATTGCTTTTTAAATTACGTACTACTTCAATGCATTTATTTTTAATTGACTCAATATATTCTATTAATGTATTGCCAGTTGATAATCTCGTGCCCCACAACTCATACCAGTGAAGTTGCGCATCTATATTTGCAACATGAATTGACCTAATGTCAAATCTATGTGTCACTTTAGTATGTTTTTCAATTGCGTTACATAATCCATGATTATCTGCTACACTTAATTCGCTTAAGTCTGAGAAACTAGGGCCGTTACCTTTAATGATATGATAATAATGATATAATAAATTAAAAAATACGTCATAAATTTATATATGCTGTAGGCACAAAAGCGAAGGTATTTTTCGAATACATTTCATGTGAAAAAACTTTTATAACAATTTTTAATATACGATTTTGTGTGAGTACTAATTAGTCAAAAATTTTGCATGAACTATATATAATGTAGAGCAAATATTATTTATTATTAAAAATATATGTATAATATAAAGCCTAAGTTAGTTAACAAATCTCGTATTTTAAAAATCTGGGAGTAAAATATTTATAAGCAAAAAAGAAGATTTTTTTTAAATTTTCTATGTAGTTCATGTAATAAAAAACACATGAGAATATTTTCTGTATAACATTAAATATTGTTATCCGTGCTCTATATTTCTTACATATGATCTAATTCTCAAATGAAGGACAAACCATAGCTCTCTAATTTGTTTAATCAACCGGATTAATGGGATAGGGACTTATACGTGTAGCGATTGATAGTACCGATGCAGAGCAGCGACCAAAAGGATCTTTCGTCAATCGACGCCTCGCCGGTTGGCGTCTCTCTCAATATATACATACAAAACCATGTAATTATTACTAAATAAACACTGTCTGTATTTGCATTCTAGTTTCTGTGAAAATAAATTTATTGCATTGCATTGCAACAGTTAATTATTTTTAACTTAATTTTTCTGTAGGGAAGGCATAATATAAAACAAGTTCAATATTTACTAATTTATAGTGTATATTTTATATGCTGAAAATGATTTTATCAACGTGTCTTTAAAATCATTAAATTTTCATTTTATGAGCCGCTGGCGCCATTTGGCGTATCTACTTCGCTATCATAAACCATTTTACTTAAATTATTTTAATGTAAGACATTTTTTTTAATATCGAATATATTTAAATGGAAAATTAAATTAAAATATATTTATAAAACATAGACAAACTTTGCTACTAATTATTTAAAGTGAAGAGAGTAGTAGTAATATAGAATGTAAATACATATGAACGTATTTAATAAACACGTTCCAATTTTTTTCTTTAAAAGGCTATATGCCATTGCCCTTGAACAGATATTTAATATCAACAGAAATAATGTACCTAAAAATATTGAGGCTTATTTTACTAGTAGTTGCATTATTTCTGAACTAAGTCATACAGAATAATGCAATGAGTATAATTAGCACTTCGCAAAGCAAAAGCAAAATATACCAACGAATAATTAAATATAAACATACATTGCTTTAGATTAGAAGCAAAAGTTAACTTTTTAAGAGTATCAGAACTTTACATAAATATCTTTTAATTGAGGTTTAATCCTTCACTAAAATTGTAAAAGGTAAACATATGCTTGCATAATAATTTATCGTATTAAAATAATTGTTTATAGTCGTTATCTTATTCCATTTTATTTGCATTTCTTGAATAATATGATTTAAAATATTTTTTATCGTTACTGGTACACAAAGGTTTATTAATTTGTCAACAATGCACAGATTGATAACGTCGTTAACAGTTTATTGCTGTGAAATGTGATCGTTGCTCGTTGATAAAATGGCAAGCGAAAGGCTGGAACGAATACTATCATATTTACAGAAGAACGTTATATCTTTATTGCATATTTACAGTTGTTCAATATTTCAATTTATTTATTAGTAAGTAATTATTTTAATATGTACACATTATTATGTACACTTAATATTTTTTAAATGTGCTGCGTTGATAAGCAATTTGAAGATAAAGTAATGACGTTGTTAAACGTAATAGTGACTAAATATCTATTTATATGTACTCTATAATTTATTGATATTATATTAAATATATATTAAATAATATTGTGGTATACTATGTACATAACGAATTTATTATATAATATGGCAAATAAAAATGTTCGTCCCTATCTTGACAGGTAGCAGGTATTTAATCGCGAATAACAACCACTGCAGTGTTGAAAAAAGGTTGAATTGTCTCCCGCAGGTAACCAACCCACCTGCAATTTAATCCTCGCATTTCAACATCACCAGGAAAGAGATAAAAGATAAATATATTGCGTTTGAGAGATTCTCGGTAATTTAATGTTTTTTTAAATAATAAATTTTGATAATTTATTGTTAAGTAATGATCTTTTTTTTGTGTAAATAACTGATAGGTATTATTAACCTGGATAGTCTATGAGAAAAAAATTCCAATGTTTAAAAACATCAAACCGAATATTTATGTCATAACGGAAAAAAATGTGCACGATCGCCAACAATGTCACGTAGTTCAACTGGTATCACAATTGAATTTCATTTTATCGGCTCTGTTTTCTGCTCAGATAATGGAATTCGTATTCAGAGATATTGTATATTTGTATTATAAATATTTATGTACGAATATAAATAAATATCGCACATGTACGTGTAAAAATTGTGAGCAATCAATTGAAAGTTACAAAGCCAATTACGTATTCATTGCTACGGACACTTTTTCTCCTCATGCCAATAATTGCAGTATTAGTCTCATTAAATATGCGTGCTATTTTCCAATTAAGATTTTTCTCAATTAGTGTTGTTATGTTTATGATTATGAGAGTGCAAATTAAAATGCATTTAAATAGTATGTGGGCATAGTTTGAATCCCTTCGGATGATTGATGATATTAGCGAGGCAATTAGTTTTTTACTTTGGTAAGTTCAGACCATCAGCTTTAGGTCAAGTTAGTTTTTTAAAAATACAATTAAAATATAATTATTTTATCATTTAAGTGCGACAATGTTATCTCTTAAGTTACGATCAGATGTTTTTCTTCCGTTTTTCTTTGTCCGGTCGACCTTCGCAGATAATACAATTCATGTTTGTTGATATATAAAATATTTAAGCAAGTGCAACTGGAAAATGTCGCAAATTAACAGCACTATAATAAGAATAATTAATAATTGTGAATGACCTTCAGGGACAATTATTTATATCGCTAGCAATATAAACTAAGCGTGATCATATGTGACGGAGACGATATACAGATGCACCGCATCCAGTGCTTGTTACGTAAATAAATCGTGATACCAGAAATAAAATAAGCACTAAGAGTAAAATACTGTATTCTGAAAAAAATGTACTTACATTTACCTTAATTTAAATTAAAATACAACATTTTATAATCAATTCGGTAGTTCAGATAGCAAAAGCAGTAAGTGCAAAAAAGTGTTTCTTATTTCTTATGTCTTAATAATTCCCAAAAAAAAAATTGCACAAATGTAATATTATTACAATATATGGGTTCATATTTATGCATGTAAATTATATTATAATTAATAATTAAAATATAAACGAAGATAAATATTTCATGTACTTAAACATTATTATTTCAATATAAATTATTATATAAGATATTTATATAATTCTGACTAAAACTTTAATGAATGTTTAATTAACGGTCATTTCCCATCATATGATATTTTTCCTCGTATTTTGCAATAAATATATTATCGTATGATTTATCTAAAATCAATGAAAACACTGACTCTTTTTGCATTTAGCCAGCGAACAAATACTTGATATTTTAATCATTCTTAAGTCGCCACATTCTTACATTCTTATTTTTTTTTGACCAGCACATGAAAAAAGCAAAAAAATGGAAAGTCGGAACGAAATGTTTGCTAATCGTATGTCCTAGATTTTACACTTTTAATCGGAGATTCTTGCCCCTTTTTTTACTACCTGCTCTGAATGCAACTATGAATTTAGCTGAATTGAAACTATTATTTTCAAAATTCCTGCTTTTGTGCAGCATATAAAAATACACTTTAATTTCTTTATATAATTTAATTTTTAACAAAAAAAATTTCTTTAAAACATTTAAAATACTCGAAAAAGGAAAAAAAGGCATATTGGATTTTTTCGAGAAATTCTTGAGAAAAGACATTAGTGCAAAGTTTTAATTTTTAACCAAATACTTCAAAACTTTTTTTTAACAAAAAAAAACTGATTTTTGCTTGCGTGTTTCTTGGAAAAAATAGTGTTTCTTGGAAAAAATAACGAATTATTTTTGTTCAGGTAAATTAACAGGTTAATAAAAATAATCCTTTATTTTCTCAATGAAATATTGATTCAAACGAATTTGTCGCTATCTAGCTAAATTATTATTTGCATTATAATATAGTAAAATTGAAATCTTTTGAGTATCAAATGATACATATTTTGAGAACAATCCATAACTGGTAAAAATAATATTCAATGCAATGCATATATATTGTTTTACGTGAAAAAATATATTAATTGTTTTTTGATACACCTACACTTATCACGTGCGGGATCGCAAGTAATAAATAATCCTTTGACGAGGCAATTATAACAACATCAGAGATGTGAGTAAATTATTTTTTTTAAATAATTAATAAAACGTATTATTTTATATATAAAAATGAAAGCTCATTAATTGTTATAAATAACATTTTAATTTACTTGAGGCATATTTTTCAAAATAAATTATTTACCTTTACATTATAATTTATCAATCTTATAATATATTGTGTATTTATAAATTCTTTATGTCCATGTACTTAATTAAAAATAATGTCCTACATATTTGTAATTTTTGACCTAATTTATAAATTTTATTTATTTTAAACCAAATATGTGGTATACATATATAAATATAAGTATATGAAAAAGGTAAATTATTGAACATTATTTTTACTTTTGCGATCATCAAATTATAATTCTGAAATCAGTGTATATATGTTTATTCTTTAAGAAAATTAATACTGTAAATATTTCAAAGACAGACACGCTATTAGTAGAGAATTTGATTCTTCCATGCTTTACGAAATATGTCACTTTGATAAATCGATTTGATATTTGTCTGTATAAATTTATTTATTTCAGCTTAGGTGTAAAATTAATTTCGAGTTTTCATTTATTATTTTTTTTTAAAAACTTTTTTTTGTCATAGTAATCATTTGGCTTAATATCCTAAAACATAACTTCTTCATTAGAATTAGTAATAATTTAAACACTGTCTGTTTATTTGATCGGAAAAGGCGTAGTAGCATCAGTTCTTAATTATTTTTAAGGCATCTAAAAAGAATAGATCAAATATTGTTAAATCAGATTTTTTTATAAAAAGTTATAATTTTTATGTTTTTAGATTTACAATTTACATAGTATCCCTATTTATTATGGAAAATTTGTATCATCTATCAACTTCATGAATTTTCTCAGCAAACCAAGAGCTTTCAAGCTTTTTTATGCCGTTTTTTTTTCTGAATCGTTCCTTATCGGAATAATTATTTTTTTCTTTACTACGACATTATTTTTTTCATTGTTCTCTTTCTAAGTATCCTGAATAAAAACTGAGCATTAAACCATCATTATTTTTTTTATTCTTGTGATGGAAATTCTCCATCATCGCAATTTATTTATCATTTTTATCATTATTAGAAATTGCTGGTAACACATCAATTCCGAATATTGTTAATTATGTAAATATCAGCTATATTAATTCCAAGATTTGAAGTGAAACACGTTTCTCAAATCAATCTGAGCATTTTAAAGATTTTTCGCAAACGTCGTTTAAATGCAGAGAGAACCTCTTCTTACTTTTTTGTGAAAGTTTTTCTAGACAGGTGTTTCTTAACCTTTATAGTGGTCTGCGCCCCCTTAAAAAATATGTGTCGATTTTTTTATTTATGAAATTACATTTAGTGTAAGATTAATTTCTTAAAAAATACATAGGTTTATACATTTAAATATACATACTGAACAATATCTCGTTTTTATTGGCTAGTTTGTTGTTGCTTATTTATAATAATATGTTTTTCATGATTTGTGCAAAAGTAATTAGAATACCAACAGGTAGAAATGTCTGCAATGCTGCTTTTGTCAGCTGTTGATAAGAATTGTTGTTTAGGTTTCAAATTCCATTTGAATTTGTGCATTCGTGCATTAATAATATCGTATTTTATTGAATCGCTGTCGTTCGTCGAATTTAGATCAAATAGAACTTTGTCGAATAGTCAAATAGAACTCTAAACTTTGGTAATATCTCCCATGGAAAAATATCCAGGAAATAATTCACTGAGCTGCTGTAAATGTATTGCAACTTCAGGTGTAACTGTGATTTACTATTTTTTTAGTACGATTGAATCAAGCGAGGAAAAGTTTTTAAAATTCCCATTTTCAACTCGACAGAGTATAAACAGCACCGATTTCTTCGCAAAAGCACGAAATATACGAAGATTAAACGCTTGTCCTCAGATGAACTTTACTTCATTTACTGTATTAGTGTTGTTTAAAATTTTCTGTCAAATTAACATGCAGTGCGTTATTTTAATGTATGAATTTCTGCCTAACGTTGCAGTGTACATTGTGAAACCATCAGTGTAAATTGAGCCTTCGTTGGTATTTTGAGTTGATGAAATGTAAATTTGCTGTCAATTCCAGTGACATTTATTTTTTCTTAATGTGTCGCACAAATACCAACATGTTACTGCAATTAAAGACCCTATTTAAAAAAACAAGGCTTGTCACAAAAATCATTTTTTACAGGAGAGAGCGAAACTAAATTTTCTTATGTGAGTAAAAATAATTACTCACAAAAAAAGATAAAAAATAAAATCTGACCGTCTCTGTTTTTTGGGCATATTTTTATTTTTAATAAAAAAATATTAAAATTATTAGAACATAATACATTAACAATTTTATAAGTGTATAGAATTAATCTGCACCACTCGAGACACTTTTACTATATAATATAGAAATAAATGCCTTCATACAAATTTCTAATGTTCTGCCTCTGTCAAGTTGAATCTAAAATTAATGACAATATTAAATATGTAGATTATATTTAAAAGTTGCCTTATGCGTAGTTATTAGATGTTTTCGAGGTCATCTTCTAGCTACTGGTTTCACCGTAATCATTCCTGATAAATACGTTTCTTGTAGCTTCTTTGACTTTATATTATTAAAAATAAACTCATTCGAGTGATTTCATCAATATTTTGAAAACATCATAACCTACGACATTTGTTAAATAAATAATCATATTTATTTATTTGATAATAAATATGATAAATTTACAGTGAAAAACGATTATTATGATAAAAAATATTTTGCGAAAATATACAAGCACAGACTAGAGAATATCTGTTCAGTGTATGCATGTGATGCGTTTGCTCTTGTGTTTTTGCGGCGTTTTTGTAATATGCGCTGCTCAATCCTGCCGTGTAAAAAAGATCGCTAAGAGTCAATAGTTTTTAGAATTATACATAATTTATTTTTTATTAATTCCACTCTTGTGATTAACAAGACTTTTTTTACGGAATTATTTATATATTTACTCGAAATAAGTAAAACAATATTTTGTTGATTATTTTTACCTTTTTAAATTTTAATTAGGATGACATATATATTTTATCATTCAAAGTTTTAAATTTATTAATTTGTGAAGAACCACCAATGTTCAGGACATATGTAGTTCTTCATATAAAATGTTTGAGCATTGGTTGTTTTTTCTGAAGTGCTGATATTTTTGTCTTAATTGTTTTTGTGATAATAGTGGTTATACGATTTTTTTTACGCGACGGCGTCGACACGATTCTATTGTTTTTGACGTGAATTTTTGCCTTCTAAGAAGTGATAATTTTTTTTGCGTTATTCTATTGACCAAAATTCGGTTTGAATATACTTTGATAAACCCTCTTATATTAAAAGTCCATAGTAATATCGGTAAGGATAGCTATCATATTTTTAAAACTTAGTGTAGTATCGAAATGCAGACAAACGATGGAGATGTGATGTCTATCTGTACTTATTCTTTCGCTTATTTTCACCTGATAAATGAGTTGGCTTAGTATGTATTTTGGATTTGACCTAATGAAAGTCCTAAAACTATAATTAGTTTTAGAACTTTCATTTTGTTTTTCTTTTATTTTCTTTGAGAGATAATCCGAGAATTGCTGGTTTAGAATCAGAGACGACATTTTAGATTTTTTAATATTTATGTTTCTTTAAGATTCATAGTAATTTTCTGGCCAAATTCCAGGGGGGCAAATGACCCATCTTCTGCTCTAGACAGAACGTTTCCCTCAGACGGTTGTTGAAATCGAAAAAATGACATTGCTGTAAGATCATCTCAATAGAGAAATTAAATCACTGCGTAGAGAGAGAGCTCGAAAAAAAAAAATAATTATAAGTCATTGACATATAAAATAAAACTGGAATTTGTAGCTGTCGTATTTATGTCAATGAATAACAAGATAAGCAAAGGGTTTGATCCTTGCGAAACGTAAGAAGAGGTGAAACGTTCTTTCGACAATCGACCGCTTTAGGTTTCACATTGTCTATAATCGCTTAGGTAGTTTGAGTAGTCGAGGTCCAGCATTTTTTTAAATAATAACCCATGACAAACTTGTTGACGGCTTTATCAAAATCAGTATATATGAAGTTCATAATTGTCGGGTATGAATTTTGCTTTGTCTTAGGTTTATGATGATTTTTTTTAGGAGTTAATTATATGATTTTCACTGATAGAGAGAATGAGAAAACGTAGTTTTTGTGTTACTGGCAATTTACAAGACTATAG